>NC_057819.1:61887236-62202368 GCF_910594005.1 Cervus elaphus | reverse complement strand
TTTGAATTTAACTATAAACAGTTTTCTTATTCATAGGCCCTCATTTTAATAAAGCACATATCTACACAAGTGTACACCTGTGAACTTCTGGAACATCTTTTGTCACGAGATTATTTATATATCTTATTGGTTGCTTGCTAGACAAGCTGGTCAATTTTGTTTTAAGACCAACAGTTTTCTTTTCATAATATTGATAACATAGCATTAAGCCACACCAAAAATGCATCCCAGTCATGCACTTATGACTCTGAAAATAAGAATTTCAGTGTGATACATTACCTGATGTAACTTGGTACACTTCAAATTAAACTTCAGAGTTTGAGAGCTCTGTTATTCAAATAACATTATTTATTGATAGACTAGCCCATAATGGTTTTATGTTGGAATAATTTTTAACAGCATTAAATAATACACGAATGAATACTTTTCTTTAAAAAAACAAGTCTCCGCTTGTGAAAACTCTTTAGGTTTTTAAACTTTATTAGGTTCAGCAAACATTTATTGTCACCTATCGTGTTTTAGGTACAGTGCTTGTAACTCTGGGAATGTGGTGATGAATTGGAAGTGATCTTGAGCCCAGCATTTCTACTGAAAACTTGATTATGTTCATTCATTATTTATTGGACACTGTTATGTTTATAGCATCAAATATTCAGTCCAATTTGATATTATTACATAGAATAATAATCCAATAATTACAAGGATCGCTCCCGAGATCTAATCTGTTGGTATAAAAACTCGGTTGAAATAACCAAATAATTTGGTTATGGTTGTTGCAGTAGGCAGCAAAATGTTTTAATTCTAGAAAAACTGTAAATATTTCAAGTGAATAGTCAGTGTTTAATAATTTTCACATTTGCTGTTTCAAACTAGCCTTTACATTGTATGACCTCCTTTCTTTGAAACATAAATTGAGTACCTGCCAGGTCCTGAGTTACAAATGTGACCAAGATAGACCCGGTCCTGGTCTTCACAATGTGCTTACAGTCCACGGAGATGAATCCTGAAACATAAGCAATCTTGTAATTCAGTGTGACAAGTGCTGCAGAGTCTCTAATTATAACAAAGGAGAACAAATTCTACTGGAAAATAAGGACTTCAGAATAATTTGGTTCACAGTTTAGAGTTAAACTTTAATGCTTATTCTAAATTTCTCTCTATCTTTTAAAAATAGAATTCAGCATAATAATAAAATCCACATTTTTTTTCAGGCCCTGGAGAGTGAATTTGTTTCCTGCCAGCTTCACCAGTGGATTGATCTCATTTTTGGCTATAAACAGCAAGGACCAGAGGCTGTTCGAGCACTCAATGTATTCTATTACCTGACCTATGAGGGAGCCGTTAATCTGAATTCAATAACTGATCCTGTATTGAGAGAGGTAGGTTACCTGATTGAGTCTAACATGTATCTCTAGACCAGAGCTGTTAAATGCCATCTTCCCCACGCTTTCATTTTACTGATGATGAGTCTGAAACCAGTTGGATAAAGTAACGTAAGCAGGATAACCTTTAAGTTAGTGACCTAGCTGGGACTTGAACCCAGAACTGCCCTCTCACAAAATGTTTGACTCAATATAAAATGAGAACTTTTTCAATTTGACCCCGTTAAGGGGACAATAATCATATTTATTATTTTTATAACCTTTAAGGCTATTGACTGGTGTAACGAACTAGGAAAATAATTTGTTAAAGAAGTAAGGTTATAAGCATCAATCTATTTAAATGTGATAAACACATATTTATGTATAAGTACACATATAACCAAATAGACGTTAAGAATAAAGTCTGCAGCTTTCCTACATCATCACACTTGGTGCTGGACGTTATTGAGAATTGTTTTATCCTTGTCATTGATTTTCTTAAAGTAAAACTCAAAACACAGTTTTGACAAATACAGTGTTCACCAAAAAGTCTGTGTATGGCCTTAAATTTTATAAAGTATTTTAATTTAATTATTCTTCTTCTAGTTAACATACCTCATATACAAAGATTATGTGTGTTAGTGAAACTGAACAGATAAAAACTTATATGTCTGTACAATTTTAGAAGAGAACATTATTAAAGAAACCAGGGAGTTTTGATTCATAGGGAAAGTTGCATATCACTGTAAAGGGAACGTCATTTGTAGTAAGTAAGGTTTGTTGTTTTTCACTGGCACTTGATGTATCTCTTTATAATTCTATTTATGACCTTATCATGTTGACAATATATGAAAGTACATATTTAAATAAATTTGCCAGCATGTATCATCACCTGGTTTATGTGCTCGATAAAGAAGATTGGTACACAGACAAAAGCACTGCTCATTTGATGCAGTTATCTTAAATCACATAGGTTGAAATTGCTGTTTTTTAGTTTATTTTTGAACGGGATCAGATGGGCTCTAAAAGACACAATTTTTCAGTTCTTTGAAAATGTTCCTTCTAGGGGACATTTTACATTATTAGAGCAACAATTGACTGCATAACACAAAATATACGCAGAGTTCCATGTATGAAATTGAGGTTGGAGCAAGCATGCAATTGTTTACAAAACAGTGAATAACTCATTATTAGAATAGAATTGAATAGGCCCATTTACTTTCCTTTTTATTGTTTTAACCAAGTTTGAATAGTAGTACTATAAATGTCCATAATTATTTAATACCTGCTTCTGCATTTTTGTATTCCTTTGTAGTTATTATCCATATCTCTACTTCTGTGACTGGACTCAGTTTATATTTGGCTTTGTCCAAATAAAATCTGAGTAGTTTTAATTTTGAAATTCCATTATATTCTATAGAGTTGCAATGAAAACGTACTTAATACTATGTCTCCCAATGTGGGAGTCCTGTTCCTTTTTTTAGGACTTGTGTGTTCAAGTCCATACAGCTGAACCTTTCCCATCATTAAAGTTTGTGCAAGCTGTGATGAGAAAGAATGGCTCTCTGTAGCTCTGTGATGCTGCTAGTTAAAAAGTGAATCATTCCACCAGCTAGTTGTTTTTTCTATAGATCAGTGTAATTGGCTCTTTGTGTTTATTCTCAATTGACCCACCCTGCTTCTCCCACCTCAGTTATTTACCAAAGGAATTTATCATATACTGTTGGCAGTATAATCTAAAAAAGCAATAGAACTTCCAGTAGAATTTCCTGGGGTAATGGAAATATTCATTGTATATACGCTGCCCAGTACAATAGCCACTAGTCACATGTGACCGTTGTGTGTTTGAAATGTGGCTAGGGTGACTGAGGAACTGAATGTTTCATTGTAGTGAATTTAAATAGCCACATATGGTTAGTGGACATGATATTGAACAGGAGAAATCTAGAAGACTGTGGTGTATCTTTGGTTACCAAATTTTCAAAATCCAGATTCTAAGCATGTGGTCAGACAATGGGACAATAAATGTTTGTTAAATTAACTTGGTAGAATATTTGAAATTAGGCTTCCTAGGTGGCACTAGTGGTAAAGAATCTGCCTACCAATACAGGAGATGTAAGAAATGTGGGTTAGATCCCTGAGTCGGGAAGATCCTTTGGAGAAAGAAATGGCAACCCACTCCAGTATTCTTGCCTGGAAAATTCCACAGACAGAGGAGCCTGGCGGGCTACAGTCCATAGGGTCGCAAAGAGTCGGACACAAATGAACACACAATGACTAGTGACTGTACACCATTTGAGACATTAGATATGTATTGACATATATGTGTTAACCAAATTATATTTTTTCTTTCACTTTAATATGTCATGACTTCAAATATTGGTTTCTACTATGGTTTGAGTTATAATTCAGTGGCATTGAGTATATCCACATTGTTATGCAACCATCACGACCATCTATCTCCAGAATTTTCATCTTTCCCAAACTGAAGCTTCGTATACCTTATACAGTAATTCCTCATTTCTCCCTGCCCTCGGCCCGTGACAACCACTGTTCTGTTGTCTCTGGGAATTTGATTATTCTAGGTATCTCAGATAAGTGAAATTATATAATATTTGTCCTTTTGTAACTGGCTTATTTTATTAAATCCCATCCATGTGGTAGCATAGGTCAGATTTCCTTCCTTTTTAACACTTCATCATATGTATGCACCACATTTTGTCTGTCTGTCTGTCAGTGGGTGTTTTGGGTTGCATCCTCTTTTCAGCTATTATGAGCATACATATATTTACTTGTTTAAGTCCCTGCTTTCAAATCTCTGGGTATATTCTGAAGTAGATTTGCTGGATTATATGGTAATTCTGTGTTTAACTTTTTGAGAAACTGCCATGTCAAGTAAGCCTTCAGTATTTTTCATGGTCAGCATTTGCTGCTGCTGCTAAGTCACTTCAGTCGTGTCCGACTCTGTGCGACCCCGTAGATGGAAGCCCACCAGGCTCTGCCGTCCCTGGGATTCTCCAGGCAAGAACACTGGAGTGGGTTGCCATTTCCTTGTCCAATACATGAAAGTGAAAAGTGAAAGTGAAGTCACTCAGCCATGTCCAACTCTTCAGGACCCCATGGACTGCAGCCCACCAGGCTCCTCCATCCATGGGATTTTCCAGGCAAGAGGACTGGAGTGGGGTGCCATTGCCTTCTCCCTCAGCATTTGCTAAAGACTATTTAAAACTTAAAAAAACTGTTTTAAATGTTTATTCATTTTATTTCTGACTGTGCTGGGTCTGTCCTGTGCGGACTTTGCTCGAGTTGTGAGTGGGGGCTCCTCTATAGTGGCAGTGCTCTTTTGCTGCCACCAGTAGGCCCTGGGGCTCAGCGGTTGGGGGCACCCAGGGTCAGTTGGCCCGTGGCACCTGGAATCCTCATCGAACCCACGTCCCCTGCATTGGCAAGTGGATTCTTAACCACTGCCCACCAGGGAAGCTCTGTTTAAAACTTTCGCTTTAAGTGTCTTTGACCTCTTTTTCCCCCTACAACTCCAAATAGTTAATTATTAGCAAATTAACCTTTAGCTGAAGAGCTTTCCAACTCATTGTACCCTATTTTATTTATATGCATATATATTCTATAAACATATATTGCATATTAGATCCAGCATTCACTCAAAAAACATGACCTAACATATTCTAAGTATGGTGTGTCCTCCGTGTTCTCGAAAGACTCCATCGATTCATTACTTAGCATTATTCATATAAGTAGATAGATTTGCTTCCTGACTGTTATTGAAACAAATGTGATCTTTTATTCTATCCACTCCACATTATGGTGCTGAATTTTGTGACACAACACAGTGGGATACAGCAGAATCAACAAATAAATGTGGATTTGATTCCTGGCCCCGGTGCCTATAGTCGTATGACTTAGCTCTTCCTGAGACTCTGTATATGGAATTGGTAGGATGATGCCCATTTTGTGTGGATTTAAATAACATATAACAGATAACAAGGCCTGGCGTGGTACCTTTCCCATCATAAGTACTCAACAAGTGTTAGCTCCTTCCCTTATATTGTTAACTGTTAAAATGTTGAGTTAGAAAACCCAACTATAAAAAAATAAGAATTACCAGTTGCATCTTAAAAAAAATCATAAAGTGTTAATGCTAGAGAAGTTACTAGAGACTGTTTCCTAGAGGATTCGTGCAGAGTTCACTGTAAAGTGAGACAAGGAGAAGACAACAAGACTAGGTCATTAACTTTTTTTCAACAACTTTTTACCAAACTTAAATTATGTAAGAGTGAAAAGGCAAGTCCCTGCCCTTATCAGCTGTAGTATATTGTCTAGTGGAGAAACATGGATAAATAAGCACTTCTAATACTGTGATAAATTCAGTATAGAGATAAGTACACTGCATGTGTGCACCAGTCTGGAGAATAGGCAGTGAACCTAGACTGCAGAGTCCAGCGTGTTTGGGAAGTGAGAGGCTGGAGCTGGAGATTGAAGGCTTGCTAGAGTTATGAGCAAAGGATCGCTGCACAGAAGCAGCTGCGAGAGCCTCCTGCACATCGGTGAAAGAGACCATGTGGGGAATTCGGTTTGTGGAAATGAGCCGAAGGTGACAAGAAGAGAGAGGAGCCAGAAAAAGTCATTGTAATGTCCTGAAAAGTGATTTTAGGAGATTTCCGTGCCGGTCCAGTGGTGAAGAATCTCCGTGCCAGTGAAGAGGACAGGTTTGATCCCCGCTCTGGGAAGATCGCACATGCCGCGGAGCAGCTGCGCCCTCGCGCCCAGCTGCTGGCCCGCGTGCGCTAGGCGCGTGGTGCACGACAGGGTGCGCGTGTTAGCCGCTGCGCCCTGCGAGCTCTCTGCGGCCCTGTGCACTGCGCCCGTCAGGCTAGTCTGTCCATGGGATTCAGCCTGTGCTGCCCCCCACTGCTCCAAGGGATCTTCCCGACCCGGGGATCGAACGCATTGCAGACAGACTCTTTACCGTCTGAGCCACCTGGGAAGCCCTGGGCGCGCCGCAACTAGAGAGCACCCCTCACCGCCCGCCTCCAACCCCTGTCACTCTCGGCAGCTAGAGAAAGCCCGCCCATGTGCAGCAGCCAACACCAAGCACAGCCAAAAATAAATAAAAGTTTAGAAAAGAAAAGCATTCTTTAACTGTATTATAAGTGGGTTGGAGTTTGGTAACATAACTGCGTGTACACTTTAGAATCTGTCTCAAAGAAGATTGAACAGACAACTGAAAATTCCTCATTGGATTATTCTAAGGATCATTAGAGAAAGAAGCTTAAAGAGGACTGTGCTGTGAATGGGACATGAACAACTAAACACAGCGAGGAAAGGAAATAACAGAAGAGCTTTTCACTGCTTTATGAAGAGAGAGTTCACATATGATACAATTCACCCACTTGAAGTATAGAGTAGTTTTAGTTTATTCACAGAGTTGTACAGCCATTACTAGAATCTAATTTTACATTTTGTCATTACCCACAAAGAAACCCCATATCCATTGCCGGTCACTCTGAGGGAGATTTTTTTTTAATAGTAATTTACGAGGTTTCTCTATTCATTGAAAAGCTCCAAAAAGAGAGAAGCATGTGTCATAGGAAAGAGAGTATGTAATAGACCACTAAGCTCTATGAGAAAAAGGAAAAAAAAACAAAATCCAGAGCACAGATAGATAAGCCCTGGACAGCAGGAAACAATACAGTCTTGTATGCGTAGAGTGGAAGGTTAGCCTGGGGACTGGTTTAAGTAACTGTCCATGAGTGAGGTGGGAAGGCAACTGCCTCTATGCGAGTTTGTACCAAGAGTGAGGTAACATTTGTGGAGATACCTTATACAGCGATAGGTGCTTAACTGATACTCAATAATATATAAATTATTATTTCCTTTCCATGTTGTTTTTCT
This sequence comes from Cervus elaphus, assembly GCF_910594005.1. NCBI lineage: Eukaryota > Metazoa > Chordata > Mammalia > Artiodactyla > Cervidae > Cervus > Cervus elaphus. The sequence goes on along the minus strand of NC_057819.1, from coordinate 62,195,097 downwards.
CTGTTCTCAATAGCAGGAGAATAGATGTAGAAAAAAGTTGAATAGAGTAGGTATGTGTGTGTGTGTAATTATACCTGTGGAGAGAGAGAGATGGGGGGTTGGCCATAGGAGTATAGTAGAATACATATAAAAAAGAACTGAGAGTGGAAGGGTGGTCAGTGAAATTGTTAAAGGGATATTGTTGAAATGGTGGATCTAGGCTGGTTTGGATAAGTAAGAAAAGGGTTGATAAATTGGAAGGGTTTCTTTCATTAATTATTCATTTATTCAACAAATACACATTTTGTTCAAGGTCCTAAAAATACAGTGATGAGCAAGACAGTCAGTCAAAACCCCTTCCCTCATGGAGCTCAATGCACAGAAAACAAACGATAAAAACTAAGTTCAGTTAGTAATAAGTGCTATGAAGAAAACAGGTTGCATAACAGAGTACAGAGTGATATGGAAGTAGGACAACCTTTCAGAAAGATTGTTCACACACTGCCTCTCTCTTCGTAAAACTTTTCCTCCTGCACTTTGAGAATAACATACATTTGTGCACGGAAACCCAGGGAGGCAGCTCCCACTGCTCTAACTCCAGCCAACCTTGTGCCTGTAACCCCATGCCAGGACAGCCTCCCAAGTCTTGTCAAGTCTTGCTAGTTGTAAAGCTTCCACTATCACCATCTTCTGATTTTTCTCTCCACCCCATCTCTCGACTGTCCCATCTTTCCTTCAGAATCTCGTTCTTCTAAGAGGCTTTAACATCTCTAGTATTAGGAAATTTGTGCATACACTTGGCTTATATTAAAACATTATCCCTGCAAAATCACAGTAATGGTATCAGGATGGATTTGTGCCTCTCTAGTATTTAAAGCAGACCAGACTAGTCATTTCTGTTCAGTGCCTCTAGTTTTGCTTATTTCTGTTCACTACTATCTACTTAGTCTTCATCTGGAACACTTAGATGTCCACATAGTCATACACAGAGGCAAGCTGTCTGCAAACAAGTCATGTATTCACTTATTACTTGGGAAAAGCTCCACTCCTCAAGAGAAAGTTTTATTTTAGAATGAATGGTTAATACATATGGTGTAGTAAGTGATCATAAAAATAATCTTTCTATAAAAAAAGCACTAAACGATAGAAATAATAACCATAAGAGGAGGAAGAGTAATCAGAGAAACAGCCTGCAGCACATTAAACTTTTATGTTGTTTTTAATTTTTAGAAAACAGCTGGGTTATCAATATACAACTCTGTCTGTATTTGCATATGTCACACACCAGAAAGAATTATTTTTTCAGGCAAATATGCTTTTTTCTCCCCAAATATCTATGATCTCCAACTAAAGGATTTGTTCTTATCTTGAGCACTTTATTCTAACTGACCTCTTTATTCTTCTTTATTTCTTTATTTTTGATACCTTTTTCTGTACGGTTGCCACTTTTAATATACTCTGTTTCTTGTCTGTGGGGCTTCCCTGGTGGCTCAGATGGTAAAGAATCCTGCCAATGCAGAAGACGCAGTAGACGTGGGTTTTATCCCTGGGTTGGGAAGATCCCCTGGCAGAGGAAATGGCAACCTACTCTAGTATTCTTGCTTGGAGAATTCCTGTGGACAGAGGAGCCTGGCGGGCTACAGTCCATAGGGTTGCAAAGGGTCGAATGTGACTGAATGAGTAACACACACATTTCTTGTCTGTACAGGCAAGGTACAAACAAATAAAGATTTGTTATTTTCTAATGATTAATTTTTTATTGTGGTTTAATTCACTATATAATATATATATAAATAATATATAATTTAATTCATTCATTAATTTCTTCCATCTACCAGCATTTCAAAAAACTAAAAAACAGGGGAAAAAGTAATTTAAAAAGAAGGAAAATTTAAGATAATTGAATTCAGAGTCAGATATGAATAAGAATAAATAGTTTTTTTAAGGAAAAAAACCTTCCAAAATCCAAATTCACAAAATAAATTCATGATGAGTTGAATATTAAGTTTACAAAATAATTTTTATTTTCCTAAAAAAAGGAAACCAATTTCCTTAAATTATTTCTGTAATATATTTAAAATATAATTGTATTTAAGGGCATGATTCTAGAACAATTCTGTATCCTTTCTTATATCCAGAATTTTCCTGTCATTTATCATATAGATGGTATTTGCTATATCCAAAAGTTGAGAGCTCAGTCAGCAACTCCTTCAGTTCAGTCGCTCAGTCGTGTCCGACTCTTTAGTGTAAGACAATTCATTGTTGGAGTTTTGTTAGGTCAGAAATCAGCATTTAGAAGTTGTATGGGCAGTGTTGTGCTCTGAGTGAGATGATTGCACTGCATGTCGGAGCACAAAGGAGAAAGAGCCAGCCCAGACTGAGGCAGTAATAACCCGCCTGAGCACAGTCCTGGAGGAATGAGGAGCAGGCGCAGCGGCAGGCGGGGCCGGGGAGCTCGGAGCAGAGAGCACGTGTGGGGCTCCGGTCGGGGTGGCGGCGCATGAGTGGTTGATGACCAGGAGTGGGTAGGTAGACGCTGTCTCCAAAACACATTTGGAAACCATTTGTGTCTGTGTGCCGTGTCATTCGTCCAAGCCACCGTCATCATCCCTCCCCTGACTGGCCTGGTCCCCCTTTTCTGCGCTTAACTACCGACAGCCCACTTTCCGCAGAGCTGCCACAGCGACAGTTGAAACTGTAAATCAGACGGGGTCCCTCCGCTACCTAAGCGCCGCTGCTCCACGCTGCGCACAGCAGAGCTCTGCTCGGCCCGCAGGGTCAGGCACCCGCCTTCCTGTCTGATCGCACGCCCCGCGTTCTCATCCCCGCGTGTGTGCCGTGACACCCACCTGCCTTCTGTTCCTGGCCGTGGGAGGGCTGTCACCGGCTCCGCGCCTTTTTGCCACAGCCATTTTCTCTGACTGTCCCAGGTTTTCACTTTCGGTTTCCTCGTCGTTCGGGCCTCAACTGGAAGGTCATCTCTGCAGCAGAGGCTTGCCTTCATACATCCACATCTGGTATCTTTTTGTTGTTAATTGTAGCTTAATTTAAAGCTGAAGACCGATACATGGGACACAGATTCTTTGAAATCTTTTTGAGACGTGTCACCTTGGTCTTTGCAAATGTTCTCTGTGTGCCTGAGAAATGATGAGAACTCAGCAGTTTTTAGGAGTAGAGGCCACTTTCCTATAGACAGTAATAAGTAAAGACCAGTGAAAAATGTGACTAGGGAATATTATTTTTTATTAATGTTAGTGATTGTCTTGTGGTATATTTGACCCTACAATAAAGAATCCCGTACTACTTTGCTTTCTCAGGTGGTATGCTCTCTTTTTATATTTTTCTTGTTTCTCCTTTAAAGTAATCAGTTGTCACTTCTTGTTCCTGTGTCCATATGCCTGCCTTTTGGGCACCTACCCTCCTACTCTACAATTAGCTACTTCTTAAACGTGATAGCCTGAGAAACCAAATGACCAGGATAGAACTAAATTTAAAGTAAATAAATAGGTTTTGATTACTTCCTCAGAGACAAAGTATGAACTAGAGTAATGAAAACACTGTGCTCTAGTTCTAAGGTTCAGTGAAACAGAACAGAGCTTTCAGAAATGTGTGTGTGTGTGTTAGTCGTTCAGTCGTGTCTGACTCTGCAGCCCCACAGACTGCAGCCCACCAGGCCCCTCTGTCCATGGGATTCTCCAGGCAAGAACGCTGGAGTGGGTTGCCATTTCCTTCTCCAAAAGGAACTACAGAAAGAAAGTGAAGTCACTTAGTCGTGTTCAACTCTTTGCACCCCATGGACTGTAGCCTACCAGGCTCCCCCATCCAGGGAATTTTCCAGGCAAGAGTACTAGAGTGGGTTGCCATTTCCTTCTCCAGTTTCAGAGATAGATATGAGAATATATGATAGAGGTGGTGTTTTAAATCCTTGGGAAAAGGCTATCTTATGTAACCTGTGATGTTAAGACAGCTAGCTGATTGTTATAAATTTAGATCCCTGTTTTACATCTTAAAGTGAAAGAAATTACAAATGAATTACACGTATTTGTTTGGAATAAAGGTTATAGTATAAGTATAAAAAGTTCAACTACAGGACATAGAAAATACTGTAGGAAATAGTTTTATAATCTTGGAATGGAAAAGGCCCATTTTGTATGTCAGTAACAAAACCAAAAGTCATTAAGGAAACTGATACATGTGTCTACATAAAAACTGAAGTTTTTGTACATCCAAAAAAAGACAACAAATGACAAAGTTCAGGAATAGATAATTCACAAAAGATGAACTCCAGGCCATAAATGAATGAAGCCTCGCTAGTAATCAGTGAAATTCAATTGCATTCAATAAAATATAACACATTTTTTACCTGTTAGACTACCTCAGATGAAAAAATAACAAAAATTCCTGTTAGAAAACAGATATAGTTGCTCAGGACTTCCCTTGTGGCTCAGCTGGGTAAGAATGCGCCTGCAATGCAGGAGACCTGGGTTTGATTCCTGGGATGGGAAGATCCCCTGGAGAAGGGAAAGGCTATGCACTCCAGTATTTGGCCTGGAAAATTCCATGGACTGTATCATCCATGGGGTCACAAAGAGTTGGACATGACTGAGTGACTTTCACTTTCATAGTTGCTCATAATAGCAAAAAAACCCCACAAGAACTACATAAATATCTAACAGTAGAGAAACTGATTGAATAAATATAGGTAAATCCATACAGTGAAATGCTGCTATATACATCACAAAAATTATTGCTGTACATTTCTATATTTATTGTTATGGAAAAATACTTTGCATTATTACATACAAAAACAGATCATGTTTTGAAACATAGAAAATGCAAATTTTGTGATGTGTATTTATACATTAGGAAATTTCTGATGTTTATGTGGTCATCTTAGATGTTTATATGGTCATCTAACCAAAAATAGTTATTTAATCTTTGATTAGTGAGATCATGGAATTCTTTTATTTTCTACTTTCTGTATGCCGAAAATTTTTCCTGTGGAAAATCAAAAGGAAAAAGCCAACCCACAGCTCTTTCACTCTTGTGAGGGGAAAAAGTATCTGCTTGAAAATTCAAGCAAGCAGTGCAGGTTAACATGAGGATAAGAATATTAACTTTGGTTTTGACTTTTTGTAGGTTTTTTGTGATTACTTTCTGGGACTGGCCATTTTTAGTGTTGGTAGGATAGTGACTTTATATAATGATCTTTGTGTAACTTTGGTAAAGATGAAGGAGGTTACAATTTCTTCACTTACCTCTCTCAGAAATTAGAGTACCTGTAATCAGTTTGTTTTTTAACTCGCTGAACTAGGATTGTTCTTCATACATTTTAGAAACAAGTTCCCTCATTTTTTCCAGCATATTTGAGGAGGACCACAAAAGATCACTTCCACTCTTAAGGAAAATATCTTTGGTATATCACTGTTAATTGTAGTTCTTATCATCATTTTCTAAAAGCAGGAAGGCTTTGACTCAGGATTCATAAAATCTTGATTTCTGGGTTCACTACTAAATTGTGTATGTGTGGTGTTTATATGGTTTGTATATAATTAAATGGTGTATAAATGGATTTCACAACTTATTTATCCAAAAATGTGCCAGAACCCTGAAAATTCAAATACCATGAAAGTATGAAGTTAAAGAGTAGAACGTCTCCACCTCTGAGTTTAGAGTCTGTTAACTGATGCCAGAGTCATATGCTAAAGTCAGCTATCACAGTTTCTACATAGTGTTCTTTGATACATACAGAAAAAAGCCTCTGCCACCGAATTCAGTGCCTTTTACTCATGTTTGAAACTTCACCATTAGAGATAATTTATTTAATTACAGACCTGTTTTTTGAAACAACCTTTCTCTAGTCATTCAGCTCCCTGTGTGTAGGGCTTGGCAGTGGAGTGTGACAGAAGGAGAAGTGCATAGGGTTCGAGCACCCAGCGTTGGGGAGTGCTGGGACAGACTCCAGGGGCCCCGGGGCTGGAAGCAGAGGTGGGGGTTCAGAGACCAAAAGGTCCGCTGCAGGTAGATGCTGCCTGGGACAGCGCTACTATAACAGCACCTACCGTCTCACGTTTCCTTCTCCCACCTTACTGTAAGGACTCACCACATTTGCTCTGGAAGCATCGTCTTCTCCTTTACTTTTCAAGCAAATGCAGTGTAATTTTGTGTTTATGTGAGTTCAGGAATTAAAGTTATTCATTCCTTCTGAAAATGGAACTCAGCTCTATTTACAAAGATGGGTAGGGAAGAGGAAAAGGAGAGATGTGATCCTGCTCGATTTGAGGAATTACAGACAGTGTGTCTCATAATACGAAAGTAAAACCTGAAAAATTTCCCCCAAGTTGTGTTTAGTGTCACTGGTTGATTTTCCCTCTTCCAAATGCTGTTTTAGTAACACATAATCACTCTAAGATCTGTTTTCCAAAAGAAGCAGCAGCAGTGTTTAAGTTTACATGACCCCCGTCTCATGACAGCAGTAGCAAATCAGATATCTTATCCAAGGAAAAGCATTTTTGGCTTAGAATTCAATCATTTTCATGGTGGGAGTCAACAGCTTACTTCAGCTCTAACACTACTGCAGAACAGTCGCTGCAGTGAATCTTTCAGAAAGCATAAACACAATTGGTATTTATAGCATTGTTAACATTTGCTAAATAGTTAGGGGAATGGTCTGTAAGCCTGTTTTAAGCAGGTGGGGGAGCAGGAATCTTTGTTGTGACTGCCGTGAGATTTAAGAGTAGGACATTAGGACAACAGGGTTACAATGGTTGTAGCAAGACAATAAAGTGGAGATATTGAATAAAATAAGTTAAGATTTCACACAGCCGCAATTGAGAGTGTTACAATAATAATCCTGACGCATCTCTGGCCAGAAGTGTGTTACACAGATGGCATATTTGACACAGTGCAGGGCAGGAACTGAACAGTGAAAAGCCAAATAAACAGTAAGGATTAGTCAAGTTTTAATTGAAAACTACATAAAACCTTGAAATTATGCCAAACTTCCTTGTATATTAAAATCACAATCAAAGTTTCCCTTAGTTAAACATTAAAATTGTCAGTAAAGCTAATCTCCATATTTTGCTAGTTATTATGCCTCTTGCAGACTTATGAGTTAAGTAAGTGTAGCTGAATTATACACCCAAGGACCTGAAGCAAAGTGTTCATATTTTTATGATTTTTTTCCTCTGTCAGCTGCCCAAGGAATCCTGAGCCACTGAGGATGATGACTTCTGTCATAACCTTCTGCTGTCTAGGCACCATCTTTATTTTAAATTGAAAGTGTGAAAGTACTCTCAAATCAAGTGACTGAATTTTTTTTTCAAAATATTAAGCTAAATTCAAGCTTCTAGAATGGTTAAGATAAAACTACCTAGATTTGAAAAATCTCTGTAAGACTATTTGCAAGTGTAACTGATTGCTAAATGTTAGAATAGCATAGTCAGATTTCAAATTTCAGAATAGCAATGTTGTTTTCTTTTGCTTCTACAAAGATGAGGAAGTTTACTTAGAATCACTATTTTTAGTTTATATTATTGGTGCAAAGGAAGAACTGAGATTCTATGAATACAGTATTCAGGAAACATTCAGTGCAAAATTTTTAAATGTTACATATTACTTAACACTGTTGTAACAGTAAACATACTGCCTTCCCTCTATCTCTGCCAGATGTGTGTATCTATGTGTGTTGTTTTTCAGTCTTAAGTTTCTTGAAGTCAAAGATTCCTCACTCTACCTCATTTCAGTGTTTGTACATGGTAGATACTCACAAATATTATTGAGAAAATAGATGAAATGAATGACCAAATGACTGTTTCCATGACATAGTTTAAACAGACTTGTCTAGTTTTTAGAAATAATTTAACCTTTTGAATGCACTATCCTGATTTTTTTTTCCCTTTGAGAACTTTGACTATGTTTTCACTGTTTGCCTCTTAGTATTGGCAGCCTCTTTGAAGCAACATTCTACTTATTTTTCTAGGCAGGCGGCTTTATCTACTCGTTTCCAGTAGCTAGAGATGGAGGTGTTTTGAATGAGCACATCAATGTTCTAGACAGAGATACTGTTTGAAATTATCCATGAACACAGTGCCGCTGAGCATTATTGAGTGACATTTGTTTCTGTTGGTTGTGTCTGCTCTGACTAGCTGGTTTCTTTCAGATTGGCAGCTGGAATTATGCTGCAGTGGATGGACAGCTCCGAGAAGCAGAGATTGTAGTGAGGCTGCGCTGGGTCTCAGTGTGATGTGCCTGGAATGTATGGGCTCAGTTAAAGGCTCTGGTGGGAAACCTGGGCATATTTTCACAATTTATAATTAATTTATGTATAACATAAACATAAAGTTTAAGTGGTGACTTCCATAATATTATTGAGCAGATAAGTAAAAATACTCCCTTTTCTAATTTTCCCTCTCCCCTGCTTTCTTGTCACTGAATTCTTTTTTTTTTTAAAGAGGTTTACTTTATTTAGCTAGCTATTCTCTCTTTGCTTTTTATATATATTATATGCCATCATGATATGTATATGTCTCCAGATACCAAATGTAAGTAAAAATAGTTTACTTACAAAATGTATACTGCATACTTTTCTAAATATTTAGTTAGCAGTAATTGATGGTAAAATATTGCTGAAACTAATGGCTCCTTGAAACCAGATAGAAATAATTTAGGAAATAAACTCAAAATAACAAAATTAACTTTGTAGTAAGGTCTGTTGGTTTCACAGTGTTTGACCAATTTATCAGCTGGAGTTGTTCTGAGATGGTTAAGAAGTACTTCTCGTTACTATATCAATGGAAAAAATAAACTTCATAAAGCTATGTTTTGTATTTTCAGATTTTTCCTTATATTTTTTAGTTTTTTATTTTTTTAAATGTAAATTTTTTGTTACTCTTTATTTTAAAAGTAATACATGCTTTGTTTAAGACACCAACTAGAATAAAGGTGAAGAAGGTATTCATTTTTATTCTGCCAATCTTTTCATCCACTCTCCACCAGAGATAATAACTGGTAGGTTTATGTACCTCTCCAGATTTTGCACACGTGTATTTATGTATGTACTCACATAGCATGTACTCATTTAACATATATACGAGTGTTGTTATAGTTTATTTTTATGTTTAATTTTTTATTAAATGAGATAATGCGCTGTATTCTTTGTTGATTTGGAATTGTTTTAATCAGTATACTCTAGGCTAGTTTCCGTCTCACACACACTCAGCTCGGCACATCCATTTTCATGACTGTGTAGTGCTCCGTGAGCACAATTTAGTTTTCTCCCCTAGTTTTTACATAACTGTAAAAAATTGTCTCAAAATTAAAAATAGTTGCAGTCTTTCAAGTCCAGATTTACATAGAATGACTTTGTTCAGTTAACATATTTATTCACTATATCCATCTTTTGTGTGGATTACTTTGCATAATTTGTTGATTAAATATTGTCTGGTGTTTATTTTGACCATAAATTTAATTGACTTTTAAAAATTCCAGTTGATAGTAGTATATCCATGAAACCTTTTTCCCTGATAGGTTATTCATCTTTTACGTTATGCTTTACAAAGTCTGAACTCTATATTTCTTATTTCCAGAGAACTTGAATATTTACATTTCAGTCTTAAAAGATTCCTTTTAAATAATTTGAGTTAGGTTCATTATGCTTTTTTTAAATTTGTACATTTATTGTTCTGGCTTTTAAAAAGTAATTCTGTATTTCATTTCTTATATTAAGAGGGAGCTTGGTTTCTCAATGTTTCTAAATGTTGCTTTACCTTTTTTTTTAACCAGCTAGAGGTATTATGCAAACATAACACCTTTTAGATTCTTTTAGATTCTTTAGAAATATCTTTTAGATTCTTCATCCATTTTAATCAAGTATATCTACTTGTTATGGATTCTCTTTCAGCCTTAGCAGTTAATATTATTAGGATTTTTGTCCTTTAGGAATTAAATACTAACTTAAACATATAATGATTAGTATGCTTTTTTAACTTGATATTCAGCATATTTTAACAATGGACTCAGAAGGCACTGAGGCTGGTTAACTAGAAAGTTAGTAAATTTTGAGTGGAACCTGGTCAAATATCCAGCAAGTTTTTCTCCAGTTTAATTCAACTGTGTGAAGGGTAAGGGGAAAGAGAGGCTCAAGTGATATTATGGTATGTAACAGGAGAAATCACTAAATGGCCTATTGTGACTCGTTTTAAATGGTGAAAATTGAATTAATTCTGAAATCCAAACTATGAAGTCTTATTTGCATTTGTAAGTATCTTTTGGTGAGGAGTTACTCTACAATCTTAAGATAGCCTTCTAGAACTTAATTTTGGTAATGTCAGAAAATTTTAATATACTAATAATGGCATGTTCCTTTTTATTAAATGATTTTTTCAATTTCCCTATCCCAATTTTATAGTGCTTTTAGATGTAAATATATAGGGGATAAAATGCAATTTCAGAGTTGTGTGCTTAAGAAAAGCAGAGTACATATGTGTTTACCTTAATTGCATCCATATGTTTAAGTTATTTCTCCCCCAAACCCATCTTAAAATAAAGTTTTACAGCTTTATTGTTGGTTACTAAGTGTTGTACTGAGTTAACTTGTTTCCTCTGTTAGATTAAAAAGACCACTTCAGAGAGTCTAAAATATTCATTCTTAGGTTGAATCCCTGCGTTGTCACTAAGCCAGTCTACTTTCCTTTCCTTTGTTTCTTTCATTTTATCTAGTGTGTGTACCTATATGCCCTCTGCATACTGATATAATGTCCCTTTCTCTCAATGTAGCCATAAAATCTTGCAAGTATGCAGTGGTTGGCACAGAAAACAATAGAATACACAGCTTGTTGAGAATCTTTTCATAATATTTCCATTTGGAAATCCATTAATAAATTCTCTAGGTAATATTTGAGATGCTGTTTATAAAATACAAGTATGTGGTTTTACTGGAAAGACTTGAAGTATTTGCATAGTCTTTTTTATTACTACGTATTTCAACATCTGGAATGCTGCCTGCTGGATTCAGCTTTATTATCGAAAGTAGTAACAGGCTATTTACAGAAATAATTGGGAATTGATGAATAAGAATGAAGTAAACGTTCTAGTAGAAATCTTTAGTAGAATGTTTTTTTCAGTGCTAGGCTGCTCTGTGATAGTATTAGGAGGTATCTCTTAGCTGCATCCTTGCTGAATTGTGCTGACTTGGATAACCTTTCATTCATTTAGCAAATATTTCTTGAGCACCTACTGTGTGTCAAGCCCCCCAGAAGCACAGCAATACTTGGAAGTCTCTGCTCTCACTCAGTAAGACAGGAATTAGACCAGTGATTAGAATTTTAGTTAAGTAGGTAAAGTAAGTAGGCGGTCTGTACACAGTTGTTCCAAGAGCAACTGTCTGGATGAAACCTAGAAAGAGATTTCTCACAGTACAGAGATATGTAAGCTGAGTCTTAAAGAATGAGGAGGAGGCAACCACACAGAGAAAGGGGATAGAAAAGAATAGGAAAACAATATGTATAAAAGCAGTATGTCACATTACATCATATCTTACAGAGTTTAAGAGGGACAGTGTCAGGATGAGACTGGAAACATAGGCAGGAGAACCAGATCACTTTATTAATAGTCTTAATTATAAGTGATTAGAAACATTTAGTAAATGCTTACTTAACCTCAGCCAGACACCATGTTGTCTTTTATGTATACGTTGTAATACTAACACTTACAGAGGTGTCACAAACTGCTCTGTGTTTTATATTATTTCATTTAAACTTTACAACAACCCAGTAAATACCAACTATCATTAACACCACTCTTAGACAAGAATACTAAGGCCTAACTTGCCAGAGTCACTCAGCTGGTATGTGATAAAGCTAACATCTGAACTGCAGCAGTCTGATAGCAGTGTCTGCGTACTTAACCTCATGCTATGGGGCCAGCCTGCGATAAGGAGTTTGGGTGGAAGGATTTTAACAAGAGAAGTCACCTAGTCAAATTTGCAGCTTTAGCATTGAGCATCTCCTTTCAAGTTCACACGTGTTTAACCTTTCTGAACAAAGATGAAGGCTGCTGGCTAATGTTTATAATTTGGGATTTTTTTTAATATTTTTGTTCTCCATGGAGTTTTGCAGTAACCCTGAAAAAACAAACTGCTTAAAGGCAGGCACACTCTCCTATTTTCCAATAAATCTTTCAAGCACATTGCCTAGGCTGAATCCCCCGTTGAAGGAACCTAAGGCCAAATGTGTTAATAATTATTGAAATTGACTAATGGGTACATGGGGATTCATTATCCTATTTCATAATAAAAATTTAGCATAATAATCATTCTAAATATTTATCACCTGGGACCAAAACTCTCTAGATGAAGTAGAGTTTATTAAAAACAGTTTAGGCATTTGGTAGAGTTCATTAAGCTACCCTATTACCTGTTCACCTTCCTGTTATACCTGTGTGTTTCCTGTGATTTCAGGCCTCTGTTATGCATCTGAAATATTCAGGAATAGAATAGAATATCAGGAATAGAAATATTCCTGTATATACAAAGGGCTGGAGTGAAAAGTGAAGAGAGAGCGATAAACAAAATTACTTGAAGGATTTTTTCAAATCACATGTATTCCCCCAGGATTTCTCACTTGACCTTTAAGAATCACTGCTACAGAGAGACCTAGGAGGGTTTGTGTATCCCTCAGGTGTGCTGGGGGCTGAAAGAATGAGGATTACTGCCTTTCACTTCAGTTCAGTTCAGTCGCTCAGTCGTGTCCGACTCTTTGCGACCCCATGAACCGCAGCACGCCAGGCCTCCCTGTCCATCACCAACTCCCGGAGTCCACCCAAACCTATGTCCATTAAGTCAGTGATGCCATCCAACCATCTCATCCTCTGTCGTCCCCTTCTCCTCCCGCCCTCAATCTTTCCCAGCATCAGGGTCTTTTCAAATGAGTCAGCTCTTCACATCAGGTGGCCAAAGTATTGGAGCTTCAGCTTCAACATCAGTCCTACCAATGAACTCCCAGGACTGCCTTTAGTGACACCTTATAGAACTTTTCTAACAAAGACTCTTTTGTCCTCTTTGTAGCAACAGATAGCAGCCTTTACTTATCACTCCCCCTTCTCCCTCTCACCCCCATTTGTCTCATCAAGAACTGTGCTCCGAACTTCCTGGTACGTCCACTGCAGGGAACACAAGTTTCAATCCTTGGTCAGAGAACTAAGATCCCGCATGCTGTGTAGCGCAGCCAAAAAAGAAAGTTAAACTTTGCTCTTCTCTTGAGCTTGTTTCTGTCCCAGTACTGGGCAGTCTTGGTACATAAAAGATACTCGATATGAGGAAGGAAATGGTAACCCACTCCAGTGTTCTTGCCTGGGAAATCCTATGGACAGGGGAGCCTGGTGAGCTATAGCCCATGGAATTACAAGAGTTAGACAAGGCTTAGGAACCAAACCACCATATTACTTTCATATTAAAAGGCAATATAAATAGACAAAATAACTTCTAAAATAGTTACTGGTAGCTTATCAGTGCTAAAAAGTAATATTTTGTCTTATTCTAGAGCTTCATGACCTTTTAAATTACACCCTACCCCACAGGCAAATAAAAAGATGTTTTGGAATGCCACATTGTGTGGCTGTAGAAACTAATAATTTTGTGTGTTATAGATTAAAGTGTATGTTTCATTTCTGGCTCTATTTTGCAGCCCAGTTTTTGTTTTACTTTGATTTCCACTTAAAGTTGGCTTTAAAAGAATACCTTATTTGTGTATCTTTATAAATCAGTCATTTGAGGTACAAGACTGATTTGTAAAGCATATGTGCGAAATAGAGGATGTTATTTTTAACAGCAACAGCAAGAAAAGGTAGGGTAAACTTCTTTGTTGTGTGAATAGTTTGTACAAGGCATTGTTCTTCCTGCTTGCACACTTCTAAAATACATGATATTCTAGCCTTAAGTTTAGTTGCTTGGACAGACCAGTGATATGCTAAAAACTAACATTTCAAGGAAGCCCGAATTAAATGTGTAATTAGCATCATGAATAAGCTGTAAGATTTGGGAAATGTTACACCAATAAGGTCTTAGTGATGCAGATAACCACAATGGTGTGGTCAGTCACCTAGAGCCAGACATCCTGGAGTGTGAAGTCAAGTGGGCCTTATGAAACATTAGTATGAACAAAAAGCTAGCGGAGGTGACAGAATTCTAGCTGAGCTATTTAAAGTACTAAAAGATGATGCTGTCAAAGTGCTGCATTCAATATGTCAGCACATTTGGATAACTCAGCAGTGGCCACAGGACTGGAAAAGGTCAGTTTTCATTCCAGTCCCAAAGGAGGGCAATGCCAAAGAATGTTCAAGCTACCACACAATTGTGCTTGTTTCACATGCTAGCAAGGTTATGCTCAAAATCCTTCAAGCCTGGCTTCAGCAGTATGTGAACCAAGAACTTGCAGATGTACAAGCTACATTTCCAAAAAGCAGCAGAACCAGAGATCAAATTGCCAACATTTGTTGGATTATGGGAACAGCAAGGAAGTTCCAGAAAAACATATGCTTCTTTGACTACGTTAAAGTCTTTGTGTGGATCACAGCAAACTGGAAAATTCTTAAAGAGATGGGAATACCAGACCACCTTGTTTGTCTCCTGAGAAACCTGTGTATGCAGGTCAAGAAGCAGCAGTTAGAACTGGACATGGAACACTGACTGGTTCAAAATTGAGAAAGGAAAATGATAAGGCCGTATATTGTCACCTGCTTATTTAACTTATATGCAGAGTACATCATACAAAATGCTGGGCTGGATGAATCACAAGCTGGAATCAAGATTGCCAGGAGAAATTTCAACAACCTCAGATATGCAGATGACACCATCCTAATGGCAGAAAGCGACAAGGAACTAAAGAGACTCTTGATGAAGGTGAAAGAGTGAAAAAGCTGATTTAAAACTCAAACATTCGAAAAACTAAGATCTTGGCATCAGTCCCATCACTTCATGGCAAATAGAAGGGAAAAAAGTGGAAACAGTGACAGATTTTATTTTCCCGGGTTCCAAATCACTGCAGATGGTGATTGCAGCCATGAAATTAAAAACCACTCACTCCTTAGAAGGAGAACTGTGACAAACCTAGACCAAAAAAAAAAAAAAGCAGAGACATCACTTTGCCAACAAAAGTCCACATAGTCAAAGCTCTAGTTTTTCCAGTAGTCATGAGTGCTGAAGAATTGATGCTTTCAAACTGGTGTTGTTGGAGAAGACTCTTGAGAGTCCCTTGGACTACATGAAGATCAAACCAATCAATCCTAAATGAAATCAACTCTGAATAGTCATTGGAAGGACTGATGCTGAAGCTCCAATACTTTGGCCACCTGATGTGAACAGCCGATTCATTGGTAAAGATCCTGATGCTGGGAAAGATTGAAGGCCAAAGGAGAAGGGGGTGGCAGAGGATGAGATGGTTAGAGAGCCTCACTGACTCAATGTGCATGAATTTGAGCCAACTCCGACAGATAGTGAAGGACAGGGAAACCTGGCGTGTTGCAGTCCATGAGGCCGCAAAGGGTCGGACACGACTCAGCAACTGAACACCACCACCACCACCAAGGTAGGACTCAAGCAGGGTTTTCTAGAGAGTGGTATGACTTAGAAAACTGAAGATGAAGGAGACTAATCTAGGAGAGACAGTGGCGTAAGAGAAAACGTAAGGTAGAAATGGCTGGTTTTTTAGTGAAAGAAAACCTGCTTGACTGTACAGAGAGTTGGATGAGGGAATAGCAGCAGGCCTTCATCTTTTTCTTTCTTTTAAAAAATCTGTATTTTGAATTAAGTTTAGCCACAGACAAGTTGGAAAATTTCTTTTGTACATTTCTTCCCAAGCACCCTCCCTCCCCTACCATCACCATGTTATATAACTTTAGTGAAATGATCAAGACCATGGAAATAATATTTGTTCAGTGTAATTAAACTACAGACCTTGTGAAGGTCACCACATTCTCTATTGACTCAAGTCACATTCTCAAGTCACATTCTCATGACTCTTTTTCTGTTTAATGATCTTATGCAATGACTAAATCACATGTATTTAGTTGATATCTTCTTGGTTTTCTTCTAAATGTAAGAATGAATCAGTCTTTACTTGTCTTTAATAGTCTTGATATTTGTGGAAAGTGGTCACATATTTTGTTGAATGTCTCTGAATTTGTCTCATTTTCACATGATTCAAATGAAGTTATTTATTTTTTTCAAGGATACCATAGAAATTATATAGCATTCTTCTCAGTGCCTCATATGAAGGAATAAGACTGTATCTTTTAAGAACTAGCAGTTAATTGAAGATATTGATCAGGGGAATATTACGTAAAGGAGAGTTCGAGAAAGCTCAAGTCTGTAGGAAGAAATTAAATGACAAATAACAGAAGAGCCACTATTATAATTCTCAATACCTGAAATTACAAGAAATTCCTGGATTCAAATAGAAAGGAGTATGAGAAACTTATAAAAGAAGTGATTAGGTGTAGTTACTGATTATATATAAGAGGTAAAATTTTTAAATATTAGATTCTGAGCATTAAAAAGAAAATCAAAAGGGAAGTCTCATCCTTGATTGAAGAATGCTAGAATAAAATTAATTTTTCCAGATTTTAGATTTAATAATTCTAAGTGTGCTGAGATATACACATAGTACAGATGGATGGCCATCAGGCAAAGTGTAAATGAACACTCCATAGAAATTGACAGTCCTCTGGCTTTAGATTTGGGAATCCTTCATATAGAGCTAAGATTTGAAGTCATGACAGTAAAAAAAAAAAATTCTGGGGCAGGAAGTTTAGATCAAGAAAATTGGAGTGTGAAAAGATAACTTGCAGTGATGAGTTCATTTGTGGATGAGAAATAAGAGTAGAGGTTGGCAGAACACAGAGAATAAAGGAGTAGGTTAGAGGACCAAACTAGTGTAGAGCCATAGATGCCAGAGCAGAGAGCATGTGAAGCAACCAAGGTGTGATCAACAGTGTTAATTGCTTTAGAGATCAAGATAATGACAGAATGGTAATGAGCTTTAGAAACAATGAGAAGAACCTAGAATTATCAGTTGATGATATTAGGTTTGACTATAAAGTTTTGAGATTACCTTACAGTCTTATTCTATAATTTTCTCACTTGATAAAGCCCTTTCTATTGCATTGTTATCACCAACAACTTAAACGTTAGTCAAGAAATATAACATTTGTGTCTAAGAATTATGTAATTTTTTTAGATGTCTTAAGGACTTAGAAAAATATTATTTAACCTATGTGAGATAATACAACTTTTATTTCATAATTGAGACAGAATTCACACCACTGTGTTCTATGACTTGAAAAATCATTTCCCTGTAAAAGGTCAGTAATGTGTAAATTTTATTAAAATTTTAAGACAAAAAAAATTGTGTTAGAAAGGGGAGATTGGTGTTTTTAAAAATTTTCTCACCATCTTTGTACTTTTCATTTATAAACAAAGCTAAGTACATGTAGTATTAAGGATATTGGTATTATGTAGTATTGAGGCCAGTTGCATTAAATTTATATCTATAATAAAAATTCATGTGCAATAATGTCATTATTCTTAGTTTCTCTATAGTAGTTGGTGTTACTGACCATTCTCTCTTTGAAATTCTCATCTATAGCTTCCACATCACCCTATCCTGCTCCCCAGCTCCCAACAACCTCTCCCTTCTGTTGTCATCTTCTTCATATCGAACCCTAAATACGAGCATTCCCCAAGTTTCACCTCTCTGTCCCTTTATATATGTGTCTCATGTATTTTCTTCCTGGGAGCTTAACCAGTGGACTTCAAACTGTGCTCCAGAGCCCTAAGATTTCTCAGAATTGTCTCAGGACAGTTTTGCTCATCTTTTAAGTTAAATAGCCCTGTCTCTATGTTTTTTTGTATTGGGGTTTTGTGTAAAACTTCATTTGAAAAAGCAAATCATTTCTGCTGCTTAAAAATACATACATAAACAGAGTGAGAGGGAAGGATCAAAAACCGTTGACTTAAATTTCTCTTGTGTGAGTGACACCCAAGTGAACACCTCTGATGTTTCAGCCCAGGGCTAGTCTTAGGCTGTCTTTTGTCCCCCGGACATCTCAGCCTGGCTCAGTAGCTGTCACTCTCACCTCAGATTTCCACATCTGACATAAAATGCACTTTCTCCTGCAAAGCTAGTTCTCCCTCACAGAAATTTATATTTCTATTCATTGCTTTGCTACTCTAAAATATGCAAGTTCAAAAGAAAAGAATTAGTGTTGTCTTTTCTCTTCATTGCTCAAAGTCATCAGTCTCTAAGACTTGTTGATTTTGCCTTAGATCGTGGTTCACGTATTTATCCCTTTCTTGCAAATAACACAGCTTCCGTGAGGACTGAGGTGTCCAGTTCCTTATGTTTTGGACTGCTCTCTGAATCTCCAAGGAGATCTCTCCGACTCTAGGCACTTAGCCCTGTAGTATACTTTGAAATGCTGAGCCAGATTTCAGGGGTTTTTTTTGTTTTTGTTTTTTAAATAATATATTCATTATCATCACCACTCTCATTGTAAACTCCTGAAGCATTTCTTCCTTTTCTGTTTTCAGTGTGTTAAATGGGGATCACACTCAGCCCCCAAACCCAACAATAATTCAACATTTTACTTAGTGCCTTGTATGTACTTGGCATTTTGCTAAACACTTTATAGGTATTACTTAATTTTCCAAATAATTCTCCAAGTGAGGCATTATTCTTCTGTGCTTTCAGTGGGGAAACAGAGATTAAGCAACCTACTCAAACACAGCAAATAAATGGAAAAATCAGGATTAGCACTCTTAACCAATTAGCTCCATAGGCCAAGTGTGTAAGCTGTCTGTTCCCCACTCCCCTGCTTTTAAACGAGGGGAAACGTATGTGGGCTGTTGGGCCAGGACCACTGAAGGCAGCAGCAGTCAAGGGAGAGGGCACTGGCTTCGCTGTTTCTAAAGATCCTCAAGGTTAACGTTGAGCCAGCTGTGAGTCCACACGTCTTAGAAGAGCAGCGCTCCACCTCCTTCTCTGTGACTGCCTTAGGCCTCAGGCTGCCCTTGTGATGCTTTTTTCCTCAAGACTGTCCTTGATGTTGATCATGAATTGATTTCAGCCCATCGAAAAATGTTTTAGATACTGTTCTCAAATGACCCTAGTCTCTACTCCCCACTTCCTGTTGACTCCTTTTCTGAAGTCTGGGGCCAGCCTTGTCTCCTGCCACGCCTGCTGCTCTAGTTCTGTGTGAGCAAATGCTTGACGATGATGATGATGTTGACGTTAGAGCTACTTTGTTAATTCACTCGTTGGGTTGTAAACTCATGCTTTTTGTGTGCTCAGTCTTATCCCTAGGCCACGGCACTGTCCGTAACAGATAAGGAAGACCAGCTTACTGGTTGAGAGTATGAGCTCTGAGTCAAGCTGCTTAGGTACAAAATTTGAGCCTGCTGTTTAATTACTGTGTGACCTTGGACAAGATATTTAAGTTCTCTGTGCATTATTTTTATCAGTTAATAGATATAGTAAAGTACTCACATCATACAGTTTAAAGATTAAATGATACAGGATACTAAAATCACTTAGAAAAATACCTGGCAAGTAGTAACTACTAAATAAGTATTTGTTATTGATGTGTGTGTGCACTCTGTTGTGTCTGACTCTTTGCACCCCATAGACTCTAGCCGGCCAGGCTCCTCCGTCCATCAGATTCTCCAGGCAGAAATACTGGAGTGGGTTGCCATTTCCTAATCCAGGGTTATTGTCGTTAGTAGCCCTCAATGAATATTGGTTGCGTATTAAGAGTCTAATCTGTACCAGTAAGCACTTTGCTGTGTTTTTTTGCATACGTACTATTTGCTCCTCAATATAACACTGTGAGGTTGATATTATTATTATTATCCATATCTTACAGGAAGAAAATTGAAACTGGGGTTGAATGACTTGCCCTGGGTCACATAGCTTGTAAATGGTGTGCAGTCAGTATTAGCACATGGTCTGTGTGACTCCAAAGCCTCTGGTCCTTTTCCTACACCACTCAGCTTTCACAGAGGTCTTGCAGTCTTTTCTGCCTAAGCTGGTCACAGTGCATTCCTTGAATTTGTTGAGCTAACTGCATCAGATGTTATTCAATCATCCAAGTACATGCCCTGCTTTCAGTATTAGGAATACTTCCTTCAAGGGCAGAAACACTGACACCTCATATGCCGTTTACATCATTGATGATTACGATTAAATACATTAATGGCTGAATTGCTATTATTGTTTCTTAAAAGGTGGTTGTAAAGGACTACTAATGGTATCCTCATCAAATAAAAAAAGGAAGTTAAGAGTGCATTATTTTATTTCCCTGTTTACAATTTATTAATCACCTACAGTTCTGCAGAGCATATAAAAATTGAAATACCTGTTTTCTTAGGGATTAAAAAATAGCATGACAAACATATATTCCCTTACAAAGAGATTTTCTTCCTCCTTTTAGCCCAGAAGTTAAAAATACTGCTGTGGAGGTGTTGAAGTCATCTTTATATGTCTCTGCTTCCTCTCTCCCCTCACACATACTGTGGCATTTATTCATTCACTCAATTTAAAGATTTAAGAGTGAAGAAAATAGATAAGGTCCTTGCTCTCACGGATCTTGTTTTAGTGGGAGGAGACAGGCATAAACAAGTAAAGAAATAAAATCATTACAAACAGCGACCACGTCTGGCATTTCAGAGTTTTCTGTGATGAGGTTGGGAAGTGCGCACCCAGGCTGGGGGGACAGGAAGAGTAAGGGGCTTGCAACAAAGGGCTGAGGCACACGTCTTCCAAGAAGAGCACACACATGTGGTCCCTGGGTTATTGCTTGGATGCAACATATGGCTTTTACTTTGCTCTTCAGCCACCTAGGTTCAAAGAGACTGTCAACAGTAATGCTCTTCCCATGGCAAAAGGAAGAGCGTCAGGCGATTTTCACAGGTGCTGTGTTTCTTTCTTCTACTTCCCAGGATGAGATAGGGCCTAGAATCAAAGCAGAGCTTGGTTTTCTCTATACCTGTAAAAGATTAGCCTTAGGTCAACAGGGATGATGCAAGGAAGGGGCAAAAAATGCAAGAAAATAGAGGTGACGCCCAGAAGGAGCATTTGGGACTGTAAGAGCTGGTTTCTGTTTCCCACCGTGGAGCAGGGTGAGAACGTCTGCAGGGCGAGGAGGCACAGCTGCCGTGGTCCTGCAGTGGCCTCAGCCTCGTTGCCCTGCCAGGTGCTTGATCGCCAGTGTGAAACAAGCCAGAAGTAAGGGCTGACATGTCCAGGCCACAGTTGTGGCTCTTTTGCCTGTAATGAGCACCTCTTAACCCTCAAACTTGTCCATGCCTTTTTCAGGCTGTGGAAGCTCAAATCCGAAGTTTCGGGCAGACGCCGTCTCAGCTGCTCATAGAGCCCCACCCTCCCAGAGGCTCTGCCATGCAAGCGGTAAGTGCAGCCTGCTCTCTCCCCATTTCTCGCGTCTCTTTTTGAGACCCTGCTCGACATTCTTAACAGTCTTCATTGTACTTGAGCTTCTCCACCACACCTTGGCCTGTTCTTCTAATGTACTATTTGTGAACCTGCTAACAGCCAGCAAATACTGCCTGTTCTGGACTCTTAAAGAAGGCAGGCATTGCTCCAATGCTCCAGTATTTCATCAGGGCGTCATGTTCTGTGTTGCAGAATTAAAAGTTCCATCACTGTCTTATATCCTCATTCTAGGGTAGAGGGTGGATACGTTTTCTGGTTTGATCCCTTGAGTGCCTAGATTAGTTTTCCTGTTGTGTTTATTCTTTACATCCCAATGTTTTTCACTTTGGGAATTTTGAAAGTAATCCTAATACGTAGGCTATGTTACTGAAAGTCAGGAACCTTGGAGGAAAAAATGATGGTGTGAGATACCAAACACCCAAAGCTTAGTGCCTGGAACAGTGATTTTTCTTTCCTGTGATTCTGAGGGCTAGATCGGCGTTTCTTCTTGTTCACCTTGCCTCCCTCAGGCACTGCTGTGGCGGGTGCCGAGAGGGAGACTGCTCTTTCCACGTGGTCTTTCATCAAGGAAGTTGGCCCAGGCCACGCCCACTCGCAGTGTTCCAGGAGAACACTTTTGCGTGACTTCTTGAAGCTTGCTTTTGAACTTGCATAGCATCATTTATGCTGCTTTCTATTGGCCAAAGCAAGTCAGAGGCCCTCCTAGAATCAGAAGCAGGGAAATAGACTAGAGCTGTAAAATCTGTGGCTGTTCCTCCTTCATGGTTCCTGAAATTTTGGGGGGAAGTTCTTTCATGACAAAAAAAATATTCAGCATAGGAACAAACATTGCATGGCATGATAAAAATATTTTAAGTGTAGGCTATAGGTGTTTTATTTTTTCTTGAATTGTTCATCAGTAAAACAAGCTGCTCATTACTGTTTTAAAGTAAGAATGGGGACATAGAGTCTGTTTTCATAAATGCAATGAATAATTTAGAATAGGTTCTAATTCCATGTTGGGGCTTAGAATGGTAGGATTTCATAGGTGCTGGGAAGGAGAGGGGCAGCCAGCAGGGCCCAGGATACAGACGTGGTCCTCTGTGCCTCTGACTCTGCCTCTTCCCACCGTTCCTTCTTCTTTGTGTCTTTTCCCCTTTTCCCATCTTTGTCATCTTCTTTCTTCTTCCAAGTCTTTTTTCCCCTTCTTTCTCTAATGATACGAATTGGCCATTATTATAAACTACAAACATTTAAACATTTACTTGCATCACCTTTTCCCCTCAGTGTTTTTAAGCAGGGGAAATCATATTTAAAAGAACGTAAAGGGGAGCTTTTAGTGAAAAGACTACACAGAAAGCGGACATTTGGCAAGAACAATGGAAGATAATGCCATAAAAATAGTACGAATGATTTATGTTTGGGGATTGGAATTAGTTTTAGTAATAGCTTGTCAATGAGACGCCGGCTGCTGCAGTGCTGGCTAATGGAAGCATCTCTCCTGCTCCATTGACTTCCTACCTGGGTCACTGCACAGCCGTGGTCCCCGGGGCCAAGAGGGGGCTCCTACTGCCAAGCCTCTCTCCATGACCAAAGGATGACTGGCCTACCGAGGCAGATCAGCCTCCCCGTCCCGAGGACAGGAGGCCATCTTTCCCATTATCTTTATCCTCTGAATTGAAAACCTGAACTCTTTTTCAGACCCTGTGCAAATGGTGCTTTTCCCTCTCACACATATGTGGGTGGGAAACAAAAGTGTGTTAGAAAGAAACCAGAGTTGTCAACAAGTGCGCACGTAATCTGGGAAAACTGAATGAAATCTAGCTATCGAGCTGCCCCACTTCTATGTCAGACGGGGCTGGCAGGGGCCCCCGGGGTTGATGAGGGTTTCTTTCTCTACGCCCCGCCCCCTTGTGCCTGGCTGTCCTGCTCATCAGCAGCTGTCACCATCCCTCTGGCCAAGCCCAGTGGGCCGGGCTGGCCTTTTCTTGCATCTTGTGCCCCTCGTTCCACACTCACTGGCCACGGATGCGATGGCACTCCCCGGAGCGTTTCTCGCTCCTCGCCTCGGTTAGGCGCTCTCATCAGGCTGAAAGGCGCAGGAACTACCCGAGAGCCAGCATGTCCTCAGGATGCAGGAGCGGCTCTGGAGGCGGTGTCCGCAGCTTTCTGGGGAGGAGGGCTCTTCTTGCCGTGTGGCTAAGAGTTGGTCCGCTAGAGGCACTGTGTACACAAGGCATTCTTCCTATATGTTAGAGATTTTTCTGTGTTTTTAAGGGCATAAACATTGGAATTATTCAATTTGAACCTAATTGTATTTGCAATATGAGCTGTTAAGCTCAGAAATATGTATCAGCTTCCTTTCAGTGAGACTTCATGATGTATGTTGTCATCTGACTTCCTCAGAGTTTATATATTGACTTTGGTAAATATTTTTTTTTTTTTTTTAAAAACCCACACAGTTGAAAAACACGGTTTGGTTTTCTGAAATGACATTCATTTCCTTGTCTGCAGACTTCATCAAAGCTAGCTTATAGGAAATTTTGTTTGTGGTTGGCTCATTGCTTCTCATTTTTACAGAATTTCACAGAAATCCTTAAAACCATGTCAGGGGTTCTCAGCATAACAAAGGTTGCTTATTGATATCAGAGGTTTTAAAACTCAAAGACCCAAATGTTTATTGTCTTTACTACTATTCAGATGAGTTCCCCCATCAGTGATGACTGCAGCACACATACACATACACACAAATGGAGCAGAAATTAAAGCCGCCTCGTGCTGTGTTAAGCGCGTGAGCCATAATATACACCAGGTGTAGTAATTAGCGGGCCCGCGAAGGCTGCCTGTTTGTCTGGTTTTGCTGCTGTTGCTGTATCCCCCTGTGTTTTCACACCATCAGATAGTTGGATTTAATTGAGGCCACATCAGATGAGGCATTACTGACACCTTTAATTGAATGAGCATCCAGGGAGGATTAACTCATAATATTGATTGGCTTTTAGCCACTTGCTCAGAAGGGTGTCTGGGTAGCTTATTAGTTGCCTTTATTTACACCTTTATGCAAAGAGTGCAAATAGGAATTCTTAGTGCAATATGTTTTTCTAAGTACTCTTAATAACTTTTTTAAAAGGACTGATAATAAAAATGCAAATGTATTTAATTTTTTATTAGCAGTTCTGAATGAATATGTGTTAAATATATGTGCCTACACATTTACATATACCTGGTATTTTGAAATATGGCAATAGGAGAGCAACCAGAAGCACTTCATCAAGGTGTTTCAATTCTGAATGATACTCATCAGCTATTAGAAAATAGACATGGCTGTGGAGAATTGCTGAAAATGCACAGTGCAATTACTGTATGATAGCATAGTACCACAAAGTATAAATAAAGCCAATAAATCAGCGTGGTGTTTTATGTCTCAGATTATGACATATGGTTTGTAGGAATGTTCTAAATCCTTAGTAGTCTTCCAGATTTATTTTGTTGCTAGCTATTAGAACAGTGTTTTGTTTGTCATTTCAGTTATATTTTGCTTTTCAAAGGAGAAATCAAAAGTCTTGAGCTTTAGTTTCTTTTCTGACTGGGAGGAGAGGCATCTAGGTATTTCTGTTTATCCTTAGCTACAGCAGAAAGCAGTGGCATTTGCATTATAATAGGGCAGTGTTTATGACTTGGTACACTATATAAATATATTGTTTTTACAAGTACACTTAATTATGCATTGCTTTGAAACACCTTTATAATTAAGTTTGTGTATCACGTTCATAAATTATTTCTCTACTGTAATAATACATGCATGCTGTACAACTGTTGTTTATAAATATATTTGTTAATTAATTATCTCTTTATTTAGTTGTCAAAATCCCCATACTGACTCAACACAACTTTTGATAATCTTTGGCAATTACCTTGGCTGGCTTTTGTGCCTATGGCCTGTTCTCATTCTTTTAGTTTTTCTCTTTTGTACTTGATGCATAATAATTGTTGGAATGGTTTAACACAATCCTCAAAACTTTGCCTATTTAGAATCTAAATCAAAGTACTCTTTTTAGTTCTTCTTGGGAATGGGGTGGGGAAGAGATTTAATAAAAATTTATGGATTTTTAAAGTGACTGTTCATGTATTTTACTTTGGTCACCTAGAAATTCAACTAATGACATGTGGAAACCAAACAAATCCTAATTGCTGTTTCTCTAAGCCTTTCTGCTCACTGTGCTCTCACTTGCAACTTGGGTTAACATGGTCTTCCTTTTCTTTCCCTACACCCTCTTTCTTTCCTGTCTTTCCCTGTCTTTCCTTCTCGTATATTTGGATCTTGTCTTGCCCACTCAACAGTATCTCCTCCTGCAGAGCCCATTGATGTTCACAGACCAGGCTCAGCAGGATGTTATCATGGTTCTAAAGTTCCCCTCCAATTCCCCTGTCACTCACGTGGCGGCCAACACCCAGCCTGGGCTGGCGACTCCTGCTGTGATCACAGTCACTGCTAACCGGCTGTTCGCCATGAACAAGTGGCACAACCTTCCAGGTAAGTGAAGACATACCCTTCTAAGGCATAGTAACTGCTGAACACTGTATAAAGATATTGTAAGTGTTAGTCAGTTGTGTCTGACTCTTTGTGACCCCATGGACTGTAGCCTACCAGACTCCTCTTGTCCATGGGATTCTCCACGCAAGAATATCAAAGTTGGTAGCCATTCCCTTCTCCAGGGCATCTTCCCGACCCAGGGATCAGACCCAGGTCTCCCACATTACAGGCAGATTCTTTACCATCTGAGCCACCAGGGATCCAAAATGCATTGTTATATCCACCTAAATATGTCATGTCTCAACATTTAGGGTTTTTAGTTTTCAAAAATGTTAGTCTGAATCAAAATGTTGAATACTTAAAAAGGTTTAAAGAAGTCCCTCTGAAGCATGTAATATTAATACAAAAGTTAAAACATGAACCGTTCTTTGACATCTAGTGGTTTGTGTTCACTCCTTGGATATAAATATTGTCATATAATAATATTCCATATCGTGTCCATAAATAGCCTGTACTGATTTATCAGATGTTCCTTTTCTTCCTGCGTATTCATTTGCCCCTTATACACTTCTCATTGTGTACCATGTGCCTTTTTATGCAGGGCATGGAACTGTGTGTTGTGGGTGATGATAGAAAAAAAGAACACAAGTTACACAGCCAAAATGCTACAAACCCTTAAGTATATCCTGTTCTTTCATTAAGTGCTGAGGAATTAGGGTGACTAAGGGCAAGATGCTGAAACAACCATTAGCATCATAAACCATCACAGCTTGAAGAGACATGAGAGTTGGTCTTGTCCAGGCCCACATTTCCCACTGAACATACGGAGCCCCCGGGAGCTGCCTTGCACAGTATCACATGTGGCCACTCTGTGGCAGGGCCAGGTTTGAACCCGAGTTTTCTGACTCAAATCTTACGATCACTCCTCTGTGATTTATTGCCTCTCATTAGAACAGGAATGTTGGGATCTGGATTTAGCACTGTTCCTTGTGGCCACTGGTTAGAAATTCTCTTTCTAAAGAAGGAAAAATCTTTCAAAGTCCTGGAGATTATAGGGTTTTTATCCCCAAGCCATTGTTTTAGGTAGGAAATTTGAAAGGATAGCCTTTAATAGTCTGTTAACTTGTTATTAAATCTGTAAAGTGTACATAAAACACTACCCATTATAATATCTAAAATGGTTGCACAGATACAAGTTCTTGAACAAGGGTCTTGTGCCATATTAAATGCTAGAATGTTTAGAATGGAACAGAACTGAATTGATGTTCAAATAAAAACTAGATGACTGACTGACTGTGGTCAATAAGGTAATTAGGTACCCTTCATGAAAACTCCATGGTTGGTGTCAGAATTTCTTAAATATAACCATCTTCCTGGCCATTAGAAATGAAATGAATGATGATATTTGATTAGAGAATAGATTTCATAAATGGTATAGAAAGTTAAAATCGAGATACATATAATGTCTCTATTACTAGGTCCTCTTATTCCCTTTTCTTCAAGTGAACTAACTTATCTTGCAGAGGTAAATGTGTATGCAGATGACATACTTAGACTTTGGGACTAAAGATCATAATGTGATTAATGAACTTGATTTCTTTGCTGTTGCTTCTCTAAATACCACTCACTAGAAGAAAACCATGCTGGTGGTGTGTTCTGCCAGGCACACAGAGGGTCACCTCCGGCGCTGTGTGCGGCCACAGCCTGGCGTGAGCACCAGTGCGGGTGGCACCAGGCCCTCCCAGCACTGCTCAGCCTGGGTGGCTGCTCTGGCAGCTCGGGGCCCTCGTCCAGTTTAAACAGAGCGACAGCACGTGTGAGGAGAGACAAACCTCTTCAGCTGCTGGGAAGCGCCAAGCACTCTGCATTCCCGCTTTCGTCTAGCCTAGCAGCGAGCAGGAACTGAGCCGGCTCCACCAGAGAGCCCTCGGTCTCTAGCTGATCCTCAGGTGTCAGGCTCCCTCCGTCCCTGTGATGACTGAGCTCCTGACACTCCCCTTTGAAGCAAGCCCATTTCCCTGCCTGGAAGGCTAGCTGCCCTTCCTGCTTGCTGGTCAGCTGTTCTCCCTGCTCACCACTTTTCTCTAGTCTGTAAAGTGATTTAGGGGCAGCCTCCTCCTGCTGGAGGACCACATATGGTACGTGCAGCTGCTCTGAGCCCAGGCGCGCTTTTCTGTAAGATGAGAGGAGAGAAGACTGCATGTGTTTTGCCAGCTCCTTGCCTTGAATCCTCCCCACTGAGCCGTCTTTGGGTCTGTACCTTGTGTCACTGATGGTTTTTGTCCCCGTCCTCTGGCTTTATAGCATGATACAGCCACTCTTCACCAGCTAATACAAAGAATGATAACGTATGGAAAAACTCGGGGGATTATCCTGCTACAGTGTTATCCCCAATTGACAGTACACCTACCCCTAAAAGGATTAAGTATACTTTTATTAAATCTGTGCCTCATTTCAGGTGTGTAATAAACATACCTGATCTTTCATCTTATGTTTTGCTCCCTCTACCTGTCAATGTGCCTTGATTGAAACAAATGTCAAAACTTCCTCACAGTTTTTCTTCAGTGACTATCAAATTCATGTTACACTTTTTTTTTTTAGATTCTGATTCTTTTCTGATATTCTCTGATTCCCATAATTCATTCATAAGACAGCTAGCTTCTGTCAATGTAGTGTCTTGAGTCCTGATTTAGAGAAAAAAATCATCTTTATCCTTTCATCTCATTCAGGAGACCTTGAGGAACATCCAGAAAAAATAAAATAATGGCACCTAACCTTCATAGAGCATTTTCTAGTTTCTAAATACTGTTTTAATCACGTCACATCTATTAACTCACTGAATCCCCTCGACAACCTTAAGATGTAGGTTCTATACATAGGTTGAACCATACAAAATTGCCATTTTAATGGGTCAAGACATTAGGTGTTGGTGATTCCGTGTGGTTCAGCCTAACCCATTGACAGAGCAGGAGCCTGAAACGCTGAGTAGACGTAACTGGCCAGAGGTCACACAGGCAGTCAGGGCAGAGCTGGGACCTGAGGCATCACCAAAAATAGCTCACCTGCTAAATCTCTGTTTTAATGTTTCTGTGATCCCAGATGCCTAAGGACACAGGGACAGCTTCTTAAGGTATCAGCGTTGAGGGGCACTGGTTTGCTGGAGTAGATGCCCTGCTGGCAGATCAGAGGCTGAGATTCTCCCTGACGAGTCCCTTTGTGTGTGCTGTGATGTCTTTACTGGCCGAGCTGTGATCAGCAAAAACAGTACCTTTAGCAAAAGAGGGAGTCCTACGGCTTCCTTTTCTCATCTACTTTAATATCGTATTCATACTCAGCTATAATTTTCAGTGCTAATATTATACATCAGTATTACTGATATTCAGGTATTCTGTGATATTAGTGATCTTCCAAAAGATCATTGAAAAGTCCTTGAAAAGTTGGTATTTACTAACAGCGGAAATGCTGATATAATGAATTTAAAATTAATCTAATGAACACATTGGAATGTATCCCATTTTTTACTTTCAGCCCCTCAAGGACAGTCAGAAAGATGTCTTAAAATCTGATGATATTAATATCATCTTAATCTTAGAATCTGATGATATTAAGCAGAGCTCTAATACCAACCAAGCAGTAGTTAAAATGCTTATGAGTCTATAAAAGGCAGATATTGACCAGAGTGAATGGCTGAGTCATTGGAGGAAAATCTTTTGGAAAAGGACCAAGAATTTAACTCTCAGAATTACAAAGCTAAAAAGATTATCTGTTCTAAACCCTTCATTCTGGGGCTTCTGATTTGCCCAAGGTTGCACAGGTAGCCAGTGGTCGGTCCTGCTTCCTACAATACTTCTTCTCCACTGAAAGTCCTTCTACCTTTCACAGGGCTGAAGCCTATAAAATCTCTTTTCCATCACAAAATAGGTGCCTCTGAATCCTTAAAACCATTTTGAAAATTAAACAAACTATCCTTAGTATGGATTGATTTTTGTTACTCATTTGCTTCTCAGTATTTTTAAATGGAAACCATGGAAATATTAAATATTAATAAAAGTTTTTTTCCCACCACAATCAAATCTTCAGGAAAACATTTCAGCCAAATGCATTTAACTAAAACATTTATCTGCAGATAGCTTTCTTTATTTTTATTCCAACTTTCAATTGATTGATTTAAGTGATGGATGAAACATTGAATGTTCTTTGACTTGGACCTTTCCCCTTCTCCATCATAAATTGACATTTTTGTGGATCCTTTGTGCTGCAGCATTCAAAACTGCCTTTTTAAGAAGTAACAAAAAAACTAGTATTTGCTACAGTCAGCAGATGGTTGTCACATTTTGTTTTCAGCGCTCTTTACCACTTAATTTTGTTTTGTTGCGGCATCAGAGGTTGCCAGTCAAGCATCTGCTATAGCTTATGGCCTAGGACTGGAGCCACTGCTGATGGCACATGTTCAGAATAGCACTAATCTAAAATAAATGTTTAATAAGCTAGCCATAGAAGCACCTGGATTTTTTGTTGTTGTTGTTTAAATTTCACAAAACTGTCTTGAGAGATTTGGAGGTTGGAAACAATTCTACATGAGATTTGACTTAAGCATTTTTCTGTAGCTCAGTATATGAAAAATAATGCTTTCTCTCTCTCTTTTTTTATCTTTTGTGAATTCCAGCTCATCAAGGTGCTGTACAAGACCAGCCATACCAGCTGCCAGTGGAAATCGATCCTCTCATAGGTCTGTCACTTCCTTCTCTCTTTGCGATTCATTAAGCTCTGTATGGTGGCCCTGAAGTGTAGATTACAGTTGTTTTTCACTTGCTGGTTGCTGGGAATGGAATTTTCCTGATAAACCATTTGCATGCAAATTGGAATGCAATGAGCTGTGGCTATGCTGGTATTTCATCAACTCCCCCTCGTTGGTTTGCCTAATTTGAACAGGCCTAGGACGCGTGTCACTGAAAATTAATATGGATGCTGTAATAATGTGTGATTGAGAATGCGCATGAAGTACTGTCAGGATAATATTGGATCTTTTCATCACTCAGACTTGTTGATGAGCAGGAGCGAGGCACGTTATGATGAATTGGTGCACCAGTAATGTGATGGAGCTCCTTTGCTAGGGAAATTTTCATAATAACAGTGGGTTCTTAGCAGCTCTGTGTTGAGAAAAATAAAACTGTAGTGCCAGGGTTTCATCATTAAAGGAGATCAATCCTTTCTTCCTGGACCCTCCTTTCAGTCTGAGGGGATTAATGTGCAATTGCAGAGCAGTTTCAAAGTTGAAATATATCGCCCAGCCAATGGCAGCAGTGTTAAGATATTTGTATTCATTTTCCTAGGGTCCTGCAGCCCAATAAATTGCCATTGGAGGTTAAATTTGTTCAGAGAGAAAAAAAAAGAAAAAGGAGACCAGAAAGAGCCATTGGGATGAAATGAGCATCTGTGGCAGACAACTTAGAATATTTAATTGCTGCTGTGCTTTTTGAGTGGGCTAGTTGAAATCTCTAGTTTAGCATTTTCCACCCTATAGTGGGGATTTCAACTGTGACTCCACTAAGAATGGTACACCTTGGTATTGAAGATGCTGTTCAATAACTTTTAGAATAAAAAACCTAATTGCCCAGCTGTCGGGGTATGCTGCTGTCGGGGTATGCTACTAGCATGGATGTTTGTGTTTGCCTTGTAATTTTGTCATATTTCCCCAGCACAAATGAACTTGTCAGTATTATAAAGTTTTTAGATAAAACATAAGAATAAGCGGATTTATTATTTTAAAATTCAAGGTGTTCCTTGTGCATATGTCACTGTTTTTTGAGGGGAGGTCTCTAACACCATTGTTTCAGTGGAGAGTTAAATGGCCACCATTTGCAGATGAATTATCAAGATGAACTAAAATAACCTGAAGCTCTAAACTGTGTTTTATCATTTTCCCAAATACAAGCAGAAATCTAAGAATGAAGTGTCTATATGAAAGATAACCAGTACCCTGGTTCCTAAATCTTGTTTTGCTTTGAGTAGGTATGATTTGCCATATATTTTTTAAAAAAATTAAATGCCCACTTGGGTAAAGTTGTAAGAGTCAGGAAAATAATAAAACCCATTTGTTGTGCCACTTAGAGCCTGGTTTCTGAAGTACAGAATCATTGTTTGTCTTAAAACTTGATAATGAATATCGTATAGTATAAAATCTAAATGAATTCAGAGATGGTAACCCTGTAGAGAAGGCATGGGCGAAAAGGGCGAGATAGTCAGTATTTTAGGTTTTGTGGGCCACAGGGTCTCAGACACAACTACTTAACTCTGCTGTTACAGCAGCAAGCAGCCACAGATGACGTATACAGAGGCGAGCGTTGCTGTGCCCAGTAGAGCTTCATATGCAAACCCAGGCACAAGCCGGATGCAGCCTCCAGGCCACAGTCTTCCCTGCTGACCACTGGTCTTCAGACTGTTCCATGTCTCCTGAAGTAGTTATTTAAAACCACGTATCTTCTCACACGTTTTTAAGTTGACGTCTAAAAAATTTAAATGTGATTATCATCACAAGTTTAAGTAGTTGCAAAGGTTATGATTTTTGGCATAGTGTGTAAAATTTTAAGTACATCCAGCAGACACTAAATATCAAAGTCACTTGATAGTCAACCTTTTCTGTTTTTAAAAAATTCACTGGAAGAAATTTTTACCATTTGAACGTTTTTCTCATCTAGAATTTGTACTTTCTGCTTTCCCTACACAATTTTATTTTAACTGTAGAAAATTGATTACCCCACTAAACAATCTTCAGCAATAAAAATATGTATGTAAATATAAATGTTGAGAATTCCTGTGACCATAAGGCCCAGCTTAAAAAAATTAATCCTCATTGAGTTATTAAAAATATTAATACATATTTATTAAAATTATAAATTTTAATACTATTAAACATACACAACACATACTTTTGAAAATAGGAAATACAGCTTTAATGAATGGGAGTGTCTCCCTAAGTAGTTAATGTATTTATGGATAAACATTATTTGTTGTTGAAAGAGACAGAATTTGTCAACAGTTCTATCCTAGTTTTTTGTTTCTTGTAGATGGACGCTCT
The DNA here is from genome assembly GCF_910594005.1 of Cervus elaphus. NCBI lineage: Eukaryota > Metazoa > Chordata > Mammalia > Artiodactyla > Cervidae > Cervus > Cervus elaphus. Next base: position 62,162,027 of record NC_057819.1, on the reverse strand, counting down.
CAGGAGTGTTACTCACATGAGAAGATAGATGGGAAAGGAGAGAGTTTTGTTTTAACAATGTCATTCAAATCTTAAAACTCTTTCCGAGTTATGTGACAAAATTCATAGAATGATATATTATTAAGGATTACTTTTATGGTCTGTCATTAAATAATCATTTTAACAATCTATCACTGAAACTTATTTTTAATGATCTATCAATTGACAGCGTGATTAGATCCTCCTTCCATTTATTGAAAGCAATGAATTGGAAACCACCTGCCCTGCAGAATGATGTGATACCTAGGCATTCACTTTCTAGCATCAGATCAATAGTTTGAATTGTCTCCTTATTTGGCTTTCAAGAGATTTTTGTACCCTGGAGTAAAGCACCCTAGTAAGATTCTATCTAGTGGAAGAAGAGCGAACAAAAAGGGAGATAAGAAAGGAAAAGTCACAGGAGAGTTCTCAGGCAAATCTGTTTCAAGCAAGAGAACGCATGAAAGTTGTGGAACCAGAAATTGATTCCCTTAAAACCATCTGTGCCTGTGTATCCCTTGGGAAATCTTATAGCGACCCCCCACCTCCCAAGGGTATACATGCTCCAGTTTGTAGACTGCTTATCTAGACAAATATACCTAATTTTCATCAAATAAAAATACTTTCAGTACTGAATCTCGTGAGGTTTACTAGAGAAAACAATGAGATAAAGAAAAGGCAGTTGTAGGGTAGGTTATATAGACTACGTGGATGGATGGACAGATGGATTAGGGGTTGCAGTGTTAAATTATAAGTAGTTACAAGTAATCACTTATTTGGAAAATAGTTCATCTGAATGCTGAAGGGGCAACTGCCTGACGAGTTTGTAGTCATTCAATTCAAAATTCTATACATGCCCAGGCCTGTCAAATTAGGTCCTCCCAGGAAATAATGCCAAAAAGACCAGTGAAAGTTTATATATCATATAAGTGAAAGTCATATAAACACTAACAAAAATATGCTATTTTTATAATTTTCATGTGGAATGAAGAACTATAGTAACCAGTATAGAAAATACCATATATCTTGTTTTAAGTTGCTAGGTTTCTTGAAATTAAAAGATTTGATTGTATCACACAGGTTTACTGCAGTGAGAGGCTAATGTCTCTCCATGATACACTATGATACACAAAAGCTTTTTCACCTGCCAGAAACTTCCCTTTGTGTGGAAGGAGGGGGGAAGTGATTCCTGACTAGAGGCCTACCCTTTTTACTTCTGGTGTCACTTTCTAGGCCATTAATCTCCCCAAAGTATACGAAGCCTATTAACAAACAGTTATCTAATAATCTTACGTGGTTAGGTTGTACAGTCAGACACTAGCAGAATTTTGCAGGATTTCACGTGAATATGTTTGCTATGTTCTGTATGCCATGAGGGCAAGGGATATTTTATCCCTCTGTATCCCAGCAGAGGACTGGGAAGTATTTTGAACACTTTTTTTCTTCCATATTAGTTTCTGAGCCTTCTATTGAATTGGCCGTCTTAACTTATTACATACAATGAATATAACATAGATATATATTTTTAATTTTTATCAATCATGCATCTATAGTGTTTTTTTCCAATAAAAGCTGAAAGTTATGATGCAAAGAACATAATAATTAGATATAGACATTCATTTTGTTCTGATTTCTAGTATGATCAAGTTTTCTTTTTTTAGCAGTATAAGAGCTATAATTTGTGTTGGAAAGTTGATAATGAAATAACTCCTAGATCACGAACAGCAGAGCTTTCTATTTGGTTGGCTTCATTAATGCCAGAGAAGTCATCTCTGTGAAAATTCCTTTGCTGATAATGACATGGTTGATAGTGTGTTTCTGGAGGATTATTACTCTTCGCACGCCTGTGATGTCATGCTGTGTCCGACTTTGTGCCTGTGACAGGCCCCATCTCAGGTGCCCTGCAAACTCTGAAAACACACTGCCAGCCTGTCTTGTTTTGTTGTTTGCAGAAGTAGCAAGAAAGTTGCAGTCTGCCGTGCTTTGACTTTTTCAATTACAAGTATCCTTAATAAATAGTCATCCCACCCCTTCCTTGCATGCAAGTGCGGCTGTGAATGGGGACATGGGAGTTCACATCTGGTCAAATTAAAGACCTGTTAAAGTCAAACATGTACAAGATGCTCCAATATTTCAAATATATGACATTTAAATTCTAATATCTCTTCCTTGTGACAAAAAGTTAGAGGTAATAGATTGTCACAACATGAATCCATTCTCATGACAATAGATGTAATGAGATTGTCAGAAACACAAACCTAACTGTGATGCAGTCTGGAGATTCTAATCTAGTTTGGTCCTGCCCAAGAGCTAGATAGCATGTTCTGAGAATTGTACACCACGTATTTTAAAATTGTAGTGTATTATTGTTTCTTTCCTCTAGGCAGAATCTCTTACCGAGCTGTTGAAGTTGGCTGCCCTCATTCTTCCAACAATCGGATTCTGCTTTCCTGTGGCTTTTCAAATATTATTATATTTAAAACTAAAGATCATATGTTCTTATCCTGGAATGTGTTGTCTCTCCTCCCTTGGCCCCAGCCCCCAGCATGACAAATTACGGGATTTCTTTGCGCATGTGGGTTTATAGGCTTTTTTTTTCCCCCTCTGTTCTTATAGCCAGCAATACAGGAATGCACAGGAGGCAAATCACTGACCTCTTAGACCAAAGCATTCAAGTCCATTCCCAGTGTTTTGTCATCACGTCGGACAACCGCTACATCCTCCTCTGTGGCTTCTGGGATAAGAGTTTCCGCGTCTATTCTACAGACACAGGTAACCACCTCATTTCTTTATCAGTGAACTCAAGTTTACAACAAGTGGCAGTAAGAGGCTTAAAAGGCTTTCTCATCTCCCCTGTAAAAGTTACAGAATTCTAAAATGTGTAAAATATAGTTTTCCCCTTCAAGTAATAATCTATTCTATAATCCATTAATAACTTAACTTCAGAATGTTTTTAAAGGGGCAGGTTTTGGTAGGTTTGTCTCCCAAGCTTCATACTTACAAGTGAATGATTTATTTTGAAAACATATCCTGGTGTGTAAATACCATATGTACATGTCCATGCATAATCATATGGCAAGTGCACATACTTATAGGTGTACTTCCCCACTTTAATATTATTTAAAGGTTATTTTTTCCCTGGAAATTCTAAGTGTGTTTCCTGCGAGTGGCTATCTTGCCTCCACCCAGTTCCACTGAATCTTGCTGAAAACTACATCATTGTGAAGAAAAGTAGCTGACTCCTTATTCATTTGCATGCAACCCCCTAAGGAACTAACCAAATTCAAATCACTATTATTATAGGATATCCAGTCCAATGAATGGTTATATATTTTTACATATAGGCAATTGTGAACATTGAAAAATTTAATGGGGTCTCTTTAAAGTATTTTAGAAACTGTTAGAGAATGACATAAACTTATACTGAATATGTAGTTGTATATTTAAAATAATTAAAATTAGATAGTAATGCATTAGAACTTAAATACCATGGAGGTAGATAGTTCAACTAAAACAAGGATCTACAAATAATTATATTGATTAAATATTCTGGATAGGAAATTTTTTAAATTGACATTTCTAATTAATTAACTATTTTACAGCAAATCCTCTTTCAGTCATGTTAGCAATCTCGATACAGTGTATGAGTCCATACTCCTGCCTTAGTAAGTGTAGTTATTAAAAAATTAATTCTTGGGTGTTCAGGGAGTTTGTCCTAGCTACATTTTGATGACTCTATTATAACCTAGCAATGAGAGAGTAGGGAAAAATAGTTGAATATGTACTGTGTATAGAATAAACCCTAGAAGTTGTTTTTAGACATGATCTCATTTAATTTTTGTTTTAGGGAATCAATGACCTAATATTTTTATAATTTACTTCTTTATTCTGGAGGTAGGTTCAGAAAGAAAACATCATTCAAGTCTTTCTGATTACTTGGGCTTTTACTATGACGTTGATTACTGTTGAACCTAAAACTCCTCTGAAATTCTTTAAAAATGCATTGGAGATTGACAGGTTTTCTTAAAATTATTTTTTATTATAATAGATTTTCTCTGGCTTAATATTCAAGTTTAAATTTTAACCTTTTCTTTCACTATTATGGTAACGACAACCCTAGTGTTATTTGACCTCAAACTATGCTCCCTTCTTCACAAACTTTCAGATTAAAATTGTTACATCCTATCACAAGGTTTTCTTAAACATTCTTTTAGATTCAGATTGTTTTTTATACATTGAAAATTATCTTTCAATTTACGTACAGTAAAATTCCTTATTTTGGTTTTTAGTTCCATTAGTCTCAGGGCATTGTATCCCATTACGTAACCACTCCCATAGTTAAGATGCAGAGTAGCAGAAAATCCCCAGAAACCCCCTGGGTTGCCCCTTCATAGTCACTTTCTTCCCTCACCTCAGCCAACTTCAGAATTGCTGATATGCTCTTCATCTCTGCCTTTTCCAGAATGTCCTAAAATGGGATCATATATTATGTCAGTCTTTGGTTTCGACATTTGAGCCTTGAGTTTGTTGACATTTTGTATCATCTTAAAGACACTGAATATTGATATTTGTAAATTAAAGCTAACCTCTTTAACCTTTTACTTGAACCTTTAGGCTTCCCTTATAGCTCAGTTGGTAAAGAATCTGCCTGTAATGCAAGAGACCCGGGTTCGATTCCTGGGTCAGGAAGATCTCCTGGAGAAGGAAATGGCAACCTACTCCAGTGTTCTTGCCTAGAGAATTCCATGTCCTGGCAGGCTACAGTCCATGGGGTTGCAAGAGTCAGACACGACTTAGCAACTAAACCATCACCACCAAAGCTAACTTCACTTTTATATAATACTCATAATAGAATAATTTTTATAGTCACACAGTTCTCTAGAATTTATAAAATATCTTTATTCTCATATATGATATTGTGTCAGCCTCACGGTAATCTTAGGAGATCGAACGGGTGTCCTTAGGCCCATTTTTTCGATGATGAAACAAAGGTTTGAAAAAGTTAAGTATATTGTTGAAATTTGCATAGGTAATGGTGCTAGACCTGGGCATTGGAGGTCTTCTGACCTCAGATGTGGCATCTTTGTGATTATTCCTTTTTATCTCATACAAGTGTTACCCATTTAAAATCTAGGTTCCTAGAATGTCTGGCATGTTACTTTAGACTTAATAAACTAGATGGCATTCCTTCCTGTCTTCCCAAAAGCCTTCTACTTTATTGTTTTTTAAAATATGCACAAGTGCATGTATGTATAAAACACTTTCATAAGAAAGTAGTCTCATCTTAAACTTCATTTCAGTGGGACTGAGCACGTATACCAAAAATATTTATACTTTCCAGGAAAGTTTTGAAAAAAATCTCATATGATCATTCTAATACCTTTCTTACTATCTTGAATACAAACTCTGATGCAAATTTTATTTAAAATTATTTAAATTTTAAATGTGTTAGTGTCTTCATGATGATAAGAATATTAAATGTTTTCTCCTAAGTTTAGCAGAGAAGTTTAACAAAAAAATTGTATGATCAATAATATATAATGGCAGAGCTATCACAAGTGTTGAATTCAATTATATTTTGGCACGTAAGCCAAAAAAAAAAATCCTTCTCTTATTAGATTTGGCGGGGTGGGGAGGCGGGGGTAGAGAGAAACAGGGTTGTAGCAGGAAATTCTTTAAACATAAATCATGTTTTCAAGACACCACCAGAGCAGCAGAGGCAACAATAAAACCTTCCCTCGGCAGTGGGAATTATTTTCAGGCCACATTTTAGATTCAGTGGTGCAGGGTCCTGAGCTTGGATTTTTTTTTTTTTTTTTATTTGTGGCACAGCTGTCAAATAAAACATTAACTAGAAAATTTGTTCTGTCAAAAAAAGGATATTCTAGTGCTTGTGGTAATATTTGATATTAGTGTGTGGAGAGGTGGACTGGTATTAAAGGAAACAAAAAATAAAGCTTGAGGAACACTTATGAGATTATCAGAAAATAATTTACCAAAAAGAACAGCAGGTATTTATATGGTGTGATTTATTTAGGAGGAGTGAACCTCCACCTCATAGCAATAACAAATATTGCTGAGGAACGCTGCCAGACAGGAAAAAGCAAACTGGGGAAAAAAAAATAATAATGTTTTCCAGCGTTGAGCCCAGAGTATAAATTGTGGAGAATGAAGTTAATTTGTATTAAAACATGAAACTCTTTAGATGTACGTGCTTACCCGTCACCCCCTCGTCTCAGTCTTCCCTGATGCCCAGCCTGGATTTGTTCTCTCCTGTTTTCCCACTGCCCCTCTCTCTCCTCTCTTCTCGTGGTTGACACTAGTCGCAGTTACACGTCTGTTTTTGTTTGTTTCTCTGTCTACCACTATATACAAGTAAGAAGATGTAATGCTCGGCACTTGGTAGGTGCTCAGTAAATGTTGGTTGAATGAAAAATAACTGTGATAACTTTTAGGGGCAAAAATTAAAACACTGGGAAATTTTAATTAAAAAAGAAACCACAGTCTGACTATACATTTTCCTAACACGGACATTGTAGACATAGAATGATGACTTCATTAATGAGAAGTAACAAATTATTATGTGTCTTGAGAAATTCTGACAGTCTTTTTCATCCATCCCACTTTTACAGCTAAAACTTTCCACTTTGTTCTCACTAGCTGGAAACTAAGCAGGTTACCAAGCAGATAGTTGCTCTTTCGCAGGCCTCCTGGTGTACGTGGTGGAGCATTTGCGTTTTCTGTTTATGCCACAGACCTCACATACCCAGATGTATTACTTTGCTCATCTTCACTTCTACAGCCCACTGAATTGATGGTTGTCAAATCTTAAATAAGTCTACTCTAAACAACCTATTTAAATCACTTTTATAGTTGACATGCTCTCAGCATTTGGTATAGGCTGAGGCAGAAGTCACTGTACATGCTCTGTGATCAAAAACATAATCACATTACGGGGTGTTCAGTATTTTCAGTAGTTAAAACTCATGATTTAGCTTTCACTTTTCTAATTAGTACTTCTTCCCTGATGGCTCAGATGGTAAAGAGTCTGCCTGGAATGCAGAAGACACAGGTTTGATCCCTGGGTTGGGAAGATTCTTGTCTGGAGAATCCCATGCACAGGTTAGCCCTGTGGGCTATAGTCCATGGGGTTACAGAGTCTGACACGTCCGAGCGACTGTCACTTTCTAATTTGAAGGAAGAGTGCATTCAGCTACCTCCTGTCTCATCCTTAGTTAGGTTTTCCCTGTAACCTAACTCCAACCATTTTACTACTAACCCTCTCTACTTTGTTCTTCATGTAAATTGGAAATGATAAAAAATTATTATATTTTTAATATTTAATTTTCTTTTTCTTTTCCATTTTTTATTCTAGAAAGTCTTGAGTTCTTATATTCTTTATTGATAAAGTTAATTTTTAAAATGAAATGTTCTGGTGTTAATTTAAAAGGTTGGAAAAATTCAGAAGTGAACATTTTTAACATTTTATTAGTTAAAATACCTGCTTTGACTAAAGTCTTTTTCCATAGGAGACAAAAGTGTACTTTATCAATTTTGCAGTTTGAGATTGATGTGAATCTGGTCTTAAGTTAGTATCAGAACACTATGTACAAGGGAAAACACTGTAATTGACTTTCCATCTGATGTGGATGAGGCAGTATTTTATTTCTAAATTTGCAGACTTTATAATGTGCTTTGGGTTTATTTAAATCAATAATTTAAAAAATTTAGTGGAAATACTTTTTTATATTTATTATCTTGAAAAATTAAATACATATAGATACCAATACTTAGTTGAGACCTCAAGCTTTTGATAGGCTATGATCTGTTCCAAGTTAAACATATAAACTTTTTAGGCATACTAATTTTTTTCCAGCTTAATAGTTTTTATCTTGAACATCTGCATTGTATTTTTTATGACCCCACCGAAATGCTTATTTGAAAAAAGAAAAGCATTCATGCTGAGTATTAAAGGTAGACATTCTATGACATTAATTTGTAGATTCTGTAGACATTTCAGAGAGAAATGTTAGCTAGAAGCTGGTTGGGGTAGAGTAGAAGAGCTGCTATAGCTGTTTAATTCTTTAGACAATTTGTCTGAATTACAAACACCGTATCTGATTAAACAAAAAATCTAAAAGGTGGGCCTTTACTTTTTTTCTGACACTGTTATGTGAACAGTTCATCCTATGCTTGACATCCTAGATATATGGTGCGTTTACTGGGCCCCCCCTCCCCAGTCATTACTGGTAAACTGTCATCTTAATTTCCCTTCTCCTCAGGAGTTTTCCTCATTCAGACAATTAAAGAAAGAATCACTAGCTCAAATTGCAGTCACAATATATTAGTCCTTTTATCAAATTTTAGCTCATGTAATCCTGATTTGAAAAACAGAAACTCTGGGATGTGGTTTTATACTGTCTTTGTGTAGATCACTTCAGAGAAGTGAAAAAGAAATAAATTGCCTTTCCTGCTTCAGAGATAGGTTTGCATTAGTGAGGTCTGAGTGATAGAGTGCTTACAGAAAGGCAACTAAGTTTTGCTTTGTTTCGAATCATTTCGAGTAACTTTATAAATTCTTGAAATGATTCCAAATAAGGGTTCGAGTCTGCTTTAATCAGTAGACATAATTCATTTGTAATTCCTAGGAGCTATGTATAAATAATAATATTAGTTGAAATAGTTTTAACATACGTCTTTCAAAAACGTTACTATCACTGTTCAATTGATTCTTTTTGTTGTTGTTAATTATTCAAAGAAAACTTTTAGGTTGAACCAGATTGAATTTTATTATAAAATCTGAATTATTAGAATATGAGTTAATACAACTTCATTATCTTCTTAAAAGTTAAACAATCATTGGAAATTTTTTCAATTTTTAAAATAGCAGTTTAAAAGAAACTTGTTTTGTGTTTCAGGAAAATTGATCCAAGTGGTGTTTGGCCATTGGGATGTCGTCACTTGCCTCACTCGTTCGGAGTCGTATATCGGGGGAAATTGCTACATTCTGTCAGGGTCACGTGACGCAACCCTTCTGCTCTGGTACTGGAATGGAAAAAGCAGTGGTATTGGAGATAACCCGGGCAGTAAGTACAATTTATGACTAAACTTTTACAAGTGATGTATAATAACATTTTGTAGTGAGGTTTTACCCATTTCATCATGGTGAAAGTGAAACTGAAGTATCAAGTAATTTTAATTTCTTAGTTATAATTTAAGAAAGCTCTAGATAGCCTTGTTATTAACACTTGGTGACCAATGGTAATACAAATTCAAGGATGAAATCTCATTTTCATGTGTTTGGTTATTCTTATCTGAAAATGCTAGTTCTTCATTGGAAATGGCTGTCACCAAATAAAATAGAAGAGTTTAATTCACAAGCAATAAGATATAATGTAAAAGAGCAGTCACATATTGTTTATTGAATTCCTATTTTAAAGAGCAAAAAAATTATAATTTCATGGAAACAAACCAGTCTTTAGAAAAAATATGCTTTCATTTACATATTAAAAGATAAAACAGGTCATAAAAGGCCAATATGGAATATTCAAATTGGCTGTTGGTTTTTCAAATGGGAAATGAAAATGTTCACCAACAGCCTTAAACATCTTTATGAAACTATGCTGAAGGCAGTAAAACAAAAAATGTGTAACCATTTAAAATTGTAATTCACAGAAGGCAAAAAAGGAAGCAGCTACCATTAAAACCAATCGCACACAGCTGCAGAAAAGAAATGGCTTTAGAAAAACACATTAAGAAGTAGGAAAAAACAATTAAAGGGACCACCTGAAAAATGAGAATTTAATTAAAATGATTATGACAGCACTGAAGAGATCCTGCAAGAATAACATTATATTTTTTATTTCATAGGTAGAACATTTTAACTGCTCTTAAATATTTACAGTTTCTTAATTTAAAGCAAGTTGCAATTTATTTGGCTACGGAAGGATCACGTTGTTGCTGATGACCTGAATACTAATGGTGCTTACTTCTGTCACTCAGTCCCAAGTTATAAAACAGCCTGATTATGTTTAAGTCCATCGTATTTTGAATTGACTTACTAAAGCTGTGCTTATTAAATGTATATTATTTGTATGAAAGTGAAACCTTTTAAAAAAATTTACCCAAGAGCCAAGTACAGTTTTAAAAGAAGTATATGCAAAGTATTTTTACCAACACTGTTTCTGCTTTGTATGTATTATGTTTGGTGTGATGGTGAATCAAAGTTTTTGTTTTATGAACCTCTAATATGTATTTCTTATTTTAATCAAAACATGGATAATTCCCTACACAAATTAAATGTGAAAAGTAACTTTAAGGCTTTGATGCTATGGGTAATAGCAGTCAGAGCAAACTTTAGTGTGTGTGCCTATATAGGGAGGTTAGTGTGTACATGTGTGTATTTCACATATTTACACATCTCCGTTTTATATATAATTACATATATATATGTATATGTATATATGTATATATATAATTTATATATAATTTTAAATTTGTAAACTTCAGGGAATTTTGTTTTTCACATTCTTTTGAGAAGTACTTCATGTTGTTTTCTTTATGGAGCTTTATATTCTGTTCATCCTCCTTTCTTGCCTTTTAAGATGAGCAACTACTTTCAATTTCCTTTTCCCTGTTTCTATGAACTCAGTTGAGATTCACTAAACTGTCTCAGACAAACCTAGATTTGACATCGACAAGAAGCATACCATTTTGTTATTTATGTGAAAATATTTAGGAAGAACTTAGCTTTAAAATAGTGTGAGATGTTTCATGCACACATAGCAATCCAAATGAAAAAAAATTTTGTTCTTTTTTTTTTTTTTTTTAACTTCCTTGACCTAACCATGTTCTCTATGTCATTACTAATGGGTATTTTGAAAAGTAGCTAAAGGCTTTCTAGCTGCACTTCATGTGTAATTGTTGTTGCATTTCAGAAATTTAAGTGTATTTTAAAATAAGTGTAATTTAGACATATTCAGCTTTTCTAGAAGGGATAAATATATATATTTAAATACCTTGTAAATCAACCTAAAAAAGATTTTTTATGTGCATGACATTATAAAAATGAATCAAGTAGGACTGACCAAATCCTGGAGTTTAGAGTTAGACAAAGCTAAGTTCTATGCTTTGCTGTGCTGTCTTGTCTGTAAAATGAAAGCAACGATAGTAACTGACTTAAGGTGTTATCAGAAGCACAGAATGCTTCAGAGCAAATAAATCACCACACGAACACCATCTTGCTGGTATTAGAGTGTATATTATAATGTTATATTTTTCATAAAGCACTTCATCTGTACCCTCTCATTGTCTGCACTGTGGTGGACATTAACTCCTAGTAATGCTGGTAATGAAAGGGAAAAAAATAAAAGAATAACTTAACAGCACATCTAATAAAAATTTTAGAAAATTGTAGTGACTCTTGATAAATTAAATTAAATTACATTTCTCACAGTGAACCTCATTCTTTTGGGTCCTTTTGTAATGTCTGATGTCCCAACTGCATTTTGCTTTAACTTTGAAGGATGAATCTGGGAAAAAGACAAATAGGCACTTTTTCATATAATGAGAATTTCCACACATTAGAATGGAAAAATGAATAAACCAGTGTAAGCTTTTCAAATGAAAATGACAAACAAAAAACAAAGACATTTGTACCGCGTGTGAACGGTTTTAAGCACTCATGCAAGCTGGTTCAGATTTTTTAAGCCTGTGGCTCATTGATGGCTCCACAATGCAGCCGCTGAAGTCAGAGATTTTCAGATGAAGAATCTTAGATTATGATTACTTCTGTGTTGTATCTCTTGGATGAAATGTAATTGATGTTTAAGAAATAGCCAGGCTTTTATATATATAACTCCAACATGGCCTGTAAATACATACAGGGCCTCAACTTAAAGTTTTGAATTTAGACTTTTCTCTTGCTTGGAAAGAAAATGGGTAATTTTTTTAAAAAAACTAGACTATTGCCTTTCCTGCATTTTATAGGTCTCATCCAAGCATATAACTTATTTATTTCAAAAATCATAAGAATAAGCTAGTAGTTTAACTTGCTAGTGTCCTAAGCCTATGGCATTGCCTACAAATCTAATGTTAGTGCTGTATGTAAAGTTGATAGCTTTATTAGTTTTTTTTTTTTTTAATCTTGTTATCCAGTGTTAATAAGCACGTTGCTCAGGCAAAATCATGCTAATTCAAACTGGATAAAACCTGTATATAGTATAACATGAGGCTTTAAAAAGGATGCACATGTTTTATGAAATCTGACTAGGTTTTACAGCAAAAGCCTTGTTTTCCTGTATGACAGATAGTTTTTCTTTTTCTTTTTCTTTTTTTTTTAGTTTTTCATTTTTGACTCTATTGTCTTGTGATAGTTCTCTCCTGTGGAATGCAGTTTTCTTAATGAGAAGAAAAATTAAGATAGGATTCCATTTAGTTGTGGATTTTTTAAATAAAATTAACCAAGAACATTTCAAAGAAAGACGTTTTCTGCATGAAGGCGTATCTCTCTTTGCCCTCGTACCCTTTGTGTTTAAAACTGGATTTTGTCCGCCAAAATGCTTTCCTGGAATACTCATTTTTCCTCCACAATAATGCTGTCCCGACTGTACATTTCCAAATTTTGAAGAAAACGTGCCCTGATGCATTCAATTGACATTTAAATACTTTAAACTTTAAAATGATCTTGTGATCAAAGTGAAAATTCACAGAAGAGTTATTCACTGTTTTTGTATTGTATTAGATCATAAACTTGAAATCAAATACTCATTAAGCATCTAAACATAAGTGCTTATTAAGCATTTTTAGGTATCTGAGTAATTTTTTTTTAAGTCACCGTTCAATAGCTTTAGAAACAAGCAGTCTCTGACTATGAGATGTTGCATAGATGGTGTGCATAGTATTTCAGTAAAGTAGTTTTCCATTCTCACATTCTGTTTTTGATTTGATTGAAAGGTGGCATTTTTTTCTTCTTTGCAATCAGACATGCTAATCTATATCAGCTTTCTCCTTTATAGGAATGGCGTCTGCTGGGGAAAAAACAAAGTTTTTTTCATAACAAGATTCTGTTAAGAATATTTCAGCACCATTAATTAGAAAGAAGGTTTTATTAAGCATAAGGCTAGCGCTAACAGACCACAGAGCTGTTTTTTAAAGTACTGTATGCTGTGGCTGCCCTGCTTTTTCTCTGTCTAAAACTTCATTTTGTTCCACTCTCATCAATCACTTAAGTCATTACCGTAAATCCTACTGTTGTTAATTTTACTAGTATCACCCTAATGAGACATCCCTGCTATAATTAAAAATGAATTCTAACTTTAAGGCATTCTAAATTTTTTTTTAATGAATTTAGAATGATCTTGCCATGTAACCATAAATACCACTGATATACATAGACTACTCATCAAGTCTTTAAGAAAAGTGGTATCACAATATGTCCAGGTGTGACTTATTTACTGGTTGTCTCTGTGTGCATGTGCTTATGCATATGTATATTTTTGCACACATATTTAGGAATTATGTTCTTTTTATAATAAAGCCTACTATGCTTTACTGAAGCTACCGATAAATCCTTATTCTTTGTCTTGCCAGAATATAGGTGGATGTGACACAAGAAGTCGGTGTCATAGAGCGCCATCTGCTGGGCACATTGGGGGACTTGCTAGCGCTGAAAATCAGTACCTGTTAAAACAGGTGTACTTGGTTTTTAATTGCCCGTGGTGTAGTATTTATGGTTCACAAATGTCAAGATATGTACATCTGTGTTGAACTGTATGAGTTTGTAAAAGAAATAACATTCTTTCTTCTTTCGCCCTGCACTAACCTGGATTTGGACTGTTTTTATCAATATTTTATTTAAGGAAAAAATAAGCACGATACATAGCTAATGAAACAAAGCCTGACAGTCTGTCATGAGAAGGACTCTTGTCTTATTAATCACAGGTCTTCAGTAAGCTGCAGTTGGAGGAAACCGTTTCCTCCAAGCTGGATGATATTTTCACTGTAGTTTCCTTCTGTTCACGGCTACTCTGAAAGCAGTGTTTGAAACGGCTTTTTTTTTTTTATATCTGGGAAATGACTCAACCTGATTCTTTGTCTAGAACATGGCTTCTTCCATATATATCTCATCAAGAACATTCCTTGTGGTTTGCGCTATTGCACTAACACTAAGATTGCCCTGTATTTTTCCTTTTTCCTTGAAGAATTCATCAAACGTGGTTTGAAGCAATATGTTGGCAGTGTTCAAGTTCAGGTGACATTAAAACTATGTCTATGAAATTCTCCAGAAGAGCCAGGATGTTTGGTGCCCCATGATGTAATGCAGGCCCTCCCATTCCAGCAAAACAACTCTGTATTTACTGCTTGTAACTAATAGTAGATGTGGTAAAAGGAATTATATTCATATGGCAAATGAATACAGCCTTAATGTGCACCATATGCAGAGTGGTGGGGTGATGTGCCAATATATCACATTTATTTACCTTGTTTAGTTGCAGAAAAAAATGACTATACCATTCAACCCATAGGTTCTTGCCATATAAATATGAAAACAGAAGAACAGATGATTTATGCCCTCAAATTGGAACTGGGTATCTTCATATGAACACTTTAATAGTGCGACACCAAAGAAAATTGTCTAATACTTTATGCTCAGATAGGATATTTAATTTCAAACAATGGCAGGAATTACCATTAGTTAGAAGCTACAAATTCTCTATAGTCAATGAAGTGTAGGCTCTCAAAGAAAACTGTGAATGTGTCTTGTTTCATTTAACTGAGACTGAATGTACTCTGAAATTTCAAGCTACTTCCTCCCCTCTCTTCCTTTTTTAAGCCTAAAATCAGGAGTCTTCTGCTTTTAAAATGTTGTATGGGGGATGTATATTATTGTAGAACTATTAAGGATATGGTTAATGAAGACCTCCTGGAACAACATATTAGATTGACTTTCAAAGAGTTCGCTTCTTTAGAGAAGTTATATGACATCTTTGTACGTATGTACCTTACATTGTGCTTTAGATAGTCCTGAGGATTCATGAACAGAGACCCACTTCCATATGAAATTAGGTAGTATATGTCCCTGACGATTTCTTTTACAGTTGCCCTGTTTTTAAAAGTGATTTTTTTCACATTCAAATGGGTTTGGTCAAACTTTGTATTTTAGATTTGAAGTGGTTTTTGTTTTGTTGCTTTTATTTATTATTAAATTTATTTATTTTTAGTCGAAGGATAATTGCTTTACAATATTATATTAGTTTCTGCCGTACATCAACATGAATCAGCCATAGATATACATACGTCCCCTCCCCTTGAACCTCCCTCCTACCTCCCACCCCTTCCCACTCCCTCTGGATTGTTACAGAACTCTGGTTTGAGTTCCCTGAGTCATAGAGCAAATTAGACGGGAAAAAATCCTTAGAATTCTTTCTGCCTCTCATGGCTCAGGTCTTCATGACTCTTGAGCTTTTTAGCTTTTATTCTCATAGCTTATAACTTTCTACAGCTGAGAGAATGCTTTATATTTCCTTAGGGTGAGCAGGGTCAGGAAGTTTCTTTTTTTTTTTTTTAATTGAGATATAGTTGGCAGCTAATATTATATGGGTTTCAGATGTACAACATCATGATTTGGTATGTGTATAACTGCAAAGGATCATCACAGTGTCTAAATAACATCCACCACCACACAGTTACACTGTTTTTTTCCGATGTGAGAACTTTTAAGATCTACTCTCAGCAACTTGCAAATATACAATACAATATTATTAAATGAGCTTCCCAGGTGGCTCAGTGGAAAAGAAGCCACATGCCAATGCAGGAGTCAGAGGAGATGTGAGTTCCATCCGTAGGTTGGGAAGATCCCCTGGGGGAGGAAATGGCAATCTACTCCAGTATTCTTACCTGAAAAATCCCACAGACACAAGAGCCTAGCAGGCTACAGTCCATCGCGTCAAAAAGAGTTGGACACAACTGAGTGACTGAGCATGATTATTAACTATATTCACCATACTCCACATTAAATTCCCAAGACTTACTCACTTTATAAGTGAGTTTGTACCTTTAGACCACTGTTGCTCATTTTGCCCACTCTCCACCTTTGGCAACCACCTCTGGCAGTCTATTCTCTCTATCTTTGAAGTTAGTGTTTTTTTTTTTTTTTTAATTCTACACATAAATGAGATCATAAAAGGTATTTGTCTTTGTCTGATTTATTTTATTTATCATAATGCCCTTAACGTCTATCCCTATTGCCACAAATGGTAGGCTTTACTTATTTTTTATGACTGATATTCCAGCGTGTGTGTGTGTGTGTGTGTGTGTGTGTGTGTAGCATTTCGTCTATCCATTCGTCCACCAGTGGTTGCTTAGGCTGTTTCCATGTCTTGGCCATTGTGAATAATGTTCCAGTGAACATGGGGTGCAAATATCTTCTCGAATTAGTTTTCATTTACACCTAGAAGTGAACTTGCTGGATCACGTGGTAGTTTTAACTTTTTGAGGAAGCTGCATACTGTTTTCTATAGTGTTTGCACCAATTTACATTCCTACCAGCAGTGCACAAGGATTCCCCTTTCTCCACTTTCTTATCAAAACTTGTTATTTCTTATCCTTGTCATAAAGCCAGTCTAGCAGATGTGAGGGTATCTCATTGTGGTTTGCATTTCCCTGGTGATAAGTGGTGTTGGGTTACCTTTTTCTGTACTTCTTAGCCATCTGTATGTATTCTTTGTAAATATATATATATATATATATATATATATTCAGATCCTCTGTCCATTTTTAAGTTAGATTGTTCTCTTGATATTGGGTTATGTGAATTCTTTACATGTTTTGGATATTAACCCTTTTTCAGGTATTATGATCTATAAATATTTTCCCCCATTCAATCTGGTGCCTTTTCATTTGGTTGATGGTTTCCTTTGCTGTCTAGAGGTTTTTAGCTTGCTGTAATCTCACTTGTTTATTTTTTGCTTTTGTTGTCTTTGCTTTTGGTGTCAAATCCAGGTGTTTCAAATTGCTAAAGATGTGAAAATCCTCTATACTTTTCACTAATGCCTTACTTGTGTATCTTTAACAAATGTTAAAAATGTTAAGGAGGACAAATTACAAAGAATTTTATGTGACTTGGATATTTAGGATTGATAGATAAAAATAGTTATCCATTTTCATTTTCGTATTTATAAGAATTATAATATTAAACATGAACAAATATGGATAAGATTTCAACAACTTTTCTAAGTATCTACATTCTTTTTGGAGGCAGAGTTGTATAATGTTGATGTTTCCAGACACACATATGTAACTACAGAAGCTATCAAAGAATTAGAGCCAAAGATGAGCCTGTCTGTGAAAAGTCTCAAAAAAACTAGGATAAAAGAAGTACACAAGTTAAGTAAAGTTTGATATGCCCACACGATGGAAGACCCTATGGCCATTAATGTATTATGAATTGTGATATTGACATGAAAGGATATGCTCTCTGAATTGGTAAGTGTGAGAGATCACCAAACCACGCGTAAATAAGATACATTTCAAGTATCTGTGTGGGTAAGTGTATGCTTTGTATACTGTGTATTGCTGTTGTTCAGCTGCATGTAACTCTTCACGATGCCGTGGACTGCAGCACGCCAGGCTTCCCTGTCCTTCACTGTCTCCCAGAGTCTGATCAAACTCATATCCATTGAGTCAGCGATGTCATCCAACCGTCTCATCCTCTGTCGCCCACTTCTCCTCCTGCCCTCAACCTTTCCCAACATCAGGATCTTTTCCATTGAGTTGGCATCAAGTGGCCAGAGTATTGGAGCTTCAGCTTCAGCATCAGTCCTTGCAATGAACACCCAGGACTGGTCTCCTTCAGGATGGACTGGTTTGATCCCCTTGCTGTCCAGGGGTCTCTCAGAGTCTTCTCCAACACCACAGTTTGAAAGCAGCAATTCTTCGGCAGTCAGTCTTCTTTATGGTCCAACTCTCACATCCATACATGCCCACTGGAAAAGCCATAGCCTTGACTGTATGGACCTTTGTTGTCAAAGTGATGTCTCTTCTTTTTAATATGCTGTCTAGGCTAGAAAAAAGTTTGAAATAATAACTGGTAAATGTAAGCAATGGTCATTTTAGGTAGTGAAACTTAGAGACATTTTTTCGTTTTCTTCTTCATAATTTACTAAATTATATGAATGCTTTATAATGAGCATATATTATTTTGATAATCAGAGACAATAAATATATTTTATTAGGTAGGAAAATGCCTAGTTATTGTAATGTACCTTCCCTTCCTGCTCTCAGCTCCATGCTCTGGCTATATCAGAATTAAATGGATTGTCAGAGAAGGTTGGAAAATCTAAGAAAAAGAGGAATGGGAGAAATCATAGTCTACTTTCTGGAAATGAAGGTATATTCTCCTCCCTGGCAGGAAAAATAGTAATAAGAACTATTTTGAATTGGTATTTATGTGTCACAGGATCAGATACACTTAGGCTACAAAAAAATGTGTGCAACAGAGGGTGAAAATATGCATCATTCTACTGCTGCTAGCTGGTGTTCTTGAGTGCTCCCTACATGCAAGGCACAGCTTCAGCACGTTACATAGTAGCTCATCAATCCTCATGGTAGTCCTGGTGTTTTGTCTGTCTGTGTGTGTGTGTGTGTGTGTGTGTGTGTGTGTGCGCGCGCGTGCGCAGTTGTGTTGGACTCTTTGCAACCTCACAGTCTGTAGCCCACCAGGTTCCTCTGTCCATGAGATTCTCCAGGTAAGAATACTGGAGTGGGGATTCCTTCTCCAGAGGATCTTCCCAACTCAGGGATCGAGTCCACGTCTCTTGCATCTCCTTCATTGGCAGGCGTATTCTTTACCACTGAGCTACCTGAGCAGCCCAGTCCTGTTGTTATCCTTGTTTTATAGATGAGGCACAGAGAGAATATCAGTATGCCTCTACTTTCTAGATCTTTCTAGAACTATGAGAACTTACTAGATTGAGGGCAGGAGGAGATTGTTTACATTTACTAGTTATCATTCCAGACTTTTTTCTATGCCTAGACAGCGTATTAAAAAGCAGAGACATCACTTTGACAACAAAGGTCCATATAGTCAAAGCTATGGTTTTGCCAGTAGTCATGTACAGATGTGAGAGTTGGACCATGAAGAAGGCTGAGCACCGAAGAACTGATGCTTTCGAATTGGTGTGCTAGAGAAGACTCTTGAGAGTCCCTTGGACAGCAAAGAGATCAAACTAGTCAATCCAAAAGGAAATCAACCCTGAATATTCATTGGAAGGACTGATGCTGAAGTTGAAGCTCCAATACTTTGGCCACCTGATGCAAAGAACTGACTCCTTAGAAAAGACCCTGATGCTGGGAAAGGTTGAGGGCAGGAGGAGAAGGGGATGACAGAGGATTAGATGGTTGGATAGCATTGCCGACTCAGTGGACATGAATTTAAGTTCTCATAGTCTTCATGGTTCTAGTAAGACCTGTGAACATCAAACCCAAGGGAGAGGAAGCATAGCTGGCAAACTGGAGCCTGGACTCAAACCTCGGCACTCTAGGCCAGAGGTACCATTCTTACCCACTAAACTGGACAGCGTTTTAAGGTTCATTTCATGGGATCATCAGCTGTGGAAAATTTGATACAACTTTGTCACTAAAGCACTCTTAGCACTTGCAGAAGATAATTTTATTATCTCTAGCAATCTCTAGTTAGTATTGAGTTCTTACGAAAGTATGCCATGATAAGATTATGTACTTTTTAAATACTATTACTCATGTTAGGAATATACTTTATGTATCTACAATTGTAGGTATATACTTACACAAGTGCACTTTTTAATGTAATATTAGAAGATGATTCTGTTGTCATCAACTTTTGTTTATATAAGTTCATATAAACATATATATATATATATAGTATATATCATAGAAAGGAGAAAAGTTATAAATCAATAACTTAGTATTATTGAGTTTTAAACCAACATTATACTGTCTTATATTAATAATTCTAATAATATTTACAAGAGGAAGCTACCAAATTTTATTGTTGGTTGTCATATTCTAAATGCAGCCACGACTTGTTTTCTGTAATGTATATGTTCAATAAAATCAACATGTTTTCACAATGGAAAAAATCCATAATGAAATGAAAAGAGAAGGAAAGGTTGGTAGAGATGGTATATATAGACCAAGTCTTAAATAATTTCTCTTTGTATAATTAAAATGTAGTGTTATCATTGTAGTTGAAAAATTAGAAAGTTAATAGAAAGATTTAAGAAACATTTAACAACTAACCTCATTTCTGCTTCACAAAAACCATTTCCTCTCCTGATTTACCATTATGGTGAACCACATGAGAAACCTTAGTCTTCAGTTTTCATATGAATTTTTTCATTGATGAGTGCTTTATAGTAATCAAATGTAATTAAAATGGAATAAAAGATGTGCAAAACAGAAGTATCCAGCTTTAGGAAATGGCGAGTATAAATAATACTTAGATTTTTTAAAATCTATATATATATGTAATAATTATATATTTAGGTCCTTAAACAAATTTACACTTTCTTTCAAAATGAATACTCTATTGAAGTGATTTTTTTTTTAAAGCCAGGTTTCATATTTTGTTTTATGTCCCTTAAGAGGTCAGATGGGTATTAGACTTTGCTAACCTGGAAAATCATATTGGTTGTTTTTATATAAAAACCTTATTAGTTGATGGTAAATATTTATTTTGTATAAAAGTTAAGTTATAATAGTTTGGACTTCAGTGCAGCTTTTTGATCTTTCCAATAACAGATATTTATAATTAGCAGGCTTATAGTAGGGTCAACAAAACCTTATCCAGTGACCATTTAAAATCAAATCATTTACAAATACAAGGTCATATTTTCTTGCCTTTCTTGTTTCCACAGCACATAATACATACTTGGTAAATGTTATGTTAAAGTGAAGGAATTAAAGGAATGAATGAATAAACAAATGGGAAATGTTAACGTCTGTCCAAGGAGTAGTTAAACTTAAGTTTTAATTGAAAGAGCTAATTTTACTTCTATAAAACTAAAATTAAGGGAAATGTTGACCTGCTCCTCATTTCATGATAGATGGTATGAAAATGGTAAATGAATGAAGCGGATTCTCTCTGCCAGTAACAACGTACTTAAACTGCTAATGAGAACTTTGCAGTGCCTTTTAAAAATAATTTAATTTTCATTAAGACTGAGGAGATGATGCCCAAAGTACCAAGAACTTTATTCATTTTTAAAAATGCAAGTCAAATTTTGCCAGAAATAGGCGTCAGGGCTATTTTTACCTGGCTTATTAATTCTCTTTGTCTTAATGGATACAGATCTTTTGAAATATTTTTCTCATTGGATATTTATGAACAGGATACCAGAGAAATTACTGTTTCCTCCGTCTCTTCTTTCAGGTCTAACTTTAAGTGGTTCAGAGTCCATTTGATGAAGAAATACATTCAGTGTTATGAGAGCACGAAAGAAACACATTTAATAGCAGCATTTGTTATTCTGCCTAATGGTGTAAAACATTCCACCTAATATTTTAAAACACAGGTCCAATATAAATGCTTAATGGGTATTATGGAGATCTTGTGCTGCTTAAATGAAACTTGGGTTGTTATAATGGCGTCTGTAAGTTAGTAACTGATATTCCCTGTTATGTACTGAGAAAAGCACATCTGTAAAAACTGATGTGTCCTGGTGTTTGTGGCAGGATTTGGACTGTCTTTAATCTCCTTTGACTTGTTCATCTTCCTTTAAGGCCATCCATAAAGATGCACTGAGTGTCCTTTTCAGCCTTTGGTTAGGATTTGCATCAGTAGTCATAAACCTGCTCTCCGGACAAAGACACCCTTTCCTTTGAAGTAGTTGCTCAAGCTTTTCAAAGCAGTCCAAGAAGTCTATCCTCTTTCTCTTTTTATTTTTCTTTAAGAAGAGTTTGAAGTGTAGCCCCTTAAACTAGCGGCAAGATAAATTTTTCTCTTCAGCTTTATTGAAAGCCATGACGATTTTTCAAGCAGTAAGACTTTAAAAGGTTCTTGAGGGAATCTGTTCTGCTTTATGATCTATAGCTTTTGGTAGATCCTACTATCTCAAAGCAAAAGTGAAGACTTTTTGTATCCACTAACTACTGCAAATTTTTATCAAAGAATTAACCTGATGTTTTTCAGAAGACATTTTCCCCCTGCTCTATATTCAGTTTAGAGACTTCGATGAGAGATGGCCATAGCTTTGGAGTCTTTGAAAAGGTAATATGTGGCCAGTGTTGTCTTATTTGAGCAGATTTTCCCCGCTAGGTATTAACTCTGTGTGTTGACAGGAGGGGCAGATTTAGCTGAGTGCTGCAGTGAGAGTCTTCTATGGTTCTCAGATTTCCTTTCTGCGCTTTCCAAACACATAGACATAGACATGTGTATGTATTGTTATCGATATGTGAATGTTATTGCTGTATTGCAGGATAATGTAACCACAGAGAAATAGATTCTGTGAGCCGCTATGAACCCTGCGTTTCCCTTCCCCCATCATCATGTCTACCCTTCATAATTTCATTCCAAGGGGTTCCCAAAATATCTGTTGAACTTACCAGTTTGGACCTGTTGGACTTAAATCTCACATCGTATAATTCTGTTTGCTACAGTGAAATTGTAATATGTAAAACATCCGGTTTATAGAAACTTATAAAAACCCAAGTATTTATTTTGAGCATATTTTTTAATGAGAAAATGTAAAGAATATCTGATCTTCACCCCATACAGTAAAGGGTAATACGAAGTTTAGTCTTTAAACAAGACTGTAAATAGCTTTTCTTAGAGGAAATGATCTCTCTTCTTATATTGTTGTATGTGGACTTTTAGAGGTTGTTAATGTGTCTTTCCTGAGGTGGGGGAAAGTTCAGTAGCAGGGGCTGTTTTTGTTTTTTTTTTTTTTTCTTTACTGGAAAAAATCTAGTGAAATCAGTTACTTGAGTAGAACCCAATGATCATAAGTTTACCCTTATGCTTTCAATTTGTTGTTTTTCTTTTCTTTTTCTCTCCTTTTCCTCTTTCTCCCCACTGTATTTCCTGAGCTGTCTAATCTGCTTCCTGGGTTAGGAAACATTTTGCCAAACTTTGAAGCCAGAGTCCTAGCATTGAACAGGCCTTATTTAGAGATCAAGCCCAAGGAAAAGAAAAATGTCTTTTGGTTTTGAAATGACACAGTATGTGCCTGTGTGTTCTGATGTGTGGAGGGAAAAAGGATCGGTGTGGTGTGGATTATTAGAAACTAGTATTTGTCAGTAAAGCATAGTTACAAAAATCTTAATTATGAGTTTACAAAAAAGAATGCTTATATCTTAATTTACTTTATGGGGTAAATCATGAGGCTTCCTAAACACTAACTTTACAGTCTTAGAAAATTCTCAGTATTTCACCTCTTTCACATTAAAGAAAGAAACCTAATTGAAAGCAATCTTCTCATTTCCTCTCCATGTCCCTGAGAAAATACTCTTAGATCTAGAAAACAAACAAATAAAAAAGTTAGCATTGGCATGCTTAAGTGACAGCATTCCAGAAAATGGTACCTTATGAAAACAAAAAGGAACAATCACAATGAAAATATATTCCTTAGATCTTAATGATTTTAATTCTTGATTTTAAGAAAGTTGTCAATAGATAGACATTAATTTCAAAACTATAACATCATATGGTATTTTTGTGGAATATAGAGCATCTTGAGAAAGGGGAAGAAACCATGAATCAGGGCTAAAGTATTGGTGACTTTTTAAAATTATTTCTATTTTTAGTGGCAAGACTTACCTCCAGCAGAAGGTTAAGTAGGTCAGATAGGTTTGCATTATTTGCTTCTTTTCTTAACAAATTTATATACTTTTAAAGGGAAAAAAAAATAGTTGCTTGTGTAACAAATGCTTTCTGGTTTGGAAAATCTGAAGTTAACTTTGTATTAAGGTGGGTTTTTCTTCCCATGCATGCGTGCTGCATGCTAAGTCACTTCAGTCGTGTCCATATAGACCCGCCAAGCCACTCTGTCCGTGGGATTCTCCAGGCAAGAATACTGCAGTGGGTTGCCATTCCCTCCTCCAGGGGATATTCCCAACTGAGGGATCTAACCCATGTCTCTTATATGTCCTACGTTGAGAGGCGGGCTCTTTACCAGTAGCACCACCTGGGAAGCCTATTCTCACCCCCCAAAAGTTTTAAAACTAAGTCAAAGAAACCAAGCCCCTGTTGGACTTACCCCCTGACCTTTTAGGATTTCATTTGAGGGCTCCCTTGGTCAGTCACCCGGCATGCAAGCCAGTTCCTGCATCTGCACGGAGCACAGCCAGTGTGGTGCAGAGTTTGGCCTGATACCTTTTCACTCAGAAGCACCTAGAGTAACCAAAAGCCAGGAAGGACACGGTGGGGACCGAACCTTGCATCATGCAGTCAGTAAATGCACTGTGTTAATTATGTGAGATGACCAGACAGATTGAAGTAACTGCAGGTTCCTGGGGCAGAGGGGCCCAGAGCACAGAGACCAGATTGTCTTCAAAGGAGAGGTGCTCTCCTGGTTTGGGTCAATGTGCTGTCAAGAAAACCTCTTTTCCTTCTTCCCACCCCAAAACACAGGCAGGTACCTAAATTTGCATGACATTTCAGAGAACACATTGACCATCATAAAAACCACTAGTTAATTTTTTGACCAGCAGCATTTGGTCATAACACAGTGGTGTGATCACTCACCTAGAGCCAGACATCCTGGAGTGCAAAGTCAAGTGGGCCTTAGGAAGCATCACTATAAACAAAGCTACTGGAGGTGATGGAATTCCAGTTGAGCTATTTCAAATCCCAAAAGATGATGCTGTGAAAGTGCTGCACTCAGTATGCTAGCAAATTTGGAAAACTCAGCAGTGGCCACAGGACTAGAAAAGGTCAGTTTTCATTCCAATCCCAAAGAAAAGCAATGCCAAAGAATGCTGAAACTACCACACAATTACACTCATCTCACACGCTAGCAGAGTAATGCTCAAAATTCTCTAAGCTAGGCTTCAACAATACATGAACCAGGAACTTCCAAATGTTCAAGCTGGATTTAGAAAAGGCAGAGGAACCAGAGAGATCAAATTACCCACATCTGTTGGACCATTGAAAAAGTAAGAGAATCCCAGAAAAACATCTACTTCTGCTTTATTGACTATGCCAAAGCCTTTGACTGTGTGATCACAACAAACTGTGGAAAATTCTTCAAGAGATGGGAATACCAGACCACCTGACCTGCCTCCTGAGAAATCTGTGTGCAGGTCAAGAAGTAACAGTTAGAACCAGACATGGAACAACAGACTGGTTCCAAATTGGGAAAGGAGTACATCAAGGCTGTATATTGTCACCCTGCTTATTTAACTTATATGCAGAGTACATCATGAGAAATGCCAGGCTGGATGAAGCACAAGCTGGAATCAAGGTTGCCAGGAGAAAAATCAATAATCTCAGATACACAGATGACACCAACCTTATGGCAGAAAGCAAAGAAGAACTAAAGAGCCTCTTGATGAAGATGAATGAAAGAGGAGGATGAAAAAGCTGGCTTAAAATTCAACATTCAGCAAAGTAAGATCATGGCATCTGGCCCCATCACTTCATGACAAATAGATGGGGAAACAATGGAAACAGTGACAGACTTTATTTTCTTGGGCTCCAAAATCATTGCAGATGGTGACTGCAGCCATGAAATTAAAAGACATTTGCTCCTTGGAAGAAAAACTATGACCAACCTAGACAGCATATTAAAAAGCAGAGACATTACTTTGCTGACAAAGATCTGCCTAGTCAAAGGTATAGTTTTTCCAGTAGTCATGTATGGATGTGAGAGTTGGACTATAAAGAAAGCTGAGCACTGAAGAATTGATGCTTTTGAACTGTGGTGTTGGAGAAGACTCTTGAGTCTTCTTGGACTGCAAGGAGATAAAACCAGTCAATCCTAAAGGAAATCAGTCCTGAATATTCATTGGAAGGACTGATGCTGAAGCTGAAACTCCAATCCTTTGGCCACCTGATGGGAAGAACTGGCTCACTGGAAAAGACCCTGATGCTGGGGAAGATTGAAGGCAGGAGGAGAAGGGGACGAGAGAGGATGAGATGGTTGGATGGCATCACCGACTCAGTGGACATGAGTTTGAGATGATGAAGGACAGGGAAGCCTGGCGTGCTGCAGTTCATGGGGTTGCAAAGAGTTGGACACGACTGAGCAACTGAACTGAACTGAACTGCTTTGAGACACCATGAATGCAGTTCAGAGTATCCTCACCAAGACAAGGGTCTCAGTGGCCCAGGAGGAGGAGGGCCGGCTGAGGGGGTGGGGAGAGGAAGCCACCACATTCCGTACTTTATTATTATTCATCCATAGATCATCTCATCAGATGAATATTCATATTTGCAAATGTATCTGAGGCAGTTATAATGCAGATTTTTGTGTTACTTTTTCCGTTTTAAACTATTGTTGCTTGATCATCATGTAAAGCTTAGAAATTTAGCAACCTGCGCTCCTCAGACTGTAGCATAGAGTCCAGATCATCACCTGAAAATAGGATTTGGGGTCAGAGTCCCTGGTGGTTCCTGCCTGCGAATGCAGGAGACCTGGATTAAATCCTTAGGTCAGGAAGATCCCCTGGAGGAGGGCATGGCAACCCACTCCAGCATTCTTGCCTGGAGAGTCCTCATGGACAGAGGAGCCTGGTGGGCTACATTCCATGGGGTCAAAGAAGAGTTGGACATGACTGAGCAACTGACACAAACGTTTGTTTCCAAAGCTGTAAATTAAAGCTTTAGGCGTCATGGGTATTAGGAGCAAATTATTGGTGATTTACTCTGAGTACAGGGAGGTCATCCCTCACATGAACTCAAATTAATTTGTTCTTTTTATCTTTTTTTCCCCCAAAAGGTGAGACCACCACTCCTCGGGCCATTCTGACAGGTCATGACTACGAGATCACTTGTGCTGCTGTCTGCGCAGAGCTCGGCCTTGTGTTGAGTGGCTCTAAAGGTAAATCTGCGGGACCTTCAAAAAATGAGTGCATTTTTTGGTGTCTTCTAGTAGCAGATCCGGAGAAGGCAATGGCACCCCACTCCAGTATTCTCGCCTGGGAAATCCCATGGACAGAGGAACCTGGTAGGCTGCAGTCCATGGGGTCACGAAGAGTCAGACATGATTGAGCGACTTGATTTTCACTTTTCACTTTCATGCACTGGAGAAGGAAATGGCAACCCACTCCAGTATTCTTGCCTGGAGAATCCCAGGGACGGGAGCCTGGTGGGCTGCTGTCTGTGGGGTCACACAGAGTCGGACACGACTGACGTGACTTAGCAGCAGTAGCTGATCACCGAAGATGAACTTGGAGCTTTTCTTCCTGAAGCTGTGCTGTCTGTCACAGGGCTGTTAGACGCGTGGCAGACCCATGATGTGCCTGTTAACTGAAATGAAATGAAATTTGCAGTGTAGTTCCCTGCTGGCACTAGCCACATTGCAGGGGCTCAGTATTCACCTATGACCAGGGACTGTGGCATTGGACAGCCCAGAAAGGGAACTTTTCCATCACCGCAGAAAGTCCTGTTTCACAGCATTGCTCTCAAGAGTGAGGCGAGAACAAGAGCATTTTTGTGTGTTTGTTTATTCATCTCGATTCTGGCTGGGCTGGCTTCCATCTCACACCTGAACGGAAATTCCTGACCCAGTCTATCTTTCCTTCCAAATCTCTGAACGAGGATGGCATTGGGAATGGAGTGGAAAAACCCTTCAGCCTGTTTGCCTGAGGGTCTGCCCTTATAGCATCGTCATACGTTCCGGCCAAAGATGTTAAGCACACTTTCCAAGAGCACACACAGCAAATCAGCGTCTGACCAGGAACAGAGCTGTTTCCAATTCAGTTTCATTCAGTTGTAATACTCTGTTCATCTCTCTGTCCCACTGCCCTGAACTTAGCTCTTGAACATACAAAATGTAATCGCATCTCTTTTAGGCTGATCTGATGGGGAGGCATAGAGTTTTTGAGTCACCTTACCTGTGCCTTGAACTATAATACTTTGTCTAGCTAACAAGATGTATTAGTTCAATATTGGTATTTAAAACTTAGTTGGTCAAAACAATGAAACAATAATAATGAAAACAAGAATCCTATAACTGCTTTTTATACCCAGTGATTTTATTTATCCTGAGCTAACATGAGTTCTTGGACTGCATGCAATCCAAACTGGACATCTTTCATGGTTTCATGCAAAGATATTAAAAATCAGTCATTTAAATGGGAAGTATTATGATTAATAATCAGAAATTTTATTATTGTTCCATGGCTTTTAAAATTTTTATCAAAACATTTAAAATTCTCTTGTTCAGTTTCATACATACACATATGCATACACGGGCTTCCCCGGTGACGCAGTGGTAAAGAATCTGCCTGTAATGCGGGAGGTGTAAGTTTGATCCTCAGGTCAGGAAGATTTCCCTGGAGATGAGAATGGCAACTTGCTCCAATATTCTTGCCTGGAGAATCCCATGGACAGAGGAGCCTGGTGAGCTACAGTCCATGGGGTTGCGAAGAGTTGGACACAAATGAGCACATATACATACATATATACACATATCTCTGGACATAAAAAACAAGTGAAACATTTACTTAGTACACTGTAATTTAAAACATTGAGAATGAAAGTGTCTCACTTCTTTGTGAAAAATACAAGTGCTTTGACAGTGCTTGCCCACTCCTCTCCATGTAATGTAAGATAAGGGGCAAGAATCTTCTTGATGCCTTGACCAGTTGTCAGATCCCTTCCTCAGTTTGGATCAGCTTCCAACATTTTATCTTGTCTGCTTTCAGTGTCATGAAGCATCTCCTCGGTTTCCTTTAGTGTAAAGGTTCTTGCTGGCCCCACTCCCAGGATATCCT
The DNA here is from genome assembly GCF_910594005.1 of Cervus elaphus. Classification (NCBI taxonomy): domain Eukaryota; kingdom Metazoa; phylum Chordata; class Mammalia; order Artiodactyla; family Cervidae; genus Cervus; species Cervus elaphus. The sequence goes on along the minus strand of NC_057819.1, from coordinate 62,133,095 downwards.
CGTGTTTAATAAGCTGCTTTCCTAACTTACGTCAGTGAGGCCACCTTCACTCGCCCCCTCAGGCTGCGTATCCACAGCCTCTCGGTGATATCATCACCCCACGGTCAGCTCTGTCCTCCCTAAATCCACGTAGCTTTGCTTCAGGTTTCACTTCCAGCTTTGTGACTTCTCATTGCCTTATGGCAGGTTCATCTTTGTTGGCCACTATCCTCTTTTGATCATCCATTTTTGTAAAATGTCATACAGCCCCATCCCTGGTGACAAGGAGGCAACACAGCCACAGGGTTAGCTGTCTGTGGGTAAGCTGAGTCACGGACACGCAGTGACCACTCACTAACAGACTGAGAGAGAGGTGGGCCTATTATTTCTAGTCGTTTGTGGGCTGAAGAGCTGGTTATGAAGTGTGTACCTTATGCAGTTACTGTGGTAACTGAAATCTGAACTGAGGCTGGGGTCATTTAGAGTGACAACTGAAATCTATGCTTGCCGGAACTGTGCAGAGCAAACACTGCCTTACATATTTATGGTGAGGATGCTGAAAACTTACCAACTCCCTGAGTGGTCAAGAGAAAGCAGAGAGGCGTGCTTTCGTAGTCACGTAGGGACAGGTGATGATTCCATGTAGCTGGGAGTAATTTAGCCCGGAGAAAAGTGGGGCCTATAGTCTAGTTACCTCTTTTATCCAACGAGACGTTTCCTAGAACCTGTTCACCACACGGGCGGTTTTGGTTACCGGCTCCTCCTTTGCTTTGCATGCAGCAGGCACTCCGTGAAGATGAAAAGCACTGCTCCGTGTGGCTGCTCGGCAGTGTCTTCACCTTCCTTACTGAGTTTTCACCGCACCCCCCCAGGCCCCTATGAGATGCAGGGAGGGTCACAGAAGGTCATCTTGTACCTCACGGCAGCCCGTGTTTAACTGAGGCCCAGCCTTCCTGGAAGCTCCTCTCGGATTTGAAATTTGTCCTGTTCCTTTCTGAATTCCTCCAGTTTTTTTTATCATCTCTGGGCATAATGAATTTCACAAGTAATTTCCTGTTTCTTGAGATGTGAAATTGGAGATGTATGACTGTTTTCTCCCAAGTGGAAGGTGAGATCTGGCTGGCATGCCGATTTTACAAAATAACTGATATCTTTCTCAGTCTTTCTACAACTGTGACATGGTACTGTCATCCTGCTTGATCTGTGCTCGAGACTCAGATCACATTTGTCTATTCTTCTGAAAACACTGCATTTTGCCTTTTGTTTCTGTTTTCTCAGAGGGACCATGTCTCATACATTCCATGAATGGAGACTTGTTAAGGACTTTGGAGGGTCCAGAAAACTGCCTGAAACCAAAACTCATTCAGGCGTCAAGAGAGGGCCATTGTGTCATATTCTATGAGAATGGCTCCTTCTGTACTTTCAGTGTGAATGGAAAACTCCAGGCCGCCATGGAAACAGATGATAACATAAGGGTAAGTGTACCTTACAGACTTCTCAGTATCTGTGCTTTTACCTCAGAGTGCGTAGGTGAGTGAGGAGGTAGAAAGTCCACCAAAGAAGCCTCTGTGTTTAGACACCAAGGGCCTCTTTTTCGCCTGAGAGAGAATCATCCGGTGGCACTTAGACGGGGGTGTCTGCTTCCCAGAGCCCAGCCTGTCCGGGCCGCGCCAGCTGTCTGCCCAGCCTGCAGCGCAGGTCATGAAGTGAAGCCAGGAGGAGCCTGCAGCAGAGGGAAGCTCCTAGGTCCCGGGAAGCCATCCTGGGTGGCTGTCAGTGCCCCTGCTCATTATTCTCCTGTTTTTGTTTTTTTAACCTAAGAATGTTAACTGCACGCTGCTGTTTCCCGAGTATCAAAGCTGAAATAGTGCCTTAAGAGCACCCTAAAACTGGCTCCGTCTACACTTGAACAGGCTGATGGTGGGAGTGGTAGGGATTACGATGATTTAGGGTTAGCATCTAATTGCAGAACTTGACTTCTATGTGGATAACAAGACCCAAACACACCAAGTTAAGGAAGTTGCGCTTCAAATTATGATGTGAATCTGACAAACGATTTTTCACTTTTGGTATACAAGAGACGGCCCTGGTGGACCTTCCCAGGCCTTCCCTCGTTTTCAGGATAGGGCTCTGTGAGCATTAGAGGGTGAAGAGAGGATAAGGACTGCTTTTGGAGAGACTATGTTTTCAAGGCTATGTTTTCCTTTTCACACCTCCAAATTTCTTGGTGCAGGTTAAGTTTCGTTTTACCTTATCCCTTGTATTTCCTGAGATAAGGTTGGAGGGGCATGTGACCTGCCTACAGTGAAGGGACCCAGGATGTGTTGGGGGTGGGCAGAAGGCCGCAGAAGCCTCAGCCCTCTGAGTGTGGTGTAAGTTACTTCTGACCTCTGTTCTCATGGTCACTCCTGACCTGGGGCGACTTAGGTGACATGCATTCTCCCACTTGTCCTGCATCGAGTCTGATCTCTTTTCTCCTGTAAACATTGGGATCAGGAAGGACTAAAGAGTAAGAGAGAGTGCTAGTAGTTCAGTCGTGTCCGACTCTTTGTAGCCCCTTAGACTGTAGCCCGCCAGCCTCCTCTGTCCGTGGAATTCTCCAGGCAAGAATACTAGAGTGGATTTCCTTCTCCAGGGGATCTTCCTGACCCAGGGATCGAACCCTGGCCTCCCACATTGCAGGCAGATTATTTACCATCTAAGCCACCAGGGAACCCCATTAAGAAATAGAAACCCTAAATACAGATGGCACTGATCAGGCCGAAGGCTCTTGCTGCTTCTATATCCTAGGATGATTTGTTTTTCTTTTTTTCATGGATTGACTTTATAAAATAGTCTTTTTTTTTTTCCAATTTTTGGCTGCACTAGGCAACTCGTGGGATCTTAGTTCCCCCAACCAGGGATCAAACCTGTGCCCTCAGCAATGAAAGGGTGGGGTCTTAACCACTGGAGCACCAGGGAATTCTCCAAGATGGCCTGTTAATTCAGTAAATGGCTTTCCTCTTTGCTCTCCTCCTCTCTCTGGGAATTTTCTCCAGTGCATTTTGCCTGCCCTGCCCACACAGACGCTCACACTCTGCTTTTATTTTTCCCTCCCTTCATTTAAACCAAGTACACATCAGAGGGTTTTCCTTTCTTCTTTTCTTTACGATAATAATGTTGATAATCTGTCACTTTGAGTTGCGATTATATTGTCAGCTACACTAATAAATCTGTAAAGTAATTTGAAATCCCTAGCTGGCTAAAACAATTTCTGCGGCCTTTCAGTCAGTACCAAGGGTTCCGGGACGTTCCTCCAGGCAGCAGTTGGAGGCTTTCTGCACACTGTTCGCACACACATGCTTTTCCTCTCTGCCCTGTGGCCGTTGTGTTTTTTCCTCTGTAATATTTCCCACTGGATTTTAGGCTTAAACAATCCATCGCCTTTTCCCCAGCACGCCTGTACTTTATCATACTAACTTGTAAGTGGCAACTGTGTGATTAAAGCGCGCTTGCCTAAAATGAGCGCCGCCCATGCCCAGCTCCAGAGACCCACACTTTCGTAGCTGACTGCCTTGGGAAGGATGGAAGGCCACCGCAGGCTGGGAGCCAGAGACATCACAGAGCAAAACTCTCCACCTGCGCCCTGCAGTCTGAGCCTGTCTAAGGGGAGGAGGCTGTGGAAACAAATTAGTCATTAGCTCAGACCAGAAATGAAGTTTCTTTGAAATAGCAAGAACCCTGTAGGCAGGCGGCCTGCAGGAACCTCGGCCCTCATCAAGGCCTCCCGCCTGTTTTTATTTAGATGCCAGATTGCGCTGTGGCGTTTGGTTAACATATCTGAGCACGGCAACCAGGCAGTGTTTAGATGTCTTAATGAAGAGCTTAAATTTAAGTGGGCAGCCTGTACGGAGCAGCAGAGTTACATTCTCCTAAACAAAGGCTCACCACCATTTCACCATAGGAACTCATTTATTTTCTCTTCCGGAGGAAGCTGTGTCTTCAGATGTGATTGTTGCCAGCAGACGCCGTGGCCCGCTGGTGCCGCCTGGAAACCAGTGCAGCCAGTGTCATCCACGCTCCCAGGAGTCCAGAGACTGATGTTCAAGGGTTTCCAGGGCCCTCCTAACATCTCGAGTCTCAGCCCAGCCTGGACACTCAGGAGGCTCATGAGAATTAAGAACTCCACTTGGGGCGGGGTGGGAGACGGGGTGCTGTTCAGGAAACGCTCCCCTGGCTCTTACCGCCAGGGAAACTTGACAAGTCCCTCATGAGAAAGGCCGACAAAATATTTTTTAACTTTGGCAGGCGTCTGGTTTATTAGAATGTTTTAGATGTGGATAAAAGTATAGTCCTGAAAGTCCAGGTTTTATTTATTTCAACACAGAACTAGGATTAGGGAGTTTTTACTCTAGGACAAAGAATTAAAGATTAATGGTTTTAATTTATGTTTTAATATAGCACTTATCCAGTAAAAAGCCTCAAGTATAAAACTCAAGTGAACCACAGCCGCAAGGTCAATGGATTTTCATCAGCTGAATTTTATAAGTGTAGCAAATAATTATTTGTAGTAGTCTTCATTTCCAAGATAACTCCCTGGAGAGTGCTGTTTGTGAAATGAATGGGGAAAAGATATTGGGTTTTACTTACATTGAAAAATCTTATTATTTGTATTGGTTAAAATTTAGAGAATACTTCTTACATGTAACTATCTTCTGCCTATGGGTTCTGATTTCCTAGCTATATTTTTATGTTCTTGAAAATAAGCTGTATTTAAGAGACCTCTAAAAGTTTGCATTTACTTTAATGTGAATTGAATGGCTATGAAACAGTCCTTACTTTTCTGTAATTAAAATTTTTTGTTGTTGTTGTAAAAGGGTAGCTTGAAGACTTAAGGCAGCTGTCCTAAAGCTCTGAGTGCAGAACAGTGTAAATATATTTTTCAGAAGGTAGATATTTTCTTTCTGGCTTGCCATCTGGATTCCCACGTTCACTGTGTCCAGGTGGACATAAGATTACAGGTATTTGCAGTAACTTTTAGAACTCCCAATGCCCTCCAGCTAAAGAAAGGAAGTGTGTGTCTTAATGAGCCGGGAGAAGAAGGTTTGCAGAGCAGGGAGCCAGAGGAGAGGAAGGGGCAGTGAGATCTGCTCTTGGAATAGGGAGTGACCTTTTCTGTCAGGAGCAGGCACACTTTCTCCATTAAAAAAAAAAAAGTAGCCAGAAATGAATGGGTGTGGCTTTGTCCTAATAGCCCTTACTTATGGACACTGAAATTTAGAATTCATATCATTTTCATATGTCATGAAATATTTGATTTTTTTCCAACCATGAAGAAAATGTAAAAAGTCATAGAAAAATAGGCAGTGACCTGCTTTTGGTGGGTTTGACAGGATTACAGAGCAAATTACATGTCTACCCTTCAAGTTTAGCACTGGCAGGAAGCAGTCAGTCCTGAAGCAAGAAGAAAATGCTTCAACTGGGTTTACCCTGGGAGTTGTGCTTCCTTACCAAGTTGTCGTCCCAACTACTATAAAAATCCAGCAGGCCTAGCAAGGGTGCTTGAGCTGTAGGTGGTCTCCTGTGGGGCCGGGCCCCCAGGTCAGTAGTGTTTTTACCACGGAGGGTATGATGTCAGCTAGCACCATCTGCCCAGCTTTGGTAGCTTGGCGTGTCCACAGTGAATGCAGAGGTGCCAGGAAGCGCCTTACTTCAGAGTCCAGCTCTCCGTTCACAACACACACCATTTAATTAGTATTTGTAGAGTTGGAAGAGTTTGGCACCTCATCCGTAAAAAGCACAAATTAAAAAAAGAAAAAGAAAAAGCATTGCCTACCTTTGCCCGTATGATTTCTGAAAAACAGCAAAAGTCTTCTGTGACTCATGATTTCCTAAAAACTACTCAGGAACACACACACTCCCTCCCTTCTCCCTACGCCACGGTAGCTGGCTTCATGTCGAGTTAATCAGGGCTCGACAGCCCCGGGTGCGGGCTGGGGCGGGCAGGCCTTCCTGGAGCCCCGACCCTGCTGAATGCTGCTGTGTCTCTCCAGGCCGTCCAGCTGAGCCGCGACGGGCAGTACCTGCTCACCGGAGGAGACGACGGTGTGGTCATGGTCTGGCAGGTGTCGGACCTCAGGCAGCTGTTCGCCTATCCAGGCTGTGATGCCGGGATCCGGGCCATGGCCCTGTCTTACGACCAAAGGTAACACTGGAATGGGGGCTATACTGGTGGCGGTAAACTCTGTCCAGGGACTTATGTAGACAGGCTGGGCTGTGCAGGTCACTAATGCAATTGAAGAAGAATGAATATTAGAATTTCCAAGATACTTTTTTAAAAGCATGTTTTTCTTTGATGACATTGCCAATTGTGGACAGAGGCTATCTTTTCTAGGGTTAGACAGGATTTAAGCAACAAAGGCTCCAGTTATATTGCTTTAGTTTCTGTACTCTTAAAGTACTTTATCTTAAACGAAATTTCTTGTGACATGCCGTCTGTTCCATAAGGATTCCATTGAGAAATCTGGCTTATTTCCTAAAGCCTTCATTTTGGGGAGATAGTCTTTATCTGACATCTTATTTCTTCTTAATATAGTCTTTCATTTTAGTTTTAAACATCTTTATTGTGACAAAGTATACATAAAATTTACTACTTAAACTATTTTTGGTGCTGCATAATTCAGTGACATCAAGGATACTCACATTGTTGTACAACTATCACCACTATCGATTTCCAAAACTTTTTCATTTCATCTCACAGTATCCTTTGATATGCAAAATCCTTTAATTTTGATGAAGTCTAATTTATTTTTTCTATTATTGCCTATACTTTCAGTGTTATATCCAAGATCACTGCAAAATTCAATGTCTTGAAGTTTTTCCTCTTTATTTTCTCCTAAGAGTTTTGTAGTTTTAACTCATATCTACTTCTTGATGCATCTTTAATTAATGTTTGTTTATATATGATGGTGGTACTTCACTCTTTGCATGTGAGTATGTTTTCCCAGCACTGTGTGTTGAAAAGACTGTCCCTATATGTGGGAGTTTTTTTCTGGTCTCTATTACGTTGGTCTGCATGTCTGTCTCTAAGCCAATACCACACTGTTTTGATTACTACACCTTTATAGTAAGGTTTTTATTTATTTATTTATTTTTATTGGAGGCTAATTACAATATTGTAGTGGTTTTTGCCAAACATCAACATGAATCAGCCACGGGTGCACATGTGTCCCCCATCCTGAACCCCCCTCCCCCCTCCCTCCCCACCCCATCCCTCTGGGTCATCCCAGTGCACCAGCCCCGAGCACCCTGTCTCATGCATCCAACCTGGACTGGTGATTCGTTTCACATATGATAATTTACACGTTTCAATGCCATTCTCCCAAATCATCCCACCCTCGCCCTCTCCCCCAGAGTCCAAAAGACTGTTCTATACATCTGTGTCTCTTTTGCTGTCTCACACATGGGGTTATCGTTACCATCTTTCTGAATTGTATGTATAGGCGTTAGTATACTGTATTGGTGTTTTTCTTTCTGACTTACTTCACTCTGTATAATAGGCTCCAGTTTCATCCACCTCATTAGAACTGATTCAAATGCATTCTTTTTAATGGCTGAGTAATATTCCATGGTGTATATGTACCACAGCTTTCTTATCCATTTGTCTGCTGATGGGCATCTAGGTTGCTTCCATATCCTGGCAATTGTAAACAGTGCTGCGATGAACACTGGGATACACGTGTCTCTTTCAATTCTTATAGTAAGTTTTGAAATCAGAAAGTGTGAAATATCCAATTCTGTTGTGCTTTTTCGAGATTGTTTTGGCTGTTTGGACACCCTTGAGATTTAGATGCTTTTTTTCCTTGCCTAATTGCTTTGGCTGGGGCTTTTCAATACTATATTGACTAGAAGTGGTGAAAGCGGGTATCTTTGTCTTATTCCCAGTAAGAGGGGAAAAGCTTTCAGTGTTCACCAGTGAGTATAGTGTTAGCTGGAAATTTTTCGTAAATGCCCTTTATTGTGTTAAGGTACTTTCCATCTGGTCTTAATTTTTTTTTAAATCATGAAAGGATGTTGGATTTTGTCAAATGCCTTTTCTCACATGGGGTTTTTTGTTTTTAATTCTATTGATGGGATATCTTACAATTGATTTTTGTATATCAAACAAAAATTGAAGCAATCCTTACATTCCAAGAATAAATCCCACTTTCTTCATGGTATATAATCTTCATAATGTGCTACTGGATTTGGTTTGCTAGTATTTGTTAAAGATGTTTGTATAAGTAATCATAGGGATAGTAGGCTGTAATTTCATTTCTTGTAGTGTCTGTTTCACTTTGATATCAGGGTGTGTCGGCCTTATTGAATGACTTAGGAAGTGTTCTCTGTAGTTTTTTAAAAGTGTTTGGTGTTCTTTTTTAAATGTGTGGTAGATGTCTCTGGTTAAGTTCTCAGTAATGAGAAGGTTGTAATTACTGATTCAGTCTCATTACTAGCTATGTCTATTCAGATTTTCTCTTCATGATTAAATTGTGGAGTAATGTGTGTTTCTAAGAATTTTTCCATTTCATCTAAATTATCCTATTTGTTGGCATATAGATGTTCCTAGTATTCTGATCATCCTTCTGTTTCTCTATAATTGGTAGTAATGTGTCCACTTTATGATTTTTAGTAATTTGAGTCTTTTTTCTTAGTTTAAAATTTTGTCGATTTTGTTTACCTTTTCAGAGAACCAACTTGACTCTGATTTTTCTATCTTCTATTCCCATTCTGATTTTTACTGTTTCATTCCTGCTCTTAGCTTTGGGTTTACTTGGCACCTTTTTCTTGTTCTCTAAGGTGCAGAATTAGGTTACTGATTGAGATACTTCTTTCTTTAAGTATCTGTGTTTACAGCTATAAACCTCCCTTTTAGCACTGGTTTTGCTGCACCCTGTAAGTTCTGGCTTGTTGTTTTGTTTTCATTTGTCTTGGTATTTTCTAATTTCCCTAGAGAATTTTCCTTTGACCTGTTGGGTCAAACTTACGAATTTTCCTTCTGTTATTGATGTCTAGTTTAATTCTGTTGTGATTAGGAAAAATACTTTATATGATTTCAATCTTTTTAAAGTGTATTTAAAGTGTTTTGTGCTCTAACATATGGCTTATCTTGGAGAATGTCCAATGTGCATAATGTGTTGGGTGAATGTTTATGTATGTCTTAGGCCCAATTGGTTTTTAATATTGTTCAGATACTATTGAATATTATTTATTTCCTTCTTTCTGGTGGTTCTACCCATTATTGAAGTTTCCAACTATTATATGTCTTGAGTGTGCTGTTCATACATGTTTGTAATTGCTATATACTTTTGATGGATTGACACCTTTTATCATTGCTATATAGTATCCTTTGTCTTATAACTTAAGACTTATTTTGTCTGGTATTAGTATAGCCACTGTAGCTCCCTTTTCATTATTATTTGCATAGAATATCTTTTTCCATCCTTTCAACCTGTTTGTCTTTAGATCAGTGAGTCTCTGGTACATAGCATGTAGTTTGATTACGTCTTCATTCATTTTGCCAGTCTCTGCCTTCTGATTGGAGAACTTAGTCCCCTTGCACGTAAAGTAATCACTGATGGGGAAGACTCCTGCCATTGTATTCTTTGCTTTCTACCTGTCTCAGTGCTTTTTCGCCCCTCATTGTCGCCTTTTCTGTTTACTTGGGTTTTTGTTGTGACACATTTTAGTCCCTAATTTTGATATGAGGCACTACTAAGGATACGAAGGATGACCTCGAAGGACTGTCCTAACCAAATCTGAGACAGAGCAGGTTAGCCAGAGACGGGCCTAAGATAATAAACAGGCATCTGCCTCCCAGAGAGGCCGCTCTGCACCGCCTGTCTGGCTGCACCAGCAGCTCCTGCAGAGGGTGAGCATGTCAGTGGGTGGCGACCCTCAGCCAGACGGACATAGCACGGGGGTCCGCAGAGCACGGCCTTTTAAACTGTGCTCAGCACTGATTTCTTAGTCTTCCATTTTGTACATGGCAGATGCCTCTGTGATTGACCGTGTGCTTCTTCCTGCATCAACAGTTGCTTTGAGATTGTCGTTATTTTCATTCTGATACCTAATATACAAAATTCCCTTGCCCAGCCTCCCTGCCTCAGGAATGACTAGTCTGTTCAGGTTTTTCTGACTCATCCTGCACGTACTGGCTGTACTTTCCATATAAAGGCAAGCTGTGGATTGGACCCTTGCAGAGTGACAGAGGTCGGACTCTGAGCTTACCCAAGACTGCATTTTAGTTATCAAAAAACATACCACAAACCTCACAAACTGTAGGCTTGGCTGCCATCTGCTGTATTTACTGTGCGGATGTGGGGCGGCAGGCCCTTCTTTAGTAACAGAGCCTTAGGAGACTGCTGGGTTTTAAACGCCGCCTCTCTGCCCCTCCCAGGTGCATCATTGCCGGCATGGCCTCAGGAAGCATAGTTCTCTTCTACAACGACTTTAACCGGTGGCATCACGAGTACCAAACCCGCTACTGACGCTGATGGACAGCGGGGCCCAGCCCGCCCCAGCCTCAGCGCAGGACGTGCCCTGAGCGGCTTTCTCTTAGAAACAGCTATCACGTCTGAATGTAACTTAAATGTGCTCCAAGAAGCAGAATATTTTTTAAAGTTAATTGCTATTTTTGTAGACTTTGCTTGACTTTTTTGGGGGGAATAGCAAAGCAGAAAACTGGCTGCTGGGTTCTGTAGTTTTAAAAAAAAATCTATATTTTTAGTCATAATGAGAAGTCTATTTTCACCAATTGCAGAAGTACACAGTGGAGTGAGTAAACCCACTTATTCTAGTTATATATGAAAAAACACTTCCCATTTATCTGTAATCTTGAGAATGTGTGATTTTAACAATAAGGAAATGGGTTATAATCCTGGGACGCGGGAATTTTATGCTGTACTTTGGGGTCTGTATTCTTCCAAACAACAGTGCTTCTTCAGCACAGAAATTTCTGGGATTTAAATAGTCATGTTTAAATTATGGTAAATGTAATTTGAAACGTCTCAATCAATTATTTCTATCAATATTATCTTTCAAGCATGTTTAGAAAATTATGGTTTGGGGGAGGCTTACTTTATTGTGTGGTCATCTTAGAGGATCTACTGTTCTAGTAAGTGTGAAATATTTGCAGTGTTTTCCTCATCTGTCCTCGTAGCAAACCAGAATGAAATGATGGAGATTTTTTGGGCTCAGCACCTTGTTTTTCTTTTAAAGTAAATGCAAGTAAGTACCAAAGCTCACCCCAAGGGTGCCCGCATACTGAGGCTGAACCCTGTTGGGGCTCCCCCACCCCAGGTGTAAGAGCAGTGGCTACTGGGTGCTGTGTGAAGCAACCCTTGTTTTACCTTCTATTTGTTATTAAACAATCTTCCCCTTCCTTTTGATTAGCAATTTGTACTACGAAAATGTTATTTTGGTGTTGTAGACTTCTACTTTTCTAGTCGATTGCTATGTGGAATTGTGTGAAAAATATCTGAGAAAAGGTCTGTATTGCATAAATAAATTCTTTATAAGTTGTGAACTCTGAGTTGAAACTGACATGCCATCTCTGTTTCTCTTGCAACTTACCTAAAAGGGGTGACCTCCTCTTCATCTGGGCTTCCCAGATGGCGCTAGTGGTAAGGAACCCGCCTGCCAGTGCAGGTAGAGGCTACCTTTGATTTCTGGGTTGGGAAGATGCCCTGGAGGAGGGCATGGCAGCTCACTCCAATATTCTTGCCTGGAGACTCCCATGGACAGATGAACCTAGTGGGCTAGAGTCCATGGGGTCACAGAGAGTTGGACATGACTGAAGCAACTTAGCACACATGGACCTTTTTCCTACACATTCAGCTCTTTTCTAAAAGCAAAAATTAGGAATGGAACAACTGAGTTTGACAGAAAAATAAAATGTATTTGTAATTGAATTGTTGGAAATATTTTTTTATCTAGAACAAGTACTTTAGTCCATGTAATCATCAAAATAACAGTATGCTTATAGTTGAGAAAATTAAAAGATTTAGTGACACTAATACACTTGGCTTAGATTTAGATCTAGACAGCTCAGTATTAACACTAAGCCAGAATTTAAACCAGACCCTGTTTTTCCCAGCATAACATGTTTATACTAGGTACCTAGAACTGTGTCAGCTTCTAGCAATTCCACTTCGAATTTTGAAACAATTGATAATACAGTTATTCTCAAAGAAAACGTTAAACTTTGGTTCATTCAGTTTTTAAACAATAACCAATAGGAGAGAAATTCTCTTGAATGAAAACAGGAAAAATGGGCCTCTCTCTGGCCAGAGAGCTCCCTCTGAACTAAATGAGAACACTAGACCTTTATCTAACAAAAAAACGAAGAATTTTATACGCTGTTCCGTCTCACATCCACGGGTACAGTTGTTTTACAAACTACTAACAAAACAATAGATGGTGAAATGTGGGAGGGGGAAAGTACATCTCCAGGTCAAAGACATACGTGAGTTACTGGGATAGCCTCACAGTATCACCTGTGATGTCACATTTTGGGAGCTTCATGCAAAGTGGTAGAAGGAACAGGAATCTCTAAGTCACATACCTGGCATCTGATACTTCAGTCCATGTTAACAAGCCTGAAGCCAAGTTCATGAAGCAGCTTCCTTTTGGTGCCTAAGAACACAATCAGTGCCTGCTCTGCCTATATTGTTTTGAAACTTAGGACTATGGAGAATCCACTGAAACATAATATTTAACAGCTGGCATCAACACACCACCTCAGCTGCTCCTTGCACCCACAGCTTCCACTGAGCACAGATGCAGAACTTATCACTGTGGAGGGTCAACTATATGCACTCATAAAACAAACTCAGCTGGTATCAACACAGGGCTTCTTAGCAACAGAATCTGTTTAGTACAGTATATGTTAGGATTTACTCCACATTCACTTATTTATCCAGTTTTCACTCCTTTAAAAAATTACATCTAGGTCCATCAACAGAAGAATGGATACAGAAGATGTGGAAAGTATATACAGTGGAATATTACTCGGTCATAAAAAGGAGCAAAACATCATGTGTAGAGATGTGGGTAGACTAGAAACTTACACAGAATGAAGTACGTCAGAAAGAGAAAAACAGATAGTGTATATCAACACACACATGTGGAATCTGAAAAACTGGTAGATGATCTTGTATGCAAAGCAGAAACAGTGACACAGACTCAGGGAACTAATATGGACACCGAGGGAGGAAGACGGAGGTGGGATGAATCAGGAGATTGGAATTGACGTATATAAACTACGTACATATAAACCACCTTATACCACGTATGAAATAGATCACTAAGGAGAACCTACTGTCCCACACAGGGGACTCCGTGCTCTGTGGTGACCTAAGTGGGGAAGAAATCCAAAAAGGGGGTATATGTAAACATATAGTTGATGCAGTTTGCTGTACATCAGAAACTAACACGATATTGTAAAGCAGCTCAACTCCAATAATTTTTTTAAAATTACTTCAAATAAATGTAAACCTTTCATGAAAAAAGGTCAAAACTGAGGTGCTTTGGGCAGCCGAGCGTGCGGTACGTGAAGTTGCCCTGCCTTGGAAGAGTGCAGTTTTTCTCACCAACGCTGTGGATTCTGACTGAGACATCGTCCATTAAGTCCTTGAGGCTCTGTAACTTAGGAAGGAGTGCTCACCTCCAGGAGGCGGCATGGGGCTTGGAGCAGAGGCAACACCAGCCTGACAGGCACACCAATACGAAGGGGTAAACCATACCCTCGGGAGAAGCCTGTTCCCACACGGCACCCAGCATCCACAGATAAACGTTCCAGTCAGTCCCACAGAAAAGGAACATTCTGCCTTGAAATATCCCCATCCTTCAGTTCTGCTTGCTGGCATGCGGGACGGCCCCCTCCCTGGGAGCCGCGGGAAGCAGGGCCCGAGGTTGGGCGTTTCCTCCCCAGGCTGCCCACTCCCATTCAGCGGGTAGAACAGCGCCTGCCAGGGGCCTGCCTGCACCCGAGGGCGTGTGTGCAGCCCCCGAGCCCCCTCCACATCAGAGGGGCCGTGAGATGACAAAGGCCAGGGGGGTCGGGTTGGCAGATGGCCGGGGAATCCGGACGCAGCCAGACAGCACGTCCACTCTGCACCCTTTTCCACAAACATGATCGAAGTTAAAGGGCTTTCCTGGTGGCCCAGTGGTTAAGATCCCACGCTTCCAATGCAGGGGGCCCAGTTCAATCCCTGGTCAGGGAACTAGATCCCACATGCCGAAACTAAGATCCAGCCCAGTAACATAAATGAATAAATATTTTTAAAAAACAAATGTCACACATTTTAGATCCACCAGGACAGGACTTCGACAGAAGTTTCACTGGGGACCTTTGCTGTGTCTTTCCCAGGTAGGACAGAGAGCTCTGACCCGGTTGCGGTCTCCTTCCTGCGTCGGCCCCGCCCGCCCCCTCCCTGCCGTGCCCACAGGCTCCTCCACGGCCCGAATCTGCACACTGCGGGGGTCCAGCGCTGAACTGGGTGGTCAGGCACCGCCACTCTCTGCCGTCGCTGGGTGACGGAGGAGCGGCGCCACGTCACCACGTGACGTCACGTTAGACCAGAGCACATGCGCAGCCACACACACAGGAGGCGCACGTGACGTCAGTATCCACACACACAGGCGGAGCACGTGACGTCAGAATCCGCACACACCTCGCCTACAGCCAAATACACCGGGGCTTCCACCTGGCTATTTCTGCCCCATCACGGAGAGGGGAAAGCGTGTTCTGCTTCGACTAGGACAGTGGTCAGCCTCGCTGCCTCTCTTTGTTGTAACATAAATGACGTTAGTCCTGTAGGCATCCCAACTTGTCACTGCAAGGGAGGATCAAGGAGGATGGAAAAGGCCATAAAACAGCAAATCAAAAACAAAATCCTGTCTCTTCTGTTCCCTCTCAGATGAGTGGGGGCAACATCTCTTGGATCTTTCTTTTCAATAGACCTGAAAAGTAGAGTCCGTGATGAAAAGTAGAGTCCTGGGTGTCCCAATCACAGGATCACTATATATAAAAGCCCGAGGCGGCGATGAATGGCACCGGAGACGAGTCCCTGCCCTGCCGCGCGGAGCCGGGAAGGCAGACCACTCGATCGGGTTGTCACATCCTTCTCTCACATGAACAGGGTGGGCTGACCTGCAGGCAAGGGGCGCAGGCCGCCTACAAGTGTTCCTCTGAATCCCGAGACCTCAGCCCTCAGGTGGCAGAAGCATGCGGCGAGTTCTTTTCCTGTCGCAAGTCTAGGAGTGAGTTTCCTCACCAAACCAGTTTGCTGTACTGCCGTGCTGCAGCTTCGGACTTCGATCAGCTGAGATGCTCCCCAGCCTTGACTTCAGGCAGGTGCCCAGCCTCACCCGCCTCAGACTCCGGCTGAAACCCTCCTGATCGCACCGAGGCCATGCTGCCAGCTCCGCCCAAAGTGAAGGAGGCTTTGTTCGGTCTCTATACCAGACACCCTTTCCTCCTCAGCTGCCCGATGATGGTGACCTAGCCCCACTGAGTTCGAGGCTGTGGGTGTTATCGTGAAACAGCCCCCTGAAATCCGCTGCCCGGGACTCACCAGAGCTGCACACATCAGCCTCCCTCCGGAGAAACCATCTTCCCTCATCTAACAGACCACACATGCCATGGCCTGATCGCTTCTTGCGTGCTCGGTTGCTTCACTTGTGCCTGACTCTGCGACCCCATGGACTAAAGCCCGCCAGGCTCCTCTGTCCAGGGGAATTCTCCAGGAGACAATACTGGAGTGGGCTGCTGTGCCCTCCTCCAGGGGATCTTAGCTGCCTAGGTTTTCCACCCCTTTGTCAGGGGTCTCCCCCAGCCCGTCCCACCTCCGCCTCAGGATACAGACGCTCCCCCTGAAGCATCCCTGGCCGCCTGGAGGGGCACAGCAGACACAGGACTCCTGCCCCGGGGTCTGGGGAGGCCTCTCCCGGTTCTGGGCCCTGGGAACCCACCCGAGTTGCCCCATCTGCTGAACAGGGAAGTGAGTGTCTCTCTCAGGGCTGTGATGTGGCTCAAACAAGACAGGATGAGCTACTCTGTAAACTGTGAACTTCTGCTACTACTTAGCACCTAGGCATTTCCCGCAACTAGACAACCGCCCGGAGAAAGCAGCCAGCCCTTTCACTGGCCCGCTCCCCCAGCGCTGCGCTCATACCTGACTCTCCAGGCCTCCAACCCACTGACCCCGGGCCACACCCCGAGCACCCCACAGACGTCTGCACCCCTGCGGCAGAGCAGCTCTTGGTGAAGCAGCACAGCGAGCGCGGGGCTCTCAGGCTCGTCTAGGCGACACCTGCCCGCCTTCCCACCAGTCCTTGGCTGCTGGGGCTTTAACCCTCCGCCGCCCGCCTGCCTTCTTTGCGGCAGCGCTGGCTTCCTCGGCACCACACACCCAGCACAGAGCCCTGCCCGAGACCCACACAGGCTTCTCAGGACGCGGCTTCCGCTTAGGCGGACACTGATGCGGTTCTGCTGGCGCCTAACGACTTGGTGCTCAGTGCAACTTCTCCCCTCCCGGGTTTTTTTCTGTGCAGCGGTGACCGCCAAGGCTTTGGCCACTGCCTCTACAGAACTTCAGGCTCCGAGTTCACACCGCAGGTTTGGATCAGTGCCCTCACCTGCTGAGGTCACCTGAAATCAATCCATCCCGTTTAAAACAGCAGATAAGCCCACACACATACGGGCACCTTATCTTGGACAAAGGAGGCAAGAATATATGGTGGAGAAAGGACAGCCTCCTCAATAAGTGGTACTGGGAAAACAGGACCACTCCATGGAAGAGAATGAAGTTAGAACACTTCCTAACACCATACATAAAAATAAACTCAAAATGGATTAAAGACCTAAATGTAAGGCCACACACTATAAAAACTCCTACAGGAAAACACAGGCAGAACACTCTTCGAATTAAATCGCAGCAAGATCCTTTCTGACCCACCTCCTAGAGTAATGAAAATAAAAACAAAAATAAACAAATGGGACCTAACTTAACTTAAGAACTTTTACACATCAAAGGAACCATAAACAAGACAAAAAGGAAACTCTCGTAATGGGAGAAAATATTTGCAAATGAAGTAACTGACAAAGTTAACCCCCTAAATATATAAGCACCTCAATATTAAAAAAAAAAACAAACATACAACCCAATCAAAAAATGGACAGAAGACCTAAATAGAAATCTCTCCAAAAGAGTATATACAGATGGCCAAGAAACACATGGAAAAATGCTCAGTATCACTAATTGTTAGAGAAATGCAAATCAAAACTACAATGAGGTATCACTTCACACCAGTCAGAATGGCCATCATCAAAAAATCTATAAACAACAAAAGCTAGAGTGTGTGCGGAAAAAAGGGAACCCTCTTGCACAGTTGGTAAGAATGTAAATTGATATAGCCACTTAAGTCCCTTAAAAAACTAAAAATAGAACCAGCAATCCCACTACTGGGCATAAATCCTGAGAAAACCACAATGCAAAAAGACGTGTGTACCTTACACGGCAGCACTATTCACAATAGTGAGGACAGGGAAGCAACCCAGAACAGATACATGATACAATGGAGTATTACTCAGCCACCAAAAGTAATAAAATTGAGTAACTGTAGTGATGCAGATGGACCTAGAGAGTCATACAAAGTGAAGTAAGTCAGAAAGAGAAAAGCAAATATATATTAAGGCATATATACAGACTCTAGAAAAATGGTAGATTAACTTATCTGCAGGACAGAAATAGAGACGCAGATGCAGAGTGGACACGTGGACACTGCAGGAGGCCGGGGAGGCTGGGTCATTTGAGCGCGGCTCTGACATGCACACCCTGCCATGCAGCAAGCAGCTGGCCGGCGGGAAGCTGCGCTGCAGCACATGTGGCCCAGCCCAGAGTCTGGGACGACCTGGAGGGGGATGGCTCAGGGCCGGGGGAGGCTCCCGAGGGAGGGGATGTACGGCTGCCTACCAGCTGATTCATCTCGTTGTACAGCAGAAACTTAACCTTGTAAAGGAACTATACGCCAATAAAAAAAATTTAGAACAGTGAATAAGGAGTCTTTCTTCATTGTAGGCAAAACTAAACAAGAAAGCCAAGTGCCCTGGCCTTTCTGTAGAGCTCACTGTCCAGAGAGGCAGGTGGAGGGGCCCGAGGCTGTTAAATGCTTGAAACGTGTGTGGTCCAGCCTAGGATGTGCTGTCCATGCCCGTACACACCAGGCTTCAAAGACTTAGTACAGAGAAAGAAGGGAAAACGTCCCAGTGATTTTCTGTTGATTACATGTTGAAATAATACTTGGGATATATTTAGATATATTTGGCTAAATAAACTATGCTATAAAATTAATTTCACCTGTTCCTTTTTACTTTTCTTTTTTTTAATGTGGTATCAGATGAATGATGTGGCTTACATTGTATTTCCACTGCATGGCAAACTGCTCTGGAGGTCCTCATCCGAGACAGCATCACTACCCAGCACTCTCTCTTCCACTGTGGTTTATCTGTTTGGGTCGGTCCTCACTGTCTCCCGATTCACATTTCACAACCTTAATCATGCAGGTATTCTGGGGCAAGTGATGCCAAATGCTTCCAATCCATATATTCCATGTACTTTCATCTCGTGGCAACCTTTCTGGAAAAGGGAAAGTGTTAATCACTTAGGCCTGTCTCTCTGCAGCCTCATGGACTGCAGCCTGCCAACCTCCTCTGTCCATGGAATTCTCCAAGCAAGAAGACTAGAGTGAGTTGCCATTCCCTCCTCCAGGGGATCTTCCTGACTCAGGAAGAGAGGCAGACTCAGGCTTACCTGTGGCTGAGCCCAGCAGGCGCCCCCAGGGACATCAGCAGGTCACCGCTTCCCTTGCTTTCCCTTCTGTAGCCAAGATGCCCCTGCTGGAATAAGGGAATGAATATAACCCAAGCCCACGCCTCTCTCACTGTGCAGGAGTGGAGGAACCCAATAGTTGGGCACCCGCATTTAGTTTGGATCCTGAGACCAGCACAAGAGCTCAGTAAACATCTGCTGAACGTGGGCAAAGGGACCCCCTGCTTGAGCTGGCAGAGCCCTTCCTCGGCCGCGGGCACCAGGCCTTCACTCACCACACTGTGGCTCTGCCTCCGGCCAGGCCTGTGACCCTGGTGTGACACCCAGCGTCTAGGCCCATTCCTTCAGCACCACGCACCGCTCGGGGTGTTTGTGGGGTGAAGGTGTGTACGGAAGAGCTGCTCAGTCATGCGAGGCCATCCCTCCACCCTGGACTCAGGCCTGTCCGCAGCCCATCGAGTGTGGCAAGAGAGCGGGGACACGTGCTGGACAGAGGGGTTCATCCTCTCACCCGCGCCTGGCACTGCCCTGGCCACTTATTTTAAGTCTTTGGCAAATGTCTTTGAACCTCGCAGTTCAAGCAATGGGGTCGTTTCCGGCACTAACAGCCCCGCTCCATCACCCTTCCATTTTCATTTTTCTCCTCTGTTACATTAGCTCTTTGCTTTCATTGCATGCTCACCCAGCCGTGTCTCTCTGCTGCCCCATGGACTGTGGCCCGCCAGGCTCTTGTCCATGGGATTTTTCAGGCAAGAACACTGGAGTGGATTGCCATTTCCAACTCCAGGCAATCTTCCCAACCCAAGGATCGAACCTATGTCTCCTGCATTGACAGGCAGGGTCTTTACCACCCGGGAAGTCCCTCTTCACTTTTGTTAACATTTTTCTAATAGAAGCTATTAAAAAAAAAATCTCGCTCTTTAACTAGTGAGCAAAGCGACAGAATGTTCTGGACCTGCCCATCACCACCCTCCTATTGAAGCCTGCATCCCCCAACACCGTACACTCAGGAGGCCCGTCTGCATTCTGTCACCCGCCTCTGGTTTGGCTCAGCCCAGGGAGAAATCATCACACAGCAATGGGGACGAAGAGATCCAGAGCCGAAAGAGATGATTTCAAGCCGTGGAGCTGTTCGGACTTGAGAGGCTGGAGACAGAGCAGTTCCAGGCTAAGCCCAAGCAAGTAGCTGTCATCAGAGAACAGAAGTCAAGGGCCAAATACACTGAAAAAAGCGGGGACGACAGATGGCACAGTCTCTGAAAGAGACAGGAATGGCGGGCTGGCTCCCCGGCTCCTGGAAAGCCTGACCTTCCAGCCCCTGGTTCCATGAGTCCTGTGCTATACACTGATAATCCCTGCTGGCTTTGGAGCCTGTGCCGTGCGCTTTGCACCTGTAATCAAATATACCTGGATCCAGGCCCTCCACGTGTTCTTCCCAAGCACTTCTCCTCCCAGTCCTATCCCCAACACAGAAGCAAACACCGGTGCCTTCCAGAACCTGGCCCTGGGGGCTGTCACTCTGACCACACGCTCTGAAATGCAAACAGCCACACAGGAGCCTCTGCCCACCCTGACTACTACTTCTCAAGGAAGAGTTTATTGGATACACTTGTAGGGGGCAAAAGTCTAACAGTGACAAGGAGCTACAGGCTCACCCGTTTAGAAGATGAGCAGGGAAAACAAATACACTGATTATGTACAATCATTAAAAACAGCAGGGTGGTGGAAAAAAGGAAAAACTGCCAGCAGCCTTCCAGAAGGTTAGTAACAGAGGACGTCTGCAGGCACCTTCCGGCCCAGTTTGACCGTGCCCGCGCGTCCTGGGGCTGTCCCGCCGCCGATGAGTAGAGATGGAGCAGGGAGACTGGGGGGCTCCGAAGGGCTCGCGTCGGTCCTGCTGTGCCCGCAGTCGGACCTGGAGAAGGAAGCCCCACCGGCGATGCGCATGCGCCCGCCTCTCCTCAAAAGGCCCCAAGGACAACGTCCCGGGCATCTGCCGATGCAGACGTGGGAAGAGCTGAGGAAACGCACGTCGTGAAGGCAGCAGCGGCCTTTCCTGGGCCTGAGCACAAGTCCAGACCCGGGGTCCTCTTACGTGAGCCCCGCGCCCCGCATCTGCGAGACCCCAAAGTGGGCTGAGCGCGGGCACCAGGCGGCCCACCGGGGGCCCAGGACTTCCGCTGGAAGCCAGCCCCCGAGCCCCGGCAGCAGAGGAAGCATGCCCACGAATCAGACACAGCTCTGCGCTGTTTGAAAGAGAGAAAAAAAAGGAGCCCTCCGAGTTTACTCAAATAGAGGCCTTGGACCATCCGGAGCGTTTCTATAAAAAGGCGCTGGATGCCTGATCGAAGTTGCACAGTCTCCTGGCGATGCCGTCCAACGCCCACCGAACTGGAAAGATGGGACATTTAAAGCCGCCGCTCCGAGGGCCGTCCCCGAAGCCGACGCTGACGGGCCCCTCCAGGCCCCCGAGGCGCCCGGCCGGGCGGTGTGCGGAGCTGCGCCCGGCAGCGGGTCAGTCGCGGTGGCGGCGCCAGGTCCCCGCCCGCTCGCTGCCCGGGGCGGGGGCGGGAGGGCCGGGGTGCGGGGGCGGCTCCGGGGGCGCGGCGGGCGCCGGGGCGGCGGGCTCCAGGCCGGGTCGGCCGCCGTCGGCGCCAAGCTTGCTGCCGAAGATCTGGCCCTCCTTATCTAGAGCCGTGTTCTGGGGAGAGAGCAGGAGACGTAAGACACGTGAGTCCGCCGCCTGCGCCCGGCACCGCGAGCGAGCGGGGCGCGCCGAGCATGCAGGCCGGGAGCAGGAGAGGAGAAGTAACGCCCGTGGCCTGACGGCGCCCCCACCGGCCCCCCACCCCCCCGGCCGGCCCAGCAGTCCCTCCATCCCTCACCGCGGCCTCTGCTCCTACGGCCCTGGCCGGAGCCTCTGGGATCTGAGCCCAGAAGCGTCCTGGACAAGAAGCAAACCGCATGGGAATGCAAGGCACCTGACTGCTAACTTCTCTAAAGAAGGTTCCCCATCGGGAGACTGGAAAGGTTAAGTCATGTCATCTGTAATACCTAACCCCCACCCCGCCCCGAAACCACCGCCCCAGTGGCGGCCATCAATTTATGAAAAGCCTGGGAATGCAGGGTGTAACATCACCCATCTTTCCATCGTCCAGCAGCTCCTCCCTGGCCTTCTCTTCCTGTGGGGTGTCTTCACACCCCCAAGGGTTGTGACCTGCTCCCCCTGGTGGCTCAGAGGGTTAAAAAAAAAAATCTGCCTGTAATGCAGGAGACCAGGGTTCAATCCCTGGGTAGGGAAGATCCCCAGGAGAAGGGCATTGCAGCCCACTTCAGTGTTATTGCCTGGAGAATTCCACGGATGGAGGAGCCTAGTGGGCGACAGACCATGGGATCACGAAGAGTAGGAAATGGCTGAGCGACTAGCAGGCTAACTTTCCCCTGCTCCAGGGGCACAGATGTCCCCTGCCCTCTGACCCTAGCCTGGAAGGAGACTGGCCCGCCTGCCTCCTCCTCTGACCAGGTATGACTGCTGCTCAGCCAGGGAGGCCAGGCCAGGCGCCCTCTCACCGCGTTTTCCAAACGCGGGGCTCTTTCAGTTCTCAGCACCTTTAGCTGAAAGGCATGTGGGCCAGAAGTCCTTTCCTTGTCATCTAACCACCTTGATGGGGAAAGGAACCATCGAGTCTTCCAGGACTCCAGGAGGGGAAAAAGTGCCTGAAGAAAGTATGAACAAATGGGGCTTCCTAGACCTTGGGCGGCTTCCTAGACCTTGGGCGGCTGCCTGCGGGGCCCTTGGTGCAGACTGGAAGGCAGGTGTTCTCCACAGGCCCTTCCTGAACACTCAGTGATTGCCAAGGGCACTTTC
This sequence comes from Cervus elaphus, assembly GCF_910594005.1. Classification (NCBI taxonomy): domain Eukaryota; kingdom Metazoa; phylum Chordata; class Mammalia; order Artiodactyla; family Cervidae; genus Cervus; species Cervus elaphus. The sequence continues at coordinate 62,110,397 of NC_057819.1, read as the reverse complement.
CGTTTCCTGGAGAAGAGGTTAACTGGGGAAAAGCCAAATCAGAAACTCAGCCCTGCGCCTTAACAAGCTTCGGAGCGCCTAGTGTGAGCAGAGGCCAGGCCACCCCCTCGGGGAAAACTCGGAAAGCGCAGAGAGGCTTCTTCCGCCGTTTTCCACCCAAAAGCCTCCCCTGGGCCAAAGACACCACCATCCCCACGGTTATTTCTCCTCTTCTCTTCCCGGCAAGAGCATGAATGTGTGCAGCAGGAGGAAGCAGAGCGGTGCGGTTAGTACATACCATCGCCTTGGACCTAGCCAGAGGAAAGCAATGCAGGCAGCGGGAGAGGCGCGAGGAGGGAGGAGAGAAGCAGGGACAGAAACTGGACTTACTTTCAACAGAAGCAACACAGTCGAAACAGTTTTGTCCAACTTAAATTAAGCCCCAGTCCTTCCCAACGTCCCCCTGAAAGGAGCACAGTCCCCCCAGTGAGGAAGCACTCCTTTTGAATCCACCCTTTCTCCAGTCAGCTACGAGGCTACAAAATGCAGCCACAAGGGGTTTCTTATCATTAATTCTCTTTTCCACCACGAGATGGCCTCTTCTAGGCCAGGCCCTGAGCCGCTTTGCAGGTGCAGGGTCTTTCCTTAAGCCTCTCAGGACAAGTCAGAGCAAATGCAAGTGCAATCCGAAACCACAGGCCCAACTTAAACCAAAACCCTATCCTCTAGGATTCTCCTATCCCAAAGCCTGACAGGGCCTCCTTGCAAATGTACTTGGAGAAAGAACCAAAGCCTTCCCAAAGGCTCCCATCTTATGCTGTCATCCACTAAAAGATACGTATTTGCACCTCAGTGAAAGATAACCTTCAGCAGGAGAACGACTGGCACCCTCCTCCCGTGCCCTCACTAGCTTTTGGTCTGAGAAGCAAGGTGATGTGGCAAGCTGAAGAGTTTTAAGTAAAGTTTTCACGGGTGTGTTTGGCCAAAATGGGTGTCAGTAGGTACAGGAGACCTGCACCCATGGGAAGCTGAGAGCTGGACGCTGCTGTCAGGGTCTGAGAAAAGCATGCAGATAAGACGGGCTGAGAATTAGAGGCCGCTCTGAGGAAGCACAGCACGGTGAATACCAGAATGCTGCTCCAGGGTCCCCAGAGCCTCAGCGGGGTACACAGTGAAACTCTGAAGTGTCTCTCAAACTGTCAAGTCAAACTGTCAAACAAAATGCAGACAACAGCATCAACTTTACTTGCTCACAGTTATTTACCATTCCTGTCCTACCCTTTCCTCACTGGAGCCCCAGGCTCCAATTCTGGCGGTTCTAAGAGAACAAAACCCAACCGGAGGGTCCTGTCTCAGGACACTGATGCCCTGTTTCCACTGCTATTTGTATCAGCAGGAAACCACCTGAACCTTACATGCCCCAGAGAGGAGAACATATACATATCAGGAAGAGCTGTCTGTGAATCAGGATTTTTAAGAAAACATTTGAAACTGTTCCCAAGGGCAGGACACACAGACACACGGGAATGGTGAAAGTGGTGGTGGTTGGGCAGGGGGGTGAGGGAAGGACTGATGACTCGGAAGCGTTGCAAGCTGCCCCAGCACAACCATGCCGGGCCAAGCCTCTGTCGGGTGAGGATGTATGACCTCCCCATGGAGGCCTGCGTGGGACAAGCCAGATTCCCAGGCTGGCTTTCTGGCCGTGGAGAACTGGTCCCTCTAGAGACCAGTGCTCCTGATTCCCCCATGGGTTTTGGACCTCGTGGGTCAGCCAGCACCTCCCCAGAGCTAAGGAGCTGCAGAGTTATGTAGGGAACGGGGGGCTGGGGGGTGAGATGGGGCTCCGCCAACACGCCTGACAAGACACTTAATACACACGTGAACACACAATGCTCACAATCACTGCTAGACTCACAAATAATAAAGCAGTGTTCATTCACGCAAACATCCTGTTAAAGGTCTTAAACTTCATCAGCAAATGGATAAACGCCATTTGTAAACCCCAAGACGTAGGTTCTGAGAGGGCCTGGATGTCCTCATCCAGAACAGAGCCTGTTCTGGGCCGAAAGGCAAAAGCGCCGATCGTTCCAGAACCTTGGTGGGCCACAGGCCCTGCATCTGGGCCGTGAGTCGGTGGCCCAGGGGCTGATGGGGAAGCGCTCATGAGCTCTGGGCGAATCCTATAAAGCTTCTCCCTCTAGGAGACTAGGAAGCTTAATTCATGTGTGGTTATCAAAGTGTGCTAACCCTTAAGGTTTTTTATTACATGGTGAGTGTGGCAATTTCTGATGTTTCAGGTTTTTCTAGATGTCCCCAGGAGCTGCCTAACGGCGTGGCTGGCGGCAGGGCTGTGACCGATCCCAGGCGGCAGTGACTACTGAGAAGGTTCTGCCGTGGGCTCAGACAGGACGGCTTTTCCCACAGGGTCTCAGCTGCCGCTCTGTGACAGCTCTGACCGTCGCAGGCTTTTGGCGGGACACCACTGAGATCCCGGGAAAACCACAGCTAAGAGGCCTTCCCGCTGGTTTGGCCCAGAGCCCCCGGGGGCCGGCAGCCTGGCAGGGGAGGAGGAGAGCGGCCCCCCAGCCCGGGACAGAGCAGGGGCTTCCCTCTGGCCCCCACCTGCACCCAGTCCTCCAAGGGAAGGATCGGAGGTGCAATGTGCTGGGAGAATACGCGGCTGGTTTCCCCCCAGTCAGCAGGAAAGCAGCCTTTCCAGAGAGGGTGGGTCCGTCCTGAGGCCAGAGTGATGGAGTGGGGGATGGCCCATCTCCTGCTGTCTGGCTCCTGGGCCCCCACCTCCAGGGAAAGCCTGCCTCTCCCCGGGCAGGCAGCCCCGCTGCTCCCCGATCCTATGAGCAGGGGGGACAGCACGGGGGGCCCACGGGGGCCAGCTTCACGGCTCGCAGGAGCAAGGACTCGAGTCCGGACAGCTGCTGGGAGGGCTGCTGACTACACTTCGGACTCACTTTTATCTTTTCTGCCATCTTCTCCCGTTCCCTGACTTACTTTCATGTTACTTCACGTACTTTAATGCCATTTTCCATTTGCTGTGTTTATGGATTTAGGTAAGCTGCCTCAAAAACATTTTAGAAGGAAGATCTGACAAAATATGGGGATCAGTGTTCCTAACTTCTCATAAAATTTTACCAACCCTGAAAAACCTAATTTTTTTTCATTCTTCTGAACTTTTAAAAATCACAAAATACTGATTTTTTAAAATATGGAATTTGCTTAACCCTAGCTGTTTCTTATCCCCAGTCCCAAAGACTCATTCACAGCTCAGATAATCTATTTGTGAAGCCCTGAGGAGTCAGGGAGTTGTTGCCTTTGGCTGCAAGTCCCACCTGGCTGGGGAGCCCTCTCTGCGGGGGAAAGCAGGGCTGGGACAGACGCCGCAGCCCAGGGCCCACTGAGCCCAGAAGAGGCGGGGGCCCAGGCCCAGGGCCCTGCAGTCTGGCCTGCCAGGAACCTGCACACCCTCTGATCCCAGGGCCCGCGGACTGGGAGCTGGCCACACGGTGCCCTTCACATGCCAGGCCACTCTCGCCATGGAGGGAAGAGCCCAGAAGGCACCAGGGCCGCGAGCAGGGAGCGCTGGGCCGCTGACTCTGCAAGGCTCACTGTCAGCGGAGCAGTCAGGCCGGCCCTGCAGCTGCCCAAGGGCGGACCCGTGCTCTACTCACCATGATAACGGAGACCCCGGTGGTCGTGCTGTTCTGTTTGGGGAGCGCGTTATTAAAGTGCTGTTTGAGTTTACCTGTTACTTCAGCTTGCATATTATTCTCCTGGGAGGCGTCATCCTACAGAAAAGAGGCAAAGACACCAACCCTGAGTCTCAATGTTGTCTCTTCCTCAGCAGTTACACACCATCCGTCACTCCCACCGTCTCCTCCTAATAGGGCCATCTGAGCCATGAGATCCGGGGAACCATTTGAGTCAAATAACTGAAAATAACGACTGCTGTTTGGCAGTCCTCTGACCCCCGCAAGGACCCTCTACCATGCACCTCCCTCCTGAGGTCTGGACTGGGCTGAGGAGAGGGCGGAAGGGCCTTCTGCAGGGCTCAGAGACCTTCCTCCACAGCATAAATGCCACCTAGTTTAGTACAGATCCTGCCCATGGAAACATCAAAATTATCATTTTAGTCAAGAATGCAGGTAGTGTCTAGTCTTTATCACTCAGTAAAAAAATGCAGCATCTCAGCTACTTGGCCCAAGAACCAAGTCACGTAACAGAACCCAGAGAGCCTGAACAGAGTTGTCAGGGTGTGGGGGACAGAAGCTGGCTGGCAGAGGTGCACAGGGCGCCCCTGAAGTCAGCAGAAGCCCCTGAATTAATGCCACGTCCGCCAGGCTCCGAGGACTGAGGGGACCCAGGCTCTCCTGGCGTGGACTTTGTTTGACCCGAGCCCCGAGGCATTGTCCACACTCAGGGCACTCCCCGAACTTCACACATCCTCCACCCGGCTCCTACCCGCCCCACCGGGAGCAGGAGCGCTCCTGTGACCACGGGCCAGGAAGACAGAGGTCCGACTCTGACACAGGCTCATCTCTGGGCACGTGCTGAAGACTCTCAAACCCCAGGATGACGGGAAAAGGTCCTTGGAGAGCACCTCACAGGTGAGGACGCTGCAGCCTGCAGAGACGGGGTGAGCCCGGTCCCTCACAGAGGGGCCCGGTGCCCGCCGCATCCTCCAGAGGGCAGGCAGCGTGACTACGGAAAAGGATGCCCAGGGCGCCACAGAACGTGGGCCCAGACCTCGGTCTGCACCACAGCCCAGGCGAGGGGGCCCGCTGCGGCCCGCAGGACACAGAGACGTCGGTCCCCCGGGGACGTGGGTACTTACAGACACCCAGGGGTGGCTCAAGATCTGTCCTGCTGTGCACCGCGCTTCAACATTGACCTGAAGCATCTGACTGATTAACTCCTGGGAAGAAAGACAGGAGACGCCAGTGGGGACAAAAGCGGGGTGGCGAACCGCAGGCACAGAAAGCGTGCGTTCACACCGAACCCTTCGGAGAACAGCCGGCACGGTCACACCTCTGCCTCCCCAGGCTCCGAGGCAGGTGGCCGAGTCCATGCAGACCACGGCGTCCCCTCCTGCGGGCTCTGGGCACTGCCCTCATCCACAGCGCCGCGCCGCGGACCTGCTCCTTCCAGCAATGCCACAGGCCTCCTGGGGCCACCCCTGCAGGCTGCGGGGTCTAGGACACAGCTCCCGAGCAAACGAAGGAGCAGGTGTTGAGGGCTTAGTGAAGCATCTGGAAGCCCTAAGAGGGCGGCCTCAGCACACGGGGGAGACAGCCAGGCCAGCTTCCAGAACCCGGCGAAGTATTTCAGGCACCGCGCTGCGGGGTGAGCCACAGTCCAGACAGACCCAGAGCACAACAACAAGAGCGGCGACAGCCCCCCGTGACAGGCGAGGACCCCTCGACACGCCGCCCCCCAGAGCCAGGCCGCATGGGTACCTTGGCCGAGTCTGTGATGTTGTCCCAGTAGGGGGCTGGGAACTCCAGCTTCCCAGCCAAGATCTGGTCAAAGAGATCCTCCTGGAGGTTGTTCTCACTGAGGCAGTGACAGAGAAACAGAAGAGTCAGCGTCACCATTCGGCATTGCAATAAAAGGCTCACGGGGAAGGGAGACGGGAGTCCAGTGTCTCTGGCGTGGGTGTTTCACAGCTTGGCTGTGCATCTCAACCAGGTTTGGGATGACACTCTCCCTTCTAGATGATGAACCAAGGAACATTTCCATGGACCTGGGAATCAGAGAGAAGGGGGAGGAAGGGAGGTGGTGGAGAAAGGAGGAGGAGCAGGGCAGAGAGAGAGGAGCAGAGATGCAAGAACTCTGTTCAGCGGGTACCGGGCTTCAGCGTGGGAGGACAAAGATGTTCTGGAGATGGGTGGTGGTGACGGTTACACAATGGTTTAAATCTACTAAATACCACTTAACACTTGAAATTGTACACTTACAAATGGTTAAAGGGATAGATTTTATGTCACATGTATTTTTCCACAAAAAACAAAAGACTCAAGAAAAAATGGAATCCACAAAAATGTAAGTCCTCATTTCAAAAAAAAAAGGAAGCTCAGCATCTGCCCTCAGTCATTCATGGTATAATAGTAAGTGGGGAAAGCAGCAAACCTGAGTCAGATCTCCTTGTCCTTCCCCCTTCTACTTTCCCAACAAAACAGCCAGAGATAGCGAAGCAGCCAACACATGGAAAGTTATAAGGAGTTCAGAATCTGGATAAACATTCACAGGCAACACGCTCCCCACTGAAACCTTTCACTGAAGCTCAGTGTGAGAGAAAAAGCCCATCATCTAAGGACATCCACTAGAACTTCATGGGTGCAGGACCCCGAGGTGGGCGTCCCTCCCTGCCTGCCTCTCTCAGAGCTGCACACAGCTGGTGTCTAAAGAGTAAAAGATGACTTGACGTTTGATGGACAGTGCCAGAAAAATGCGGAAATACTGCTGGGAAAAATTCAGGGAACTGGATGTCCCCTGCCTCCCAGAACACTGCATCTCCACAGCCACATGGCCCCTCCCCTTGGCGGCCACATCAATGGCCAGAGCGAGAAGCAAGTCACTCGCTCCCCAGGCCACTGCAAAGCCTAGAAGAAAACTCAGGAAGGGCTGCTGAAGTCAAGATCAAAATCCAGGAGCGGAAGTTCAGCCTCACTTGGCAAATACGTGTTAAGTAAGTGTTAGTTGCTCAGTCGTGTCCAACTCTTTATGACCCCATTGACTGTAGCCTGCCAGGCTCCTCCATCCATGGAATTTTCCAGGCAAGAGTACTGGAGTGGGTTGCCAGTTCCTTCTCCAGGAGATCTTCAGGCCCAGGGATCGAACCCAGGTCTCCCACATTGCAGGAAGAAGCTTTACCATCTGAGCTACCAGGGAAGCCCAATACTAGAGTGGGTAGCCTTTCCCTTCTCCAGTGGAACTTCCCAACCCAGGAATTGAACCCAGGTCTCCCGCATTGCAGGCGGATTCTTTACCAGCTGAGCTGCAAGGGAAGCCCAAGAATACTGGAGTGGGTAGCCTATCCCTTCTCCAGCAGATCTTCCTGACCCAGGAATCAAACCAGGGTCTCCTGCATTGCAGGCAGATTCTTCACCAGCTGAGCTACTAGGCAAGCCCTGATCACTTGGCAAGGATGCAACGTTTCCCCCAGAGTTACCCCCAGACTGCCTTCGGCCCCACGCACTGCTCAGGTGCTCACGTGGGACCCCGCCCAGCCTCCTGTGCAGGAGCCTGGTCAGCTACCAGTCCTCCAGGGTCTGCAATGGTGAATGTGGCATCCCTAGAAACAGATGATTCAGGGCCGTGTCCAGAGACAGCCTCTGGGGCTGTGTGATGAGGTGGCTGCCTCATCCTGTTCTAGGAGAAAGAACAGAGTTTGTGAGCTCTGTGAACGTTCATTATATTAAACCAAGCTCAGCGGAATCGACACTGCTGCTTCATGATGTCATGCAGCACTCAGAGCAACACAGGTCAGGCCAGGCCAGCAGGCAAGGCGAGTGATGCCCCCAACCCCTGCTACCCGAGAAACTGATGTTCTTCGAGTGAGCACAGACTGTTTCTTTCTAGGTGTCCAAATGCTCTTTCCTTTTCACTGTTACCTCTTTACTGACTTAACTCAGCTCATGTCTCCTTAAAAATGAATAAAGAATGTGCCTAAAAGCACAATGGGATTTTATAGAAGCATTCAGAACATCGGAGGACCCCAGGAGACAATGTTAGAAGAAGATATAGCAAGTCACCTGTTTCCAGAATCGTTCTTTTTAGCCATTCCTCTCTATGATGGCATGCATCTCCCTTTTGGTCTTCTTCTGGAATCTCAAATAGCTTCTGTTAACACACACGGTCTTTATTTTGTTAACAAACAGCTAAAACATTGGGTGTGTGTCTGCAGGATTTAGGTTCTTGGCAAAATAGCCTGAGTCAACAACACAATCCCAGGATTTGGGCAACTAGAGGGGCACCCTGAGGACCCGTGCTGGGAACTACGAGAGCCCTGGGGTTCTGGGCGGCCCTCGCCAGAGCAGACCTGCAGAGAATGCGCCCTTCTCAGTTGTCACAGAATAAAAGTTCCTCCGATTAAACCTTCCCTGGATGGATTAACACATTTATACACTACAGTCTGGCTAAAGAAACTTCATACTATGTTCCATAGTGGCTACACTAATTTACATTCCCATTAACAGTGTACCGGACAAGGCAATGGCACCCCACTCCAGTCCTCTTGCCTGGAAAATCCCATGGACGGAGGAGCCTGGTGGGCTGCAGTCCATGGGGTCGTGAAGACTTGGACACGACTGAGCGACTTCACTTTCACTTTTCACTTTCCTGCATTGGAGAAGGAAATGGCAACCCACTCCAGTGTTCTTGCCTGGATTAGAATCCCAGGGACAGTGGAGCCTGGTGGGCTGCCGTCTATGTGGTCACACAGAGTAGGACATGACTGAAGCGACTTAGCAGCAGCAGCAGCAGCTGGCTGAGATGCTTCAAGCACTTTTTAATTCTTAAACAGTACAGTGCTGTAAGTCCAGAAACGCCCAGTAAGAAAAACTCTGAAAACAGCAAAAGACTCTGTGTACACACTATTTCCATTGCCAAGGTGTTAAAGGTCAGACGAGGTAACCTGAGAAATGTTGTAAGCTGTTTCACAAATGATGTGCAAAACATTTCACTTAAAGGGGGTATGGGTGTGTGTTTAAGAGAAACATCAAATATCTCAGGATAGTCAGGCAAATGTTATTTGTTATCAGTGGCCCTAAGAACAGACTTCCTTAGGCAATACCTAAACCTTGGAAAAGCAACATTCTTCTCAGTAACAATGAAATATTACATGTCAGCCTGGGACTAATGCCCGAAAATCCTGAAAGAATGGGAGATGCTAGAGTTAAAGAAGCTCAAACTGTCAATTCCAAGGAACAACTTTAATTAAAAAGCTTTGGGTTCAATTAATCTTGTTTAGAAAACAATGAAAATATTTTGAGATATCTGTTGAAAGACTTTTATTTTAGAAGCAAATTTATGCAGATTTGCTTAATCCTAAACCATAGTCATTTGTCATTATTTAAAGGACCATTTCCATAGTTTGATATATATGGTATATAAAATATGTAAGTATTTTATATTATAGTAGGTTATAAAATCTATCCAGAATGTCTGTGTACACTATGAAGATGCTTCTACAACGAACATGTAACATAATAAATTCTCTTTCATCACAACATGATATGAGAGGGAAAACATTTTCAGAGGTAAGCTATCTAGAGTTACAGGACCAGCATCTGAACATAACCTCTAAGGCAGCAGCTTTCAGAATGTACTTTTACTGCTTTTGATTAGCCAGACTGATCTGAATATCCCACAGAGAGAACAAGGTAACAAGTCACAATAGATACATATTGTTAATTCCAGTCTCTCTTTTGTTAAACAGTAAAAAGGAAGTCAAAGAAAACAAACTTCTAGGCTGCACTGGCAAGTGGAAACACTAGAGGGAGTTGTGAGCACATATTCCTCTACAACTGCTCCTCCATACCTTTTCCAGCTGCTCTCAACTTGGGTTAACCACAGAGGGAAACTCTGCTGTAAATGGCCCTTGGATTTGTTGGTGGTGGTTGCTTGCTCAGTTAGGTCTGACTCTTTGCGATGCTATGGACTGCAGCCCAGCAGGCTCCTCTGTCCATGGGATTCTCCAGGCAAGAATACTGGAGTGGGTTGCCATTTCCTTCCCCAGTGGCCATTTCTGATCCAGGGATAGAACCCACATCTCCTGCATTGGCAGGCAAATTCTTTACTGAGTCACCAGGGAAGGCCCTGGCCCTTGGGTTACCGGCTATCAAACCCCACTGTCCTCTGCACTTGACTGGTTCCCAAAGCAAGTCATCACTGAGACCAGCAGGGCACCGCGTGACTGTAACAATGGCCACAAATCACTTCCCTCCTTCTATGGACACAAACTTCTCCCACATTCACCCCAGGCTTAGCTATTTGATTTCATTTGATCAATGGGACATTAATCAAGAAATGTGAAGCAAGCAGAGATCTGGAAGGTACTCGGACAGGGAACTTGCTCTCTCTGGCTGCTTTGAGGAAGCTGTCACCACCATCACGTGAAGCCCACGCTAGTTCTCTGATGCTGGGGGGCACGTGGCTAAGTCAAGCCTGTGGTCCCAGCGGACACTGAGCTGACTACCAGGCATGTGAGGGAGCTACACTGGACCTCAGGCCCCCACTAAGCCAGCCCAGGGCAGGAGAATGGCTCAGAATGATTCATGCCCCTACTTTTAGAACAAATTCTTCAGTAAAAACTAACAGATACGTCATATCCTATAGTCTGAATAACCCACCTTGGCAATGACCTCGATGGAAAACCATGATGCTGATGGATGGCCAGACGGAAAGAGCCTTCCACCTATAGAAACCCAAGCCACGCCACGAGAACGAGGTCTCACTCCAATGTCGTATCTCTCCTTAAACCTTTCGTGATTTCCAGTCCTCAGCTGAGCCTGCCCTCAACTTGGCATGAACTCATGCTCACTTTTTCTGCTTGATCAATATTCTCATGCTGTGTTTTCAAACCAATAGGCCTCTCAAAAGTAGAGACTGACATCTGTGTTATTCCTGTATTTAATGTAAGCAAAAACAAAACAAAACCAAACCAACTATTCAACTCATTGATCATTAGGGACTTCCCTGGTGGTCCAGTGGCCAAGACTCCATGCCCCCCAGTACAGGGGGCCCAGGTTTAATCTCTGGTCAGGGAACTAGATTCCACATGCCACAACTAAGACCCAGTGTTAAAAAATATATTTTAAAAATAGGTCATTTTAAAAAAAGATAAACATCATACCTTTGTACTTTTCTGTATGTTTGAAAGCTTTTATAATAAAAAGCTTTTATAATAAAGCTTCATATAATAAAAAGCTTTTATAATAAAGCCTCTAATAAAAAGCTTTTATAATAAAGCTTCTATAATAAAAGCTTTTATAATAAAATGTGGGGGGAGAGAGGGAAGAAATAAATCTATTTTTTACTTACTGACTGAATACACACTATAAAACACTATGGCCTTACAGAATAAGGTTTGTTTCCCACTTGATTCCCAGAACTTAGAATGATGCCTGGCCCATTGTAGCTACTCTACAAATGACCATAAGGAAAGATTAAAAGGAAAACAGCATTCAAGAAAAGTCAGAGGAAAATAATCAAACGTGCATCATTAGATTAACATCTGCTTCAAAGTGTTCATGTGCTTCAGAGGGAGAAGGCACTGGTCAAGAGACATACGGTGAAGCCCTAGCTGCCCCCTGTCCATACACCGCTGGGGGGTCCCCACCACACACCCTGACCCCGTGTGTGGTCCCCTGTCCTCCCAATAGGTGAGTGTACGGTCATCCAAGGTCAAACTGCTTTCCCAGGCCTGTTGATGCCAAGAGTGTTTGTAACACTCCTTAACAAAATAGTATGTGAACGGACAAAATCAACTGAAAAAGAACGCGTTCCCTGTGTCTACAACAACCAGGTCAAATGCTCTGCAAAGTGAGTTGTTAAAAAACAACTGTCAGATTAGGTAGAAGAGACAACCCTTAAGAACTAGAGAAAGTCTTACCTGGGAGGGTCAGGCTGCTTGGCGAGGATCTTTAACTCTCACTCCTCTTGAAAAAGACTGGGGACGGAAACCACAGACACTGGGCCGCGGGGTGAGTTTTACGGAAGAATGACCGTGGGAAACCCAGGGGACCAGGCACAGAGCAAGGCCTGGGCCGCACCTCGGAAGTGCGGATGCAGAATACACATTAATAGGTGGTAAGTTAAGATTAAAAAGTGAATGGTATGTTCATACAATTTGTCACTGACATTTTTATTGACCTGTTTCCGGTCCTGATTGCCAGGAGTAGAATGTCTGCTTCCAGATCAAAGGGAGAGAGTTTACAGTTCAAATATGGACACTTGCAGAGCCACTGACCTTCGGAAGGGTGGGAAGCCACAGAGCAGTATGTACGTGATCACGCCGGCTGCCCAGACGTCCACCTTCAGGCCATAGCTGGGGAAACAGAACGGTGGGAGGACACACAGGACGCTACTCCCACGAACCCACCTCAGGGCTGACTACTCGCCTTGGTTTGTTAGGGGAAAGGGCCTTTCAGTACCAAACCGCTCATTTCATGCAGATGAATGAACTACCCTTCGGACAAAGGCGTCTGCCCTTCTCCCAACCTCTCCACTCTCTGGATTCCAAGACTGGCCTTTGGACAGAAGTCCAGGCCCCAGGGCTCTTGGAAGTACAAGAATGAGCTGGAGTTCCTGGGATCAAAGTCACGGTGCAGGGATCAGTCTCTCCGGCCCCCCACGCTCCCGGGAGGCACGTGAATCCACAGCAGCAGTCGTGGCACATATACCTGTTCCCAGAGTTCAAGCACCAACCCAACTGCCCAGGAGGCATACCCGGTTTCAGCAATGATTTCAGGGGCCACGTAAGTCGGGGTGCCGCAGACGGTGTACAGTGGGCCTTCCACCACAGTGGCCAGCCCGAAGTCTCCCAGTTTCAGAGACTTGGTCCCATCAGGATATTCACACACCTGGAACAGAAAGCAGCGAATGCTCAGAAGTGTTTTTCCCTCAGTGATCGCAAGGTGGGGAGCCTCTGGAATTGGGCAGAAACGACACAGATACATTTACCAGCAAATCATAAGAAACCTCTCCTTCTGATATTAAGGCCATGGTTTAGCTCTGCTGCTTTTTAGTTTTGTGTTTTGATTTTATGGCCATGTGGCATCTTAGTCCCCCGAGCAGGGATTGAACCTGAAGCCCCTGCATTAGAAGCCCGGAGTCTCAACCACTGGACCATCAGGGAAGTCCCTCTCTTGCTTTTTAAAGCTCTAATTTTTCTTTTGAGAGATGTTGCGTGTGATTTAGATTGTGTGAAATATGAAAAAAAATTTCCTACCTTTGCGAAAAGCCCCTTACCTAGGAGTAGAATGAACACGCGTGCATGCTGAGGGGTGGAGGGGGGCGGCTTACCCGGTTCGCTTGCGAGGCCCCCGACCTCAGGGCAGGGCACTGACCTCTGCTGTGTCTCTCTGTGTGTGTGCCAGGGTGGGGAGGTGGGTACTGGAGAGCCTCAGAAATGGTGTGCATTACAGGTTGTCCACTAAAGCACTAGCTCTCCAACCCATGTTTCGCTTAGAAGATACAATTAGGACTTGCTCTCTAGACAACGAGGAGTATAAACAGTGATACAACCTAGGGGAGAACTTTGGAAATCTAGAAAGAAAGTGACCTTTGGGATGAGACAGCCCAAGCCTGCAGGATGAAACACTCCACCCACTTGTCTGGTGACCTGACCCCTGAAAGCCCCTCATCCACCCTGGGCATGTTCTGTCATCTGTGAAATGGGATAACAGCTGGTCCCTAGCTCATGAGATGAAGCTCAGATCAGGACGGGGTGAATGTTCCTTCTTTCCTGGAAGGACTGGCTGATTCAATCAGGTGGATCATCATCTTGGAAAAGGCTTAACAATGCTGGTGAGGATGTGATGTGTTTGCTGACATCGAAGCAACTTTTCTAGAAAGTATGGCAGTCCTACGTAAATTTCTTAATATCCTTAATAACCTGTGATCTGTAAATTTACTTCTAAGAACCTGCTGTAAGGGAACAGAGATGGATCCAAAGGTTATACCCAAGAATGCCAACCTCAGAATTCATCTTCTGGTTTTTAAAAACTAGAAGCAACGTAAGTGGCCAACAGGTTAATGACTTAATAAATCATAGCAAATCCCTTCAGTGATATTATACAGTCACTAATAAGCAAAATTCAAGTCAACATTAATCCTATGGGAAATATTCAATGTATTAAAGAAAAAGGAATATTCAAAATTTTACATATATACTTTTTTATATACTTTTATATATATATATATATATATACTTTTTTAATATATATACTTTTCTTCTTTATACTTTTCAGAAGTTTCCAGAATGTTTACAATGAACACATGCTGGTTCCATAATTCAGAAAAATTTATTTTATATATAAGCAGACTTTCCTTATGGGATAAAAGTCTGGAAGTTATTTTAAATGGATGGTTTTCGAAGCAAACAAGTATATATAAGAACATAATCTGAGACCTGACTGTATGAGTTTTAATAAGCTATTTGCCTCTTAGATGTCCATTCTGAAAACACTGAATTTTGAAATAACTGTAAAACCTAACATGTACTTATGTCATATCTTTCCTCTACTTTTACATTTTAAACATATTTGTTTGTGTTTCCTTGTATCCCACTATGAACTGAACCAGATTTTCATCTATATCACTACTTACCAAATGAAGAGAAAAATTTAGCAAATGACATTTTTTCAAGATAAGCACATTAACGACATCATCCATCAGTCTGATACTTAATGACGGGGAGTGATTTATAAAATCTTCAATAAAAAAAGCGTCAAGAACCTCAGGTTTTCCCAATGTCAATGACCCCCACCTTAACAGGCATTTTTAAAGGATGACACTGAAACACTGTTCTCGCTTGTGACGCTTCTCAGCAGCTGAAGAGGAACAGTGTTCACCTCGGTATTTTAATAACTGCTTCCACACTGATGTACTAGAGACCATGCTCAGCAAGCATCTTTATGACTTTCCAGTTTCACAGGACTGGCGGTGAGGATTTGGGGGCCCTCACAGATATTTATCACTCTGCGTCAGCCCACAGCTCAGCAGAGCATATTCAAAGCTACTAAGGATTCAGCCTAAAGCAGCAGAAACCAGGTTCTTAGTCATGCTTAGCCTTAGGTTGACTTTCCATCCATTATGTTTAATGTAAACATTAACGAGAACAATCTGAATTATAGTTAGAATTTATGATGCATTTATTGCAACCCAGACTTTAGAAATTCCCTAAGCAATTGCAGTGATAAGAACATTATAATTCTAAATGTATCATAAGAGTAAAAAAAAAGTTTTGTTAATGTCATTTTGTTTTTACAACTTTACAGTATACTCATTAGGTACTTTTTTTTATTTAAATCATGTTTATCTTAGGTGTTCAATTTAGGGAAGCCTAGGGGTATTTAAGAGCTGTTGTTGGATACTCAAGAGGTCCCAGAAGTCCGATTTTTCACGTCCCCTACAAGGAATTCAGAATCAGATGCAGAAGCATAAATAGAAAGGGACTGAAGAGTCTATAATCACCGAATAACATTTGAGCAAGTGGTACTCTGGCTAAATATCAAAAGGGACGTATCAAATAGGGCAGACAAGCCTGAACTAATATTTTATCCGATTCGTCTCTCCTCAGTGCTAGACACAGAGGCAAATATGTGAAAAAGAATGTATGTAAATTTCAGGTCTTAGCTGGAGACTGTCTTTAAAGCAGGAAAATATACATATACCTCTATAAATCCGCACGTATGCACACACACACATTTATGACACTCCTTTAAGAAACTAACACTGGCGCGTACACACAGGGCTTTGCTTTAGGAGACCAATCTTAGGGAAGAGGTGATAAATGCACAGTGACTCCAAGGCCTCATTCTGGCAGAGTTAACTTCTCCTCAGTAATGCCCATCCTCGCAGGCCTGGAAGGGCCAGTCCCACAGTCTCCCAAACACCGCCTCATCGCACTTCTGTAGTCACCCTGCTGGGCAGCTAGGAAGAGAGGCATTATTCCATTTTATAGATGAGGAAACTGAGGCCCAGAAAAATCAAGCTTCGAGCGGGTGGCCATGTGGGACCCCAGCAAGTCCACTCCCATCCCTTGCACGCCCCTGCGTCTGAAAGGCCACAGGTGTATAGGCTCCAGGTGGGGTGTAACCCAGCAACCCCTGGGAACGCCGCTCAGCCGAGCTCAGATGCTCCGCCACCAGCGGAGACGCCCTGTTGCAAGCCGCTGTCAGAATGCAAAACTGAAAAACGGAAGGCGTGCACACCCCACATACAAACTGCAGGCCGCAGGTTCTCTAAATAAAAAGTCAGCGTCGTGATTTAGAAGGCCCTCAAATATGAGAAGCCAGCCCTCTCCTCGGCCTGCCCCAGAAGCCCTGGAAAGGCGGGATTTATCACTGGTCTCTCTCAGTTAACTCTGACCGGGCGCACGGGCTGTAACTCACAGCCCTAATGGCCACCCGAGTGCTCCCTGACACGGCGACCCATACATCTCGGCTGGCAGGGTCTGAATCACGACTCGGCTGCCAGACGGGTGATGCAAATGAGCCGTCTGAACGCTCTGGCGCTCACAGGCGGGATCCTGAGATGCAAGGGGCTGGCAGTCCCTCCGTGGACGGGCTCCTAGCGCCGCACTGGCACTTTCCCACCCCGGGCTGACACCAGCCTGCTGGTTGTCTCTAGGTCTGCCGGGGTCCCCTTGGGTCGGCAGTGGCACGCACATCTTACTGAGACATGCGGTGAAGTGTCCACGGCCCGACCCCACGGGCCTCGCGTATCACACGGGAGCCCTGCGCAGACCTCGTGCAGGCTCACCACCCTCCTCCTCCTCTTCCTCCTCCTCCTCCTTCTTCCCTTTGGGTGGCAGAGCAGGGCTGGGGTCGGGGGGGATACCCGGACGGGGCAGCGGGGGCAGACGAGGCCCCGACTCCGGTCTCCCAGTCGCCGTCGGAGACTCGGCAGGCTGGAGCCGGCAGTCCCCGTCACAGTCTCCTCCCTGATGGGAAACGAGAGCAAAGGATGAGGGAGGGGGTCCTGAGCCTGCGTGCACAGTAAGGAAGCGTGAGTGGGAAGGTGGAGACATGGGGTGGTGGGGAGGGATGGAATCAGTGGGCTGGACAGGACACCCTCGGGTCTACGGAAGGGCTCACCGGCCCGCGGAGCCCCCCACGGGAGCAGCCGAGGGGGCAGGCGCTGCCATCACCGCTGCGTCTCGAGCCCTGCAGCGCCCGAGCCCTTAGAGACCCTCAGCATCTGCGACCCCCGCGGTGAGACAGGTGTGGAGGGCAGGGTGTCCTCAGGAACACCCAGGGAGCCCCGTCACCTCTGCTCAGGAATCTCACGTTCAAACTCGGCCAGCGGTGCAGGGTTGGGGGCATGCTGACGCGCCCCGCAGCTCCTGGTGCAGGAGCAGGACACCAGGTCCCCATGTGCCCGAGGCCTGCTTCACCACTGTCCTCACCCTCCTCAGAGGTCAGAACGCCACGCCCCAGGACACATCGTGCTTTACACACCAGGGGTATTTACTTTCCTAACAGAAAAACAAGGCAGAAGACGGTAGGAAAACAGACGTCACATGCTTTTAAGTGGATGCTGAAAAATGATCAAACGGCACTATCCAAAGGGGAAACGCAACTGTGGATCAGGAGGGCCCAAGAATGGCGCCAAAGCCTACCCATCAAAGCACACTCTGCTCAATAATCATTGGTGTGCTGCACGCGGGACGCACGGTGTGAAGACCTGCGTGTGAGTGTGAGCTTCAGGCGAGCTGAGTGACCATCAGCGGTCAGTCACCAGCCATTGATTTCTCACCCACTGTGCGCTCATTCACCACCCAGGACATATAGGTGACTGAACACTCACCTGCTCTATGGGTGCTTACTATCTAGAGAATGGGGACGACTAGCGATCTGTTCAAGGAAATTAGAGATGCCAAGGGAACATTTCATGCAAAGATGGGCACAATAAAGGGCAGAAATGGTATGGACCTAACAGAAGCAGAAGATATTAAGAGGTGGCAAGAATACACAGAAGAACTGTACAAAAAAAGATCTTCACGACCCAGATAATCATGATGGTGTGATCACTCACCTAGAACCAGACATCCGGGAATGTGAAGTCAAGTGGGCCTTAGGAAGCATCACTATGAACAAAGCTAGTGGATGTGATGGAATTCCAGTTGAGCTATTTCAAATCCTGAAAGATGATGCTGGGAAAGTGCTGCACTTGATATGTCAGCAAATTTGGAAAACTCAGCAGTGGCCACAGGACTGGAAAAGGTCAGTTTTCATTCCATTCCCAAAGAAAGGCAATGCCAAAGAATGCTCAAACTACCGCACAATTGCACTCATCTCACACGCTAGCAAAGTAATGCTCAAAGTTCTCCAAGCCAGGCTTCAACAGTATGTGAACCATGAGCTTCCAGATGTTCAAGCTGGTTTTAGAAAAGGCAGAGGAACCAGAGATCAAATTGCCAACATCTGATGGATCATTGAAAAAGCAAGAGAGTTCCAGAAAAACATGTTTCTGCTTTATTGACTATGCCAAAGCCTTTGACTGTGTAGATCACAACAAACTCTTGAAAATTCTTAAAGAGATTGGATTACCAGACCACCTGACCTGCCTCTTGAGAAATCTGTATGCAGGTCAAGAAGCAACAGTTAGAACTGGACATGGAACAATACAGTGGTTCCAAATAAGAAAAGGAGTACATCAAGGCTGTATATTGTCACTGTACTTATTGAACTCATATGAAAAGTACATCATGAGAAACGCAGGGCTGGATGTAGCACAAGCTGGAATCAAGGTTGCAGATATACAGACGACACCACCCTTATGGCAGAAAGCAAAGAAGAACTAAAGAGCCTCTTGATGAAAGTGAAAGAGGAGAGTGAAAAAGTTGGCTTAAAACTCAACATTCAGAAAACTAAGATCATGACATCTGGTCCCATCACCTCATGGCAAATAGATGGGGAAACAGTGACAGACTTTATTTTTGGGGCTCCAAAATCACTGAAGATGGTGACTGCAGCCATGAAAGACTCTTAATGACTCTTAAAAGACTCTTGCTCCTTGGAAGAAAAGTTATGACCAACCTAGACGGCATATTAAAAAGCAGAGACATTACTTTGCCAGCAAAAGTCGATGTAGTCAAAGCTATGGTTTTTCCAGTAGTCATGTATGGATGTGAGAGTTGGACTATAAAGAAAGCTGAGCACCGAAGAATTGACGCTTTTGAACTGTGGTGTTGGAGAAGACTCTTGAGAGTCCCTTGGACTGCAAGGAGATCCAACCAGTCCATCCTAAAGGAGATCAATCCTGAATGTTCATTGGAAGGACTGATGTTGAAGTGGAAACTCCAATACTTTGGCCCCCTGATGCAAAGAATTGATGCACTGGAAAAGACCCTGATGCTGGGAAAGATTGAAGGCAGGAGGAGTCAGGGAGGCCAAAGAATAAGATGGTTGGATGGCATCACCAACTCAATGGACATGAGTTTGAGGTGAACTCTGGGAGTTGGCGATGGATAAGGGAGGCCTGGCGTGCTACAGTCCATGGGGTTGCAAAGAATCAGTCACGACTGAGCAACTGAACTGAACTGACCTAGAGAAAATGACAGATAAATAAATGATAAACTCACAGAACCATGGTAAGTGCAGCAGAAACCAGAGGTGGCCAGGACTGACTGCCTCTGCTCAGGGAGGCTGGGGTGATGTCAAGAAGACATGCCTTGTTCGGTATCTTATGAGATGAACCTGTTTGCTGGGGGACAGGATGCTGCAAACGAGACCAGTATGGTGGCGGTTTAGTCACTAAGTTGTGTGCGACTCTTGTCACTCCAAGGAATATAGCCCACCAGACTCTTCTGTCCACGGAATGTTCCAGGCAAGAATACTGGAGTGGGCTGCCATTTCCTTCTCCAGGGATTGAAACCAGGTCTCCTGCATGGGCAGGTGGATTCTTTACCAACTGAGCATCGTGTCACTTTATGATGACCAGTTTGGACATCAACAATGAGGTTTACCACTGCTGATAAAAGTCTGGTCTTCACCAACTCTGGGGGCCTGGGGAAACCTGTGTGTGGATGAACATGATACAGGAGATGCAGATAACCTCACCTGCCAGAAAGTAAGGATGATGATGGTGATGCTCAGCCCTGAAAGGTGGGAACAGGCCAAGTACCTTGTGTGTTCTGGTGGATCTGTGTACGGAGAACTCAGAAATTGCCTTCTCTTACATTTCCCTACAATGTAGACATGAGGACTGTCCCCAGTCAGCAAGCTACATCTAGTGATTAAGGCCACCATGCAGTGAGTTACATCTGGCTTTAAGGTGAGTGCCATGCTGGCCAGATGGGTAGGGAAGGGAGGACCAGGACAAGAGGCTGGAAGGGAGAACTGGGACCAGACTGTGAAGCTGAGCTCCATATCAAAGTAAGACTCTCGTCTGCAGAGCAACAGGACAAAGGAGACTTCCAAACAAGAAAAGTCAGCATCCCGGGGGCTCTATTTCCATACCCGTAAAGCTGAGATGAACGGACTATGTTATATTTTCAGAGTTCTGTCCTGCACATAAATGAACCCTTCCACTTCTGTCTCCCATGAGCCTCTAATTCTGTCACCAATTTATTCATCAGAATTTTTTGCCTCATAAAGTAATTTCTTGTTTGTCTTTCTCCAGTTAGTACCATCCATTAAAACACAAATGAAAATGGGTTTTCTGGGCTTTCCTTGTGGCTCCCAGGTAAAGAATCTGCCTGCCAATGCAGGAGACACAGGTTCGATCCCTGGTCTCAGAAGATCCCACGTGCCACGGAGCAGCTAAGCCTCTGAGCCACCACGATTGAGCCTGTGCAGCTACTGAGCCCGTGTTCTGTGACTGCTGAGGCTCCAGCCCTAGAGTCCACGCTCCACACAAGGGAAGCCACTGCAGTGAGAGGCCCCCGCACCACAACTAGAGAAAGGCCCACAGCAGCAAAGACCCAGCACAGCCAAAAGTAAATACACAAATAAAGAACTTCTCAAAAAAAGAAGAAAGAAAATATGCTTTCTAATGTCTGGTAAACAGTAAACGTGGAAGTGCAGATCAGTTCAAGGAATCCATTAAGACTTTATGGTCACTGACTTGATTTTCTAGATTTCACTTCTCTTGGCCCCTGACCTGCAGGGTTGGTGTAGATTTTAAAATGTCACAGTCTGCACATAACTGTCTGCACGTGATTTCCGTCACTTTAAAGGGAGAGAGGCCTGAGTTGGAACGGAAAAGGCAGAGATGACGTACCAGGAGGTTCTCGGGCTTGATGTCCCGGTGCACGATGTTGAGGGCGTGCAGGTACCGGAGGGCGTTGGCCAGGTTGTACACCATGGCGCTCCCGTCCCTCTCCGTATACTTGGTTGAGGAGGTAATTGCATCAAAGAGATCTCCACCCTGGAGAACATGTAAAAGAGCACATCAAAACATCAACAGTGGCAGAAACAGACTCACAGGCTCAGAGAACGAATTTACAGTTACCAAGGGGGAAGGGTGGGAGGAAGGGATACTTAGGGGCTTGGGATGGACATGTACACACTGCCATGTTTAAGATGCAGAAGCAACAAGGCCCCAGGGACCTCTGCTCAATGCCGTGGGGCAGCCTGGATGGGAGGGGGTTTGGAGCAGAATGGACACACGTATACGGACGCCGAGTCCCTTTGCTGTCCACCTTAAACTATCATAACGTTGTTAATCGGGTATACTCCAATACAAAATAAAAATAAGTTTAATTAAAAAAATCAACAGTGGCAGGGCTATGAAGGGGACAAACAAAGCTCATCAGCCTGAAGGAGATCAGAAAAAGAATGTCACAAGTGCTGCTCAAATGAATAAAGATCCATTTCATAAATAAGGAAAGTCTCACGGCGGCAATGTGCATTTCCAGGGAGGGTCTCTCAGAATACTGCTCAGTCTTGGGATCCAGCACTGACAGACTCTCCTGGGATCTCTCCACCTCTCACCTTGACCAGTTCCATCACCAGGAAGAGCTCGGTGGCCGTCTCCATCTCCTCAATCAGCATGATGATGTTCGGATGCTTCACTCTGCGCAGGATCGACACTTCATTCTCAATCAGATGTTCCTGGGGAAAAGGATTTAGAGGGGTGGATCAGACACGACGGAACAGGCTCTGTTCCTGCGTGTCAGAGGACAACACAGGCTGTGGATCTGAGCCTGCAGGAGCGGAGACAAACCGCACCCTGCGAACAAGCCAAGCCGGTGTGGCAGCTCACTGAAGCTAACGGAAGGACTTCAAACAGCCCGCAACGGGCGCGGTGTGCTATCTGGACCGCTAGACTCGCTCCCTCCTGCCTCGTCTTCGTTTCCAACACTTTAACAGCTCATGATGCTGCGAAAGCTTGGGCTTGCCACACTGTGCTTTGTAATGCAGCTGGAATTACTTTTCCCTCTCAGTACACACTCAGAAATGAAGACAGCATGTAAGGAAATTTGGCATACTTATGGGATACAACTTCCAGCCTTATAAACATTTTTAGCTTTTAAACTATTTACCAACATGAATTTGAATTATGTGCTGAAATTTGTGAAAAAGAAACTTTCCTCCTCTGTATTTGGGTATGAAACCACTCACCAGATAGATGTTCCTTATCTTATATTTCAGAAGTCAGGAAACACATAGTAGGTGACCACCATCCTCATTTCAACTCTAATCACTTCTCTGAAAATACCACCTGATTGTCAGTCCTGGTGAGCAATGTGGTTGGGAACAGCACCGTAGCAAAATGTTTCCTCACGGCATTAAGGAATTATTCTTAGTATGCCAGCCCATGAATCATGAACAATGACTGCTCTGTTTTATTATGAAACATTAAAGATCTCTCAATAATATCACATTTGTTGATCCTCGTTAACTGTGATAATGAATTATTTAGGGAATGTTCTGTAAGACTGATAATTGCCCTATTATACACTTTAGGTTTTCAAAAAGTTTTCTTTATGTAAGTTT
Organism: Cervus elaphus; assembly: GCF_910594005.1. NCBI lineage: Eukaryota > Metazoa > Chordata > Mammalia > Artiodactyla > Cervidae > Cervus > Cervus elaphus. The sequence continues at coordinate 62,087,733 of NC_057819.1, read as the reverse complement.
ACCTTATAAGAGTGATCATTTGCTACCTAAACACACATATGTGCATATATATCCATAATGTGTGTCTGTGTCTCCTCTGCTCTCATAGATCTCAGAGCTAAACTGAATGTCCCACTGCAGTAGTAAGATCATTATCTTATCTCTAGTTCAGTGTACCGTTTATGGTTCCGCTCTTATCTCCATGCCTCCATGCATATGTGTATTTTTACTCAAAGCAATCTCAAATATTTCTGGACAATAGACGGAAGCATAAATTATAACAAGCAAGTAAATAATATCCAGACAGAAGTCTGTTGCAGCCTCCTGTACATGGTGACTGCTGTTTTTTGAATGCTGAATGCACCGTGTTTGTCCAAATGTTAGCAAATGACAGCGCAAATGTTAAACAGAAGCAGGGGAGAGAAAGGGGCTTCCCTGGGGGCTTAGTGGTAAAGAATCTGCCTGCAATGCAGAAGCCTCAGGAAATCAGGAAGAGCCTTTGGAGGAGGGCATGGCAACCCACTCCAGTACTCTTGCCTAGGAAATCTGGTGGACAGAGGAGCCTGGCGGGTCACAGTCCCTAGGGTCAAAAAGAGTCGGACATGACTGAGTGACTTAGCAGGCACCCAGGAGAAAGAAAAGAACCACATTGCCTAGGAAACGAGCCCCTTTCTGTCACTGTGCAGGGTGCTTGAGTACCATCTCCACAGTTATTCTTAGAGCAGTTCTTTGAGGGGCGGGGGATGCAAACCTAGATTCCTGACCTCCAAGCCCACATCTTTTGGAATCTTTCAAAATGAAAATGACAGCTGTCAGGCTGAAACTGACTCCATGAAAGGCTGGAACTAGAGGAAGCATAGGCCTGAGGTAGGCTCAAGGCAGGACCACACCAGGCTTCGTGCAAAGCGGAGCACCTATGCCTACTCATGAGGAGGGCTGGGAAGATGTAGCTGGTTCCGGACTTGGCACCCGGGGAAGGGTGGCAGGTCTCAGACCCTAACTGAGCACGGTGGAGAGGCCGCCGGGCTGCCGACCCGGCCCCAGTCGCACGGCGCTGACCTCCAGGGCGGCGGCGTCACCAGGCGGGCACAGAGCCCTGGGTGCTCCCAGGGTGAGCGGCTGGGCAGCCAAGCCCTTTTGGCCACGGGGACAAAGACTCAGAAAACCAGCCATGTTCACACACGTCTTTAGAAGCCTTTGGCTCATCTGTGCCAACCGAGTCCTTAATCACAGTAACCGCAGAGGTGGCTGTACCTCTGTGAACAGGTAAAGGCAACTGAATGAGTTTATTTCACTCTGTGTGACGCCAAGTCGACAAAGGAGAAAAACAGGCGTTTGATTTTGAAGCTAAATGGATCTATCATGTCAGTTCTCCTCCCTCCTCTCCATCGCCCGAGGTTGGGGAGAGTCTATAAATGTACCTCTATGTAGGGGCTCTGCATGTGATGCTAATTTCCAGGGACATATATAAAATAATTTGCATCACCAGTACCCCAAGAATGCGCTGACTGGAGCTAAAATAAAGAGTCCAGAACGCAGGGAGCCTGCACCTCTCCAAAGTCATCTTCTTCATGCAAAGGCACAGCAGAGCCTCTTCTGGGACGCACTGTGTAACTTGGCCCTGGGCCTCCGGCCGTGTTACATTTCAAATATTAAGTGGATATTCCAACAACATTTTTTCCACCACTATTTATTATCTTGGCTTGCTGTATGCTACTCGACAATGCCTAGTATTCTGTGCACATACTGAAGGGTTTTGTTGGGATGTGGGGCCTATTTGTTTCCCAACCTCTGACTATGCCTGTAAAAATGTCTTTGAAGGAACAATCCACTTTTTAAAGTAAACCATCCTCAGAAGCAAAACGAACGGTGCACAAAAATCTTTACAAATGTTATCTTTCTACTTCTTATACAGCCCATATGTAATCATTGTTTCTAATACATCCTCTCTAGGTTACATTTTCCAGAAAAATATTTCTAAATACAAGATGAACATCACTTTTGTCTCGAACTGTACTGAACGTACATTATTCAACCACCCACCATTATTTATGTTAAGTGATTCATGATTCTAACTCCAAATAATTTACATATGAATCATTTCCTGGCGGTATGCCATGGTTTTGTGTGTGAGAATAAATGACAAAGAAAACTGCCAACTTGGCAAAGGGTACAGCCTTATCCTTGGCCAGGGTAGTTTTTAACATCTAAAAGAGAGACAGATAGATAGAGCCAGAGACAAATGGATCTGGGGGATAAACAATGCTCCCAAACCAAACGATTCGTCTAGCGTCCAGTCTTTCCTGCCTGTGTCCTTTGTCTCATTGAATGGACCTGGGTGCCCGGAGCAGAAGGGCATTCTACCCTGACCCTCCCTCCCGCGTCCTCCTGCCCAGCTCATCAGTCACCCACCCCCGCCTTCTCAGTAGCCTCAAAATATGCCCATTCCCTCTTTACCCCTTTTGCCAATTTTTTTCTAGGCCTCCAGGCATCTGCAAAGGCAGTTTTGTCTGGAACTTTCTTCCCCCACTTCTTGGTGAACTCCTATTCATTCCTCAGAATGATGGGGGATCTCACCTCCTCCAGGTAGCCTCCCCTGCTTAACCACAGCTGGGTTAGGAAACCCTCGAATTTGTCCTCAGAGCCCCCTGCGCTCACTCCGGCCGCAGTTCTCACCCTGCTCTCTTGGAGGTCTTTGTTTACCTTGCTCTGCAGGAACCAGCACGGTTCATTCTTGAGTAATCACATCACTCACTGCTCACTGTTACAAGTTTTACAGCCAGTATGTATATTGTGGGGTGAGCACCACTGAGGATGACACGTTGAGAGAGACGAGATGCTCAATAGTTATATGTGATGACTGTGGTTGGTTGAATAATGGCCACAAAAAGTTATCAGGTCTTAATGCCTAGAACTTGTAAATACTACTGTACTTGAGGAAAAGAATGTCTCTGGGGGTATGATTAAAGTCACTGCAACAAAGCAAAAACTGTAGATTTTCTGGGTGCCATTACAAGTGTCTTTCTGAGACAGAGGCAGAGGGAAATTTCACAGTCAGCAGAAGAAAAATAAACACAAAGAAGAGAGGGAGATGTGAAGATGGAGGCAGAATTTGGAGTGATGTGTTCCTCCAAGCCAAGGAATACTGTCAGCTACCAGAAGCTACTTAGAGTCAAGGAACAGATAGATTTCCCCCCACGGCCTGCAGAGGGAAAGTGGATTTCAGACTTCAGCCCCTGAAACAGTGAGAAAAATGTTGTAAGTCATCAAGCTGGTTGGGAAGTTATTCCAACAGCCTCAGGAAGCTAATATAGCATACATTTAGATTTTTGTCCTGCCCCGACCCATAACATGTAGATAATGAATGCAGAACTCTGGGGAGAAAGGGAAGGAAGGGCCACTTCTAAGCACACTACAGAAAGCGCCAGGCTTCACACACTGTGGGAATTCAGTAAATATTCAGAACAATTACATTTAGAATATTAGGCATAGAAGAATTCTTAAATTTATCAACATCATAGCCTTCTCAGAAGCCTCCATAAATCTGGCCCCAAGGTAGATCTTGCAAAAATCTCCTACTTTGTATGTAAATCAATGAAGTCAGAACATTCCCTCATACCATATACACACAAAAAAACTCAAAATGGCTTAAAGACTTAAATACAAAATAGGACGCCATAAAACTCCAAGGAGAGAATACAGGCAAAACATTCTGACATTAGGTCAGTCTCCCAAAGCAACAGAAATAAAAGCAAAAATAAACTAATTGAACTTATAAGCTTTCATACAGCAAAGGAAACCACAAACAAAATAAAAAGACAACTTACAGACTGGGAGAAAATATTTGCAAACAATGCAACCAACAAGGGTTTAATTTCCAAAATATATAAACTACTCAGACAACTCAAAATAACAAACAACCAAATCAAAAAATGGGCAGACCTAAAAAGACATTTCTCCGAAGAAAACTTACAGCTGGCCGATAGGTACATGAGAATACGCTTAACACTGCTAATTGTCAGAGAAACGTAAATCAAAGCTACAATCAGGTATCACTTCACGCCAGTCAGAATGGCCATCATTAAAAAGTCTATAAATAATAAATTCTAGAGAAGGGTGTAGAGAAAAGGGAACCTTCAGACACTGTTGGTGGGAATAAAAATTAGTGCTGCCATTAAGGAGAACAGTGTGGAGTTTCCTTAAAAAAAAACAACAGTAGAGTTACCATATCATCCTGCAATCCCACTCTTGGGTATATGCCCGGAGAAAATGCTCATTCAAAAAGATACATGCCCCCAATGTTCACTGCAGCACTATTTACAATAGTCAAGACGTGAAGGCAACCTAAATGTCCATCAGCAGATAAACAGACAAAGGAAATGTGGTACATATATACAATGAAATATACTCAGCCATGAAAGTGAAAGTGAAGTTGCTCAGTCATGTCCAACTCTTTGCAACCCCGTGGACTGTAGCCCGCCAGGCTCCTCTATTCTCCAGGCAAGAATACTGGAGTGGGTTGCCATTCCCTTCTCCAGGGGATCTTCCCATCCCAGGGATTGAACACAAGTCTCCCGCATTGCAGGCAGACGCTTTATCCTCTGAGCCACCAGGGAAGCGTCATACTCAGCCATACAAAGAATGAAATAATGCCATGTGCAGCAACCGAAATGGACCTAGAGATGATCATACTGAGCGACGTAAGTCAGACAGAGACGTATATTACACCATACGATACCAAATACTGCAGTGGGCTGCCATTTCCTCCTCCGGGGGATCTTCCTTACCCAGGGATCAAACTCGGGTCTTCTGCATTGCAGGCAGACCCTCTACCGTTTGAACTACCAGGGAAGCCCTAAACCACTTGTATGTGAATCTAAAATATGACACAAATGAATTTATCTACGAAACAGAAACAGACTCACAGATACAGAAAACAAACTATGGTTACCAGAAGGGAAAGGGGGTGGGGAAGGGATAGATGAGGAGTTTGGTATTAACGGATACAAACCAGTATACTCCTACTACAACCGGGTCCTACTACATAGCACAGGGAACTATATTCACTATCTTGTAATGACCTATAATTTAAAAAAATATATGTATAATTGAATCTTTTTGCTGTAAACCAGAAACACAACATTATAAATGAACTATACTTCAATTTAAGAAAGTCTCCTACTTGGAAGAACCCAACGTGCTTTCCACCTCCTGGGCCCCTGCTCAGGCTGTGCTGACCGCCTCTAAGGCCCTTCTGTCATTCCTGCCTATTTAAGCCCTGCATGCACACACACGTTCAGTCACATCTGACTGTCTGTGACTCCATGGACTGTAGTCTGCCACTACCCACCGCTCAAGTTCAGCTCCAACACTTCTTTCTCTAAGGCATCGCCACTGAGCATCTGCTTCTCATCTGCTTCCCTGAACTCCCAAACACTCCTTACAGAATTGGTATTAATTTGTATGTTAAATCACCCTATTCCTAGCACAGCATCTCACACAAACATCAGATGTTAGATAAACAGTGAATTAATCTAATAACACTCATACACATTACAGAAAAAGCAAATAGAAAGTCAGACGTTAAGAATTTTTCCCCAGCTTCTTCTTACAGGAACAAAGGCAGAAATTGAACTTGGAGCAGGAGCGTGACGGACTAACCCAAAGATCCGATCACCGCTCTGCCTCTGTGTGACTTCTGGGAAGCTATCTAATATGTGTTTCTATTTCTTTATCTATAAAACATCTGTTTTGCAAGTCATTAAAGATAATGTGCAAAATTCTTAAAATGTCCAAGCCTTGATAGATAATACACTTTGATAAATGGATAGATAATACATTTGGATAGATAATACATTTTGGATAAACATTACATTTTGATAAATGGCAGATATTGTTTTCAGCATTATTACTTTTCTGTGTACATCTCACAAAACAGAGGTAATGAACAATGCCCCAGGAGAGTGTCTTAATACCTGAAGATTTTGTTTAAAAAGAAAATTCTCTATACCATTTTTTCCGAAGTATAAAATTCAGTGGAAAAATCTACTTATTGAAAACAAGTATGAGATGAACAGATACAAACTACTACACATAAAACAGACATGCCACAAGGATTTACTGTACATCCTATAAGGACCCACAATGAAATACTGACATTATCTGAAAAGAAACAACTGATTCACTTTGCTGTACATCTGAAACCAACACAGTAATCAACTGTCCATTTTTTTTTAACGTTTTGAAATTATAATTTCATACAATGTGGAAATAATTGTTCAAGTAAGCAAAATAGAAGGGTGAAAACTAACTATATGAGCATGAATTATAAAAATACAATGACATTCAATTACAAGGAAAAACAATACCTCAATTTTTTTTTCTTCACCCAAATGTTTGAAGTGGCCTATTCATTTGCCTTAACACTTGGTGTTATCAGACTGTATTTTTTTGCATGAAGATCTTTTTTTCAACTACTGAGACTGCTGCTTAAATTTTAATCAGGTAAACAGTATTCTTTCCATCATAATTATTTTTAAACTTTTTATGAAGAAATACTTTAATGCAATTATTTAGAACCTGGCTCCCCAAATTACAACACATTCTGCTTAAATCACACAATATCAGATACAAAGAGCAACACCCACTTCCACACGGAGAAAGGCTCAGCAGTTGAAAATATAATCAGATTGTCAGCACGATAGGTAAAAAAACACAGAATTATTTAAAGAAAATTAAATTTAGAAAAACCTTATTCAAAGAAAAGGGAGCATTTTGCACAGACTCTGCTTCATTAGCTGTCACAATGCAGTAAAAAGAAAAAAAGTATATGACAAATTTGCCTATTGGATTTACATTCTGGGACTCTGAGAAATTTTACCATAATTATTTTAGGTTTTCTGTTAAAAATACACTATTTTGTAAATGTCTGATGAAGAACAGTTTTATGAGTTCCATAAATATAAGACCACCATTGTCATATCAAGTCCTCCTAGTTATAAGTTCTGACTCCCTCTGGCCTATTAATAATATTAACAGCTAACAAGTGTTAAACTTTTACTATATACTGGTACTTTTCTACATATCTTACATGCCTTAATTAATTCACAATAACTTATATCTTAAACATTATTAATAACTGCATTTTATTAATTATTAGGAAGAAACAGAGGCACAGAGGGCCTAACTAATTTTTCCAAGGTCACACAGCAAGAAGACACAGGATTAAACTTAATACAATCTGTCTAGAGTAGCACTGTTCAACAGCAATGTGATCCACCCATGTAAATCTAAATTTTCTAGTAGCCATGCTAAAAAATATAAAAAGCAGGTAAAATTTATGACTTATTTAAATATTCAAGATATTACCATTTCACCATGTAATCAAATACAAAAGATATTAAGTATCTTACATTCTTCTTTGAGTATTAAGTCTTCACAATCTGATGTGTGTTTTGCACCTAGCAAACATTTCAGTTCAGACTGGCCACATTTCAAATGCCAGGAGTTCAGAGTTGGACCATGAGTTCCAGAGCCTGATCTCTTACCTGTTAGGCTACCTACCAGAAAGGAATCTAAAAAGGTCTTTGTCGTCATTATTAGAAAATATTTATCTTTTCAAATATAGTTAAAATACCAGTAATCTAGCAGCATCCCACCATTTGATTTTTTTTCCCCCAGTTGGATCTTGAGAGTGGGACAGAGAAAAAAGTTCATCCACTTGGAGAGACAATCCACGGTGTGTGCGCACATCCCGCGTCAGCTCTCGTTACAAGTATCTTTCCAAGGATGTCTGTACGGCAAACATACTTGGAACACAAAGACGGTGTCTGCCCTGGCCAGGAGGACAGATCTGTCTCCTGACCACGGTAATAACGTCCTCCTCTGAGGATACTAGTGGCTCCCTCCTAAGACTGGGGTTTCCTAGGCTTGGGGATCCTCCACTGGGATACAAACCCAACTATGGGCCTTGGGAGGTAAGAGGAACCAACGTGAGCATGGAGCCCACGCTGCCTGCTATGCCACGAGTAACTGTTTTTTGGTCTCTGATGCAGGAATGCTGTATCTTCTGCCACAAAGCTAGAAGGCTAATTTGTTAGTCTGAAAGTAGGGTCAAGTCTCAGACCCCTCACTGTTCCTGACACAGCTTTTTTTGTGTGGCTGGGTTCTGAAATAGGCATCTCCCAGAGAAGAGAACTTACATTTTTCGATGGTTAGGACAAAGATCAAATAAAGATACTGTTTTAGGATTAAGGTTTCAGAAAAATGGCAGGAAAAAAAAAGCATGATATGGTTTCCCCAAATACTACCAGCAGTTAATTCCTGTTACGAGCTCATCAAATCACCACTAAATTCCTTCACCACAGCAAACGGCTCTAAGTGTTTTAGTTTCTTTTACAAAATAGTCACATATACTGTACCTTTCCACAACATTTGGCTTTGTCTATAATCTTCAGGGCAAACTCCTTTCCGGTTGACCTATGAATAAACAGAGGAAGGCCATATAAAGACACACATCAAAGACACCATCCTTCCTGATTTCCTCTCCAGCAGACTCTGGGAAGACAGACCGGTTTCCTCCTCTATACACCAGAGAGGATGCTGAGTGGAGTCTGGGAGAAAAATCCCCCCAAAAAGATTTTTTAAAAACCCACAAAGCCACACTGTCAATCTCCTTTTATAAATATCAATCATTACAATATTATTAAGTAACTCACATATTTAAAATAGTTAAATTCTGTTGCATCAGAGCTGGACGAAAGATATTTTCCCACACTTAAATCTCAAAAATAGTTCTCTTAGGAGACAGAATAAAATTTAGAAAAATGAATCAAAGTAACAGAAAAATTTCTTTTATCAATGTCTTTACATGAATCCATTAGCCCATCAGGCCACAATTCAAAACTGAGAAGTCCCTAGACTTCCACTGTCCATTTCTCAGTCAAACTGCAGTGAAGACCTGGAGCCGTCTCACCCACACCTCTCAACACCCCAGTCTGCACGTGCTCAGTCACTTCAGGCGTGTCCAACTCTCTGAGACCCCATGGACCACCCGCCAGGCTCCTCTGTCCATGGGATTCTCCAGGCAAGGATACTGGACTGGGTTGCCATGTTCCTTCTCCAGTGATAAAGTATGAAGTAAGAGAAGTGAGTGAGAGACATCATTTCCTTGGACACAAGAATCTGGATGATGTTATTTAACCTTTAACCACCTTTAACATCATTTAAGCTGAACATGCCAAAAATACATCTTTCAGAATTCAGGAGAACAGTTCAACAAAGAACACTGTGGTATTCTCAGAACACATTAATTCTCTCAATCACAAGCTACATTTGCCAAGTGGTCATAGTAACACTGATGGCCTACCTTGGAAGAATAAACTTTATTTAAATTAGTATATGGTATATAGACAGAATGTGGTCCACTGGAGAAGGGAATGGCAAACCACGTCAGTATTTTTGCCTTCAGAACCCCATGAACAGCATGAGAAGGCAAAATGATAGGATACTGAAAGAGGGACTCCCCAGGTCAGTAGGCGCCCACATGCCACTGGAGATCAGTGGAGAAATAACTCCAGAAAGAATGAAGAGATGGAGCCAAATCAAAAACAATACCCAGTTGTGGATGTGACTGGTGATAGAAGCAAGGTCTGATGCTGTAAAGAGCAATACTGCACAGGAACCTGGAATGTTAGATCCATGAATCAAGGCAAATTGGAAGTGGTCAAACAGGAGATGGCAAGAGTGAATGTCGACATTCTAGGAATCAGCAAACTAAAATGGACTGGAATGGGTGAATTTAACTCAGATGACCATTATATCTACTACTGTGGGCAGGAATCCCTTAGAAGAAATGGAGTAGCCATCATGGTCAACAAAAGAGTCCAAAATGCAGTACTTGGATGCAAGCTCAAAAACGACAGAATGATCTCTGTTCATTTCCAAGGCAAACCATTCAATATCACAGTAATCCAAGCCTATGCCCCAACCAGTAATGCTGAAGAAGCTGAAGTTGAACGATTCTATGAAGACCTACAAGACCTTTTAGAACTAAGACCTAAAAAAGATGTCCTTTTCATTATAGGGGAGTGGAATGCAAAAGTAGGAAGTCAAGAAAACACCTGGAGTAACAGGCAAATTTGGTCTTGGAGTACAGAATGAAGCAGGGCAAAGACTAATAGAGTTCTGCCAAGAGAATGCACTGGTCATAGCAAACACCCTCTTTCAATAACACAAGAGAAGACTCTACACATGGACATCACCAGATGGTCAACACCAAAGTCAGACTGATTATATTCTTTGCAGCCAAAGATGGAGAAGCTCTACACAGTCAGGGAAAACAAGATCAGGAGCTGACTGTGGCTCAGATAATGAACTCCTTATTGCCAAATTCAGACTTAAATTGAAGAAAGTAGGGAAAACCACAGGACCATTCAGGTATGACCTAAATAAAATCCCTTATGACTATACAGTGGAAGTGAGAAATAGATTTAAGGGACTAAATCTGATAGACAAGAGTACCTGATGAACTATGGACGGAGGTTCGTGACATTGTACAGGAGACAGGGATCAAGACTATCCCCATGGAAAAGAAACGCAAAAAGGCAAAATGGTTGTCTGAGGAGGCCTTACAAATAGCTGTGAAAAGAAGAGAAGCGAAAAGCTAAGGAGAAAAGGAAAGTTATTCCCATTTGAACACAGAGTTCCAAAGAATAGCCAGGAGAGATAAGAAAGCCTTCCTCAGCGATCAATGCAAAGAAACAGAGGAAAACAACAGAATGGGAAAGACTAGAGATCTCTTCAAGAAAATTAAAGATATCAAGGGAACATATCAGGCAAAGATGGGTTCGATAAAGGACAGAAATGGTATGGACCTAACAGAAGCAGAAGATATTAAGAGGTGGCAAGAATACACAGAACTGTACAAAAAAGATCTTCACCACCCAGATAATCACAATGGTGTGATCACTCACCTAGAGCCAGACATCCCGGAATGTGAAGTCAAGTGGGCCTTAGAAAGCATTACTACGAACACAGCTAGTGGAGGTGATGGAATTCCAGTTGAGCTATTTCAAATCCTGAAAGATGATGCTGGGAAAGTGCTGCACTCAATATGCCAGCAAATTTGGAAAGCTCAGCAGTGGCCACAGCACTGGAAAAGGTCAGTTTTCATTCCAATCCCTAAGAAAGGCAATCCCAAAGAATGTACAAACTACCACACAATTGCAGTCATCTCACATGCTAGTAGAGTAATGCTCAAAATTCTCCAAGCCAGGCTTCAGCAATATGTGAACTGTGAACTTCCAGATGTTCAAGCTGGCTTTAGAAAAGGCAGAGGAATCAGAGATTAAATAGCCAAAATCTGCTGGATCATCGAAAGCAAGAGAGTTCCAGAAAAACATCTATTTCTGCTTTATTGACTACACCAAAGCCTTTGACTGTATGGATCACAATAAACTGTGGAAAATTCTGAAAGAGATGGGAATACCAGACCATCTGACCTGCATCTTGAGAAACCTGTATGCAGGTCAGGAAGCAACAGTCAGAACTGGACATGGAACAACAGACTGGTTCCAAATAGGAAAAGGAGTACATCAAGGCTGTATATTGTCACCCTGCTTATTTAACTTATATGCAGAGTACATCATGAGAAACGCTGGGCTGGAAGAAGCACAAGCTGGAATCAAGATTGCCAGGAGAAATATCAACAACCTCAGAAATGCAGATGACACCACCCTTATGGCAGAGAGTGAAGAGGAAATAAAAAGCCTCTTGATGAAAGTGAAAGAGGAGAGTGAAAAAGTTGGCTTAAAGCTTAACATTCAGAAAACTAAGATCATGGCATCTGGTCCCATCACTTCATGGCAAATAGATGGGGAAACAGTGGAAACAGTGGCTGACTTTATTTTTTCTGGGCTCCAAAAATCACTGCAGATGGTGATTGCAGCCATGAAATTAAAAGATGCTTACTGCTTGGAAGCAAAGTTATGACCAATCTAGATAGCATATTAAAAAGCAAAGACATTACTTTGCCAACAAAGGTCCATCTGGTCAAGGCTCTGGTTTTTCCAGTGGTCATGTACGGATGTGACAGTTGGACTGTGAAGAAAGCTGAGCGCCAAAAAATTGATGCTTTTGAACTGTGGTGCTGGAGAAGACTCTTGAGAGTCCCTTGGACTGCAAGGAGATGCAACCAGTCCATCCTAAAGGAGATCAGTCCTGGGTGTTCATTGGAAGGACTGATGCTGAAGCTGAAACTCCAATACTGTGGCCACCTCATGCGAAGAGGTGACTCATTGGAACAGACCCTGATGCTGGGAGGGATTGGGGGCGGGAGGAGAAGGGGATGACAGAGGATGAGATGGCTGGATGGCATCACCGACTTGATGGGCATGTGCTTGGGCAGACTCCGGGAGTTGATGATAGACAGGGAGGCCTGGCGTGCTGCGATTCATGGGTCGCAAAGAGTCGGACACGACTGAGTGACTGAACTGACTGACTGATATCTGGTGGTAAAGAACCCATCTTCCAATGCAGGAGACGTAAGAGATGTGGGTTCATTCCCTGGGTGGGAAGAGGTGGGCATGGCAACCCACTCCAATATTCTTGCTTGGAGAATCCAGGGACAGAGGAGTCTGGCAGGCTACAGTCCATAGGGCTGCAAAGAGTTGGACACAACTGAAGCAACTTAGTGCGCATTTGTGCATGTATATATAGTGTGTTAGTCACTCAGTCATGTTTGTATATATGTGTGTAAAGTATAAACCTGCTTTCTACTTTGAGAGATGTATCAGGTCTCATCCTTGAGCCAGAGAAAAATGGGAAAGAAAACGATTCATTAAAAAAAATAAAATCTCCTACAGCACTTACCTGTGCCAGGCTTTGTTCTCAATGCTATAGTTGTATTAATTCATTTAATACCTGCAGGAACCCCCTCATTTAATATTTAATTTCATATTATCAGTAGTCCAGGATACATGAGTTCTGACTTTATTCAAGATCAGAATCAGCTAACTTTTGCACATATTAAAATATTTCTGCTTTTCCAGCCTTATTTTAAGGTCTTGATTTCTGAAATGGTAAACTATTAAAACTGGAAAAGATTCAGTTTAGAGTCTTTGGACTTATAGGCTGTTTTTCTAGCTATTCTAGGAGGTAATTTTTCTTGTGGGGGATGGGCAGGAGGTGAGGTGTCCAGAAAGTTCTGGTAACTGCAGTTTTTCTGTTTTGCTACATCTTTGGTGGAGGTTTACTGCTCATTATATGGTGCAGAAAGCAGCTCCTTTACTTAGCTCTGGTTACACAGATTGTTGCCCAAGCAACAGGCATCTAAAATATGACTTCTAAAGGCTCATTAGAAATCCAAGGCAATATTTGGTTTATATTACGGGGAAGGGCTTCTCTGGTGCCTCAGACAGTAAAGAATCTGCCTGCAATGAGGGAGATGCAGGTTTGATCATTGGGTCAGGAAGATCCCCTAGAGAAGGGCATGAACCCACTCTAGTATTCTTGCCTGGAGAATCCCATGGGCAGAGGAGCCTGGCGAGCTGCAGTCAAGCTGCCCGTGAGCAGGCAAAACCTCTAGTCCCTAGGGCAGAGTCTTTGAGAAGGCCTTCTGTTCATTCAGGTAAGAATAAATTCCAAGGCAGAAATGTATGCATCAGTGAACAAGCGATTATCTTCCCTCACCTGTCCATGCACTCTTTGACGACTGCAAAATTGCCGTCTCCAATAACTTTCCCAATTTTGTATTTCTCAAGAAGAGTCGACGACTCAGAGCACCTGTTTCCATTCACACCTGCAAGAAAGGGTAAATGCATACTCTGATGAATACATCACATTTCACCTTGATTTTTACATATTTGTAAAACAACAAATCTAAATGCACTTCTATATCTATAGTAAAACTAAAGAAAATCCTCTGAGCATATTTTCTTAATAAAACACCTGAATCACCAATTTCCTTTTAGCCTTGTTGGCTAAAATCAGAAACCAACAAAATCAAGAAGACTCTTCTGAGTCTCTTGGACTGCAAGGAGATCCAACCAGTCTATCCGAAAGGAAATCAGTCCTGGGTGTTCATTGGAAGGACTGATGTTGAAGCTGAAACTCCAATACTTTGGCCACCTGATGTGAAGAGCTGACTCATAGGAAAAGACCCTGATGCTGGGAAAGATTGAAGGCAAGAGGAGAAGGGGACAGCAGAGGATGAGATGGTTGGATCGCATCACCAACTCAACAGACATGAGTTTGAGTAAGCTTCGGGAGTTGGTGATGGGCAGGGAAGCCTGGTGTACTGCAGTCCATGAGGTCGCAAAGAGTCGGACACAACTGAGCGACTGAACTGAACAAATTCCTGAAGTATCACCTGAAAATAAGTGATTAACTTTGGGTAATAGGGAAGTCTAACTAAAACTCTAAATTTTTTGTCAATTCTGGGGAAAGGGGAAGGGGGTGATGGTGGGGATTTAATCTTAGACCTTTTTTTTTTTTTTTCAAGATTTTCTAGTAAAGAAAATTCTGGCCAGTCATGAATTAAGCTAAGTTAAGTTAATGCAAATTTCTGGCTCAAAGTTATCTCAGAAAGAAGGTCGGGGGGCGGGGGGCAGGAGGAGGAAGTGGTTAAGACTGACCACTTTTCACAATGCATCCTCAAGTGGACTGTACACAGCACGCATCAAAGAAAGAAGCCTACTTGGAGTATCTAAGAAAAACGAAAGTCTACATTTAGGAATTGTAGGCAGGTTCAGTTCAGTTCAGTTCAGTGGCTCAGCCGTGTCCGACTCTTTGTGACCACATGAACTGCAGCATGCCAGGCCTCCCTGTCCATCACCAATTCCCAGAGTTTACTCAAACTCAAGTCCATCGAGTCAGTGATGCCATCCAGCCATCTCATCCTCTGTTGTCCCCTTCTCCTCCTGTTCTCAATCTTTCCCAGCAGATTGCCACTAGGGAAAAATAATGGAAACCCAGAACTAAAGTTTGAAATTGGGATTGCTTAATTAACACTGATGCGACCCCTGACAACTAAGGCTGAACAGTTTAACTGGAGTCATGACCTCATGGTGTTTAGGGAGACCATCGTAAAGCACAAGGGGGTGTGTGGGTCCGCCAAGTTCACACGGATGGCTTCTGTTACAAAAAAGTAAACATACTGAGAACTACCTTCAGGACTCAGGCAACGATCAACTTCAGGCCCTCCGTTGACATTGGAAGAAGATCGGCCATGCGCAGAAACCTGCTGCAAAAGACAGTGCTTATTATTTATTCAGCTTATCGACTATGTGGGTAAGTTTCCACATAGAATCATACAGAAATAGAGGAAGCATCCCCTTGCTTCTCATCTCAGCCGTCCTCCTATACACAGCCCCATTAATACAGTTCTCCCCTAGACACAGTGCTTTCAATTAGTATCATGAAAACTGACACTGTGCTCCTCTTCTTTGATACTGTGTTACTGTTGATCTCAATGAAGTAAAGAAAAGGAGACTTTCACGGCATCACCGATGAACAAGGTAGTCACCCACAGCACACGCCCTCTGGAGGGTTCAGCACCCAGACAGCAGCCCTGGCTCAACCAACTCCTTTACCACCCTAAAACAGCAAGAATTCCTCTGCGGCATCACAAGGATTTTTTTTAAAACTAGGAACCAGAGGGAAAAAAAAGATAAAACTAAATGATAGGTTCCCACCTAACAAAAAGCTGAAGTCCCCAGTCTAACACACAAATATCTCTAAATTCTTCGGTAAACTGAAAAGGCAGAGAAACCAGAGATCAAATTGCCAACATCCAATGAATCATCGAAAAAGTGAGAGAGGTCCAGAAAAACAGCTACTTCTACTTTATTGACTATGCCAAAGACTTTGACTGTGTGGATCACAACAAACTGTGAAAAATTCTTCAAGAGATGGGAATACCAGACCACCTGACCTGTTTCCCGAGAAATCTGTAGGCAGGTCAAGAAGCAACAGTTAGAAATGGACATGGAACAACAAACTGGTTCCAAATAGGAGAAGGAGTACGTCAAGGCTGTATATTGTCACCTGCTTATTTAACTTATACACAGAGTACATCATGAGAATATTGGACTGGATGAAGCACAAGCTGAAATCAAGATTGCTGGGAGAAATATCAATAACCTCAGATATGCAGATGACACCACCCTTACAGCAGAAACTGAAGAGGAACTAAAGAGCTTCCTGATGAAAGTGAAAGAAGAGAGTGAAAAAGTTGGCTTAAAGCTCAACATTCAGAAAACTAAGATCATGGCATCTGGTCCCATCACCTCATGGGAAATAGATGGGAAACAGTGGAAACAGTGGCTGACTTTATTTTTCTGGGCTCCAAAATCACTGCAGATGGTGATTGGAGCCACGAAATTAAAAGATGCTTACTCCTTGGAAGGAAAGTTATGACCAACCTAGACAGCATAGTAAAAAGCAGAGACATTACTTTGTCAACAAAGGTCCGTCTAGACAAGGCTATGGTTTTTCCAGTGGTCATGTATGGATATGAGAGTTGGACTGTGAAGAAAGCTGAGCACTGAAGAATTGATGCTTTTGAACTGTGGTGTTGGAGAAGACTCTTGAGAGTCCCTTGGACTGCAAGGAGATCCAACCAGTCCATCCTAAAGGAGATGAGTCGTGGGTGTTCATTGGACGGGCTGATGTTGAAGCTGTAACTCCAATACCTTGGCCATCTCATGCAAAGAGCTGACTCTTTGAAAAGACCCTGATGCTGGGAAAAGACTGAAGGCAGGAGGAGAAGGGGACGACCGACGATGAGATGGTTGGATGGCATCACTGACTCAATGGACATGAGTTTGAGTAAACTCCGGGAATTTGTGATGGACAGGGAGGCCTGGCGTGCTGCAGTCCATGAGGTCTCAAAGAGTTGGACACAACTGAGCGACTGAACTGAACTGAAACTGAAAAGGGCTTCCCAGGTGGCTCAGTAGGTAAAGATGACGTCTGCAATGCAAGAAATGCTGGCAGGCATGGGTTCTATGTCTGGGTGAAGAAAATCCCCTAGAGTAGGAAATGACAACCCATTCCAGTATTCTTGCCTGAAGAATCTCAAGAAGAGGAGCTTGAGAGTCTACAGTCCATAGCGTCACAAGAGTCAGACAAAACTGAAGCAACTGAGCACACACAGGTAAACTGACTATTTCTGTGATGATACGTATGTTTACCACTGTTATTATTGTGCAGTAGCTCAGTTGTGTCCAACTCATTGCAACTCCATGGACTGCAGCATGCCAGGCTTCCCTGTCCTTCACCACCTCCTGGAGCTTGCTCAAACTCATGATTATTAAGTCGGTGATGCCATCCAACTATCTAGTCCTCTGACATCTTCTCCTCCTGCCTTCAATCTTTCCCAGCATCAGGGTCTTTTCTAAAGAGTCAGCTCTTCACATCAGGTGGCCAAAGTATTGGAGCTTCAGCTTCAGCATCAGTCCTTCCAATGAATATTCAGCATTGATTTCCTTTTCCTTTAAAATTGACTGGTTTGATCTCCTTGCAATCCAAGGGACTCTGAAGAGTCTTCTCCACAGTTCAAATGCATCAAATGACAAAATATGTATCATTATTTACTACTATTTTATGTATTATTTTGGAGGCTTATGGAATTTTTTTTCATAATTCCCAAGGGCTATTACACTTCCCAACTCAATCTTTTCTCTTTCTTAACTTTCTTCTCTTAAAAAAAAAAATAAAGTATTCCTTTTAGGAGTTTATATGTCAAAGGACTTACTGATGGTAAAGCCAGGAGTGGTGTGTCTTGCTAAGAAACCCAAGGCCACTGAAAGCCAGCGCTGAGATGCACCAGTTAGCCCTGCCCTGAGGAATAAACACGCCTCCCCTAAGTGTGTGTCCGGCAGTCTGACAGGTGAGCAGTCAGGCAGAAACGTGGGTGTGCGTGTGAGTCCCTTTCTGGCCACCCTTAACCTGATGAAAACTGCGGGTGGCTGAACACCTCGCTCCTCAGAACTCACTCACTCCTTCCTCATAATACAGGTCATTGGTGGACACAGTTTTTCAAAATTTAGCTTTTTGGCTTGTTTCCTTTTTCCCTGCTAAAATTGAAGGCAATTCCAAATTCAGCAGGAATTTATGCTAGAATGTTTAAAAGTTAGAATTTAAAAACCAAGCCCTAGAAGGCGACCTGAAGGGAAGCTGAAAAGAAAACCACAATGTTCTCTGCAGCATTTGTTGATACAGCAACCACTCCCGGTCCTCAGCTTCTGGACAGCTCCACCAGAGGCCGCCTCAGTCACCGCCAGCCTGCCCGCGCCACGACCACTGCCAGGGCAGCCTTTCCAGAGGAGACTTCTGATCCCAGAACCTCCCTGTGTCATCACAACCAACAGAACAACCCTAGAGTCTTCAGCCCACCTGACAATGCAGGAGACATAAGAAACCTGGGTTCGACCCCTGGGTCGGGAAGATCCCCTGGAGGAGGGCATGGCAACCCACTCCAGTGTTCTTGCCTGGAGAATCCCATGGACAGAGGAGCCTGGAGGGATACAGTCCATGGGGTCACAAAGAGTCAGACACGACTGAGTGACTAAGTTATAACAGCAGAAGTGTAAATCATCTAGCACAGTCAACGACAGGTAGCACTAACCCAGCATTAGTTATCAGTATTTTTCCTCAAAACGCCTAACATAGGGCCTTCAAATGAGTGTATGAGAAAGGCTTTTGAATTGTTGAGTGTACAATGGCTCCAAGATACGTTTCTATATAATTCACTCCAAGTCAGTTTTCTCTTCTAATGCAACACTTCCTGGATTGAAAACTGTCACTCAAGGAAATAAGAAATCCAAATTAAATTCATATCAACTGGATCCTTAATGAACAGTATGAAAATGCAAAAAAGATATGACATTGAAAGATGAACTCCTCAGGTTGGTAGGTGCCCAGTATGCTACTGGAGAAGAGCAGAGAAAAAGCTCCAAGAGGGATGAAGAGGCTGAGCCAAAGCAGAAACAACACCCGTTTGTGGAGATGTCTGGTGGTGAAAGTAAAGTCCAATGCTGTACAGAACAATATTGCACTGGAACCTGGGATGTCAGGTCCATGGTAAATGGGAAGTGGTCAAACAGGAGATGGCAAGAGTGAACATTGACATTTCAGGAATCAGTGAACTAAGATGGACCGAAATGGGCAAATTTAATTCAGATGACCATTACATCTTCTACTGTGGGCAAGAATCCCTTAGAAGAAATGGAGTAGCCCTCATAGTCAACAAAAGAGTCCGAAATGCAGTACTTGGGTGCAATCTCAAAAATGACAGAATGGTCTGTTTGTTTCCAAGGCAAACCATTCAGTATCACAGTAATCCAAGTCTATGCCCAACCACTAATGCCAAAGAAGGTGAAGTTGAATGGTTCTATGATGACCTATAAGATCTTCTAGAACTAACACCAAAAAAAAGATGTCCTTTTCATCAAAGGGGACTGGAATGTAAAAGTAGGAAGTCTAGAGATACCTGGAGTAACAGGGAAGTTTGGCCTTGGAGTACAGAATGAAGCAGGGCAAAAGCTAGAGTTTTGCTAAGAGAACACACTGGTTATAGCAAACACCCTCTTCCAACAACACAAGAGAAGACTCTACACACGGACACCACCAGATGGTCAACACCAAAATCAGATTGATTATATTCTTTGCAGCTAAAGATGGAGAAGTTCTATACAGTCAGCAAAAAAGACCGGGAGCTGACTGTGGCTCAGATCAAGAACTCCTTATTGCAAAATTGAGACATAAATTGAAAAAAGTAGAGAATACCACTAGATCATTCAGGTATGACCTAAATCAAATCCTTTATGATTATACAGTGGAAATGACAAATAAATTCAAGGGATTAGATCTGATAGACAGAGTGCCTGAAGAACTATGGATGGAGGTTTGTAAAATTGTACAGGAGGCAGTGATCAAGACCATCCCCAGGAAAAAGAAATGCAAAAATGCAAAATGGTTGTTTGAGGAGACCTTACAAATAGCTGAGAAAAGAAGACAAATAGAAGGCAAAGGGGAAAAGGAAAGATATGCCATCTGAATGCAGAGTTCCAAAGAACAGCAAGGAAAGATAAGAAAGCCTTCGTATGTGATCAATGCAAAGAAAGAGAGGAAAACAATAGAATGGGAAAGACTAGAGATCTCTTCAAGAAAATTAGAGATACTAAGGGAATATTTCAGGCAAAGATGGGCACAATAAAGGACAGAAACAGTATGGACCTAACAGAAGCAGAAGTTATTAAGAAGAGGAGGCAAGAATACAGAGAAGAACTATACAAAAAAAGACCTTAATGACCCAGATAACCATGATGGTATAATTACTCACCTAGAGCAAGGCAACCCTGAATATTCATTGGAAGGACTGATGCTGAAGCTAAAGATACAGTACTTTTGCCACTTGAGGCCAAGAACTGGCTCATTGGAAAAGACCCTGATGCTGGGAAAGATTGAAGGCAGGAGGAAAGATTGAAGACAGAGGATGAGATGGCTGGATGGTTTCACTGACTCAGTGGACATGAGTTTGAGCAAACTCCAGGAGATGGTGAAGGACAGGGAAGCCTGGCGTGCTGCAGTCCAAGAGACAGCAAAGAGTGAGACATGACTGAGCAACCGGACAACAACAGATTCTTAACAGAATAAAGATAAGAAGAAAGTCATTTGGGGGGAAGTTTCATATCTCAAAAGGTAACCAGAAAGATGCCTTTTGATCTCAGCTCACCTCTAAGTTACAGGGATGGAGGGGTGGACTGTCGATGCCGGGGGAGCAGTGGTGGACAGTGGCCTGGCTGACCTGCATGTCTGTACTTCACAACCCAGGAAGGGGCCACCCCACACCCTCGGGGTGCAGCAGGCTGGGTCTGGCCTGGGCACTGGGCTGGAAGCACCTCCCCGCCTAGCACTCAGAGCCCGGGGGGTGTGCGGGGTGCGGACCCCACGTCCACCGCGGCCTGCCTTTGTCCCCACTCTCCTCTAGGCCTGCCTGCTTAGCTCTCCTGGAAGTGGTGACCCTCTTCTCACAGGTCTTCCCTGAGCTGTCTGAGTAAGTTAGTTATCACAAACTGATGTGCTGTGTGTGACTCACGGGCTCTCTAAGAGAGAAGTCCAGAAAGAGGCATCTTTACCTCCGTGTACATGCTCACACGGATGGGTGACTCCCTGGAGTACTGACTGAATTCCTATCAACCACAGTCAATGTTTCTTTTGATTAAATTCTCATTCACACCTATCCTGATTCCCAGCGCTTACAAACGATTTGTGTTGGGATTCAGAGGTGGCAAGGGGCCAGAAAAGACACCAGGAGACAGAGCAGGTGGTGGACGCTGACGGTGTAGCGACCAAACAGAGAACTAGGCTGAAGCTGGCCTGCGAGGCGGCTTGCGGACAGTGTGAGCGCGCGGGACAACGCAAAAGGCTGTTTCCACGTGTATCTGACAAAGGTTTCACTAAATCACCAGGAAATGCAACTCTCTTAGCAAAGGCTGATGGCAACAAGAGCAATTTTCAAAACTCTCCAACAGAATGATACTTTCTTTCAAAGTGCTAAACCTCCAGCCTTTAAAAACTAATAGAACTAACAGAAGTGATGTATCTGATCACCTGTCCAAACATGTTCATTTGGGGGGAAAAAAAGTTTTCATGAAGAAAATGAAAATGCATACAAAAAATGACGAAATCATTACATTATAACACAGCTCAACAGACAGGACATGATCAGATGCAGGGACGGTTTTCCTTCCCTCCATCAGCAACAACCTGTGCTGGACTTTTAGAGGATGCAAAGATTAGGGCCACGGTCTTTAGAGCCTGAAGTTTATAGTCTAATGAAGAGGCATATGTGTACATGCAAAACCCTTCCTGGAAAGCTCACTGTTCCAGAATGTGGTTCTTTCTGATGGTTTGTAACCCATGTGCAGGAGCTGCTGCGCCAGAGCATGAGTCTGCACTTGGCACAACTGAATCACACCTCTACCCTCTAAGTTTGTTTGACCTCCCAGCAATGAAGCCTGGTGCTCCGAGCATCCAAGAAAAGCTGGGTATCCACCAAGACCTCTGGACAGATCCCGGGCAAACGTGAAGTGCCAATTGTTACATATAAGGCACTCCTGGTGCCCCGAGAGACATGCAGACAACGAAGAAGGAAAACACAAGGGCAAAAGCAAGGACTACAAGATCCCCTCCGTTTACCAGGCAGAATTATGGATTTTCCTGTCCCTGGCAAGAGAACTATTCTCTTATTGAAGCAAGGAGAGAATAAAATATGGCATCCCTGATTAAACCTGTCCCATTTCTATTGTCCAACTAAATGTTTTTATTAAAATCTCTTAAAATGCTAATGCGCTTCCTCCTTCCATCAGTAGCCAGGACACTGAGATAGCATGAAGACGGTGCCTGGACACTGCGTGTGAACGAGACGCTCTTCAATAAAGTGTAAACGGATGGTAGGAGCATCTGGACTCTTTCAAGATATTTTCCATAATTACTAACTGGTTCAAAATGATGCAATACACTTCTCTGGTGGTCCAGTGATTAAGGATCTGTCTCTGAGTGCAGGCGACACTGGTTCCAACCCTGGTCCAGGAAGATCCTACATGCCTTGGGGCAACCAAGCCTGTGCACCACAGCTATTGAGCCAGCGATCTGCAAGAGAAGCCACCACAATGCGAAGCCTGGCCACAGTCAGAGAGCAGCCCCTGCTCGCTCCAGTTATAGAAAGCCTGTGCACAGTGGCAAAGACCCAGCACAGCCAATAAATAAATTTTTTTTTTTTAAAAAAGATGCCCTAATGTTAGTGGTGGGGAGAAGAGGGGACTTGTTTCCTGATGAGGTCATAGAGGGTGAGGGGAAGCGATGGAAACACTGAAGACCCAGTGAGTCCATTCTCTGTGCCCTCCACCACCACTGGCCTTCTCTCTGGCAGCAGCAGCCCCAGTTTTATGAAAAAGGAAGGAAATTGTACCAGAATCCACTTCTGCTAAGAACTTTAAAAAAAAGACTTGAAAACAGAGTAAAAAAATCTATAAAGTGCTCTCAACTGATAGCACCATTTACAAGAGCATTCCTGGCAGACAGTACATCCGATGACACGCCAGCTTTCCACATTTTTAGCAAAGTCAGTGTCCTACATTACATTTCTTTGACAAGTGGATTATTACTATTTCTATGAAATTTAAAGAGAAGTGTTAAATGCTATATTAAAATTGTGAAGTTTTGTTCATAAACAAGCAATTCTCAGGGGGGAAAAAAGCAGCAAAAATAGTTCTGTTAATGCTGGTCTCTACTTCATTGTGGTTTTCATAAAAAAAAGCATTTGAACAGAATCTAGCAGATATACTTGCGTAGAGAGTTGACTTTCTTGAATGCATCTTGGAAGATAGCACTGTGATTTTAAGTGGCCTGCTGCAGGGGTCAGAAACATCTTCTGTTAAGGGTCAGAGAGTAATATTTTAGCCTTTGTGGGTCACATGGTCTTTGTCACAACTACTTAACTCTGCTGTTGTCGTGTGAAAGCCAGAAACCAAATAGAAATGAAGGAGCATGGCTGTGTTCCAATAAAACTTTATTGAGAAAAACAGGTGATGGGCCAAATCTGGCCACAGGCAAATAAATCCCTGGTCCACAAGAACTTTCTTAGGAAAGCTTTTCCTCCAACATAATTCTTACACTTTTAAACGCTAGAACAGAATAAACCCCAGGGTATGATGTTATAAAGCAGCAGTTCTCTGTCCTTGGCTGTATATTAGAATTCCCAGGGAAGATCTGAAACATTCTGTTGCAAGGCTGCACCACAGATTAAAGAATCCTTGCATGTAGGGCCCAGGTATCAAGATATTTTTAAGCTCCACAGAAGATTATGTGTAGCTAAGGCTGAGAACCTCCATGGAGGAAGTTTCTTGCAGGAATTATAACTGATCGTTCAGCTACCTTAAATTCTCTCTGTCACTCATCCAGTAACCTAACCACTGTGAGTCATCCATGGCCCAAGGACAATTTTCTCTTTGTAAGGAAAGGAAAGACATTACAATTTATTGAATGCCTACTTTGAGCCAAGTCATAAACTGAATACTTTTAAATCTTAGAAATTAAGTATTATTTCATCTCCATTGATCTGTGAAGAAACCAAAGCTCAGAGATGTTATATCACTTGCCCAAATGGCACAGCAAATGTAAATTCAGGATCTAAACTCAGACCTGGCTGCTGAGCCCAGGAGCTCTTTGGCTAGTCTCACATTATAACCTCGAACTGCTCATGAAGTCTTGCACCCAATACAATTCACTGATCAAAATATTCATTGTGGTATATTTAGAACATGCTTTCAGGTTTCATAACTATAATCACCTTCCTATAATTTAGTCAAATAATATATAAGTCGATAAATAAATACACAACGTTTCCTCATCTAAAGAGGTCTTCAGAAAAAATTTTTCTTTAAAACGATGACCTCTGAAATGTACTGGAAGATTTTTTTTTTTAATCAGTATGCTACATTATTACTTGTCCTGATAAATAGATTTGCTTCCATTATCATTTTTTGTGGTGTTTTTAAAAACTATCAGAAACATCAGTTCCATTAATTAGAAGGAAAACCAGTGTAAATCAGGCGTGTGTTTAAAAACAGAAGCTTGGGGCTTCCCTGGTGGTTCAGCGGCAAAGAATCTGCCTGCCAATGCAGAAGACATGGGTTCGATCCCTGGTCTGGTGGGATCCCACGTACCTCAGAGCAACTAAGCCCATGAGCCACAACTATTAAGCCTGTGCTCTAGAGCCCAGGACCCGCAACTACTGAAGCCCTTGGGCCCTGGAGCCCGTGCTCCGCAACAAGAGAGGCCACTGCAACGAGAAGCCTGAGCACTGCAACTAAAGAGTAGCTCCCTCCCGCTGCAGTGCAACTCGAGAAAAGTCCATGCGGCAACAAAGACCCAGCACAGCCAACAATAAATAAATAAAATTATTAAAAAATAAAAACAGAAGGCTTATCACTTTTATACTAGATTTGTAATAATGTACTCTGAAATACTTCAGTATTAGTAAGGAGATATGAGAACAATTAATCTGAATCAGCACCTAGGGATTCATCACATACAAAATATCTTACCTACAGCCACACCTTCGACTTGGTTTCACCTGGGACAATCAGTGGTACTTGAGATTTGTGACTGGTTAATAGTGGAGAACAGCAGTATACACAAGCCCACTGTCTGTGCATGTACATGGTTTGAGACAGTGGCCACCTCAAGTCTATGAAAGTGTAACAGGGAGGAACGAACCTGACTCCATACTGGCTGTTTCTTTTACTTTAACCTTTGCATTCTACTGCTTTTGCTACAAGTTAATAACTAAAAGAATGTTGTCTATAGCTTGAAATATACAGGACAGCCCATCAGCAAGGCTCTGATTTTTAAAGGTATAACATTTCTCCATTCACATAGAGATAAAAGGCTTCAGAACAGAGAATCACAGTTGCCTTGAAGGAACGTTGTGACCTGACCTGCACCCACAGCTGTAAGAACACGCCCCCTCTCCTTTTAGTGTAAAAGCAGCCTCAATCCTAACTTGGGTGACATGGTTCTTTGGGACCATAGTCCACCATCTTCTCAGTCTCCTGGCTCTATGAATAAAGTCACTACTCTTTGCCTCAATAAACCCTCTCTCAATGTACTGGCCTTTCCTGTGGTGAGCAGTATGAACCTGGACCTGGAAACAAAAGGGCTGTGTGGAACCTGCCGACTTTGGCCTTCTGTTTCTCTGAGTATCGCTGCCACCTCAGCTGAAGACACGGTTTGCCAAAACCAGCAAAGAATCTCATCACATCCCTATTGGGTGAGCCTTTCAAGCAGTGTTGGCTTACTGGATTCTGAGCAACGAGTGGTATGGGCACGCCTACCTGCTAAACACGTCAGCATACCTTCAGTGTGATGTACCACCGATTTCCAGGGTGCCTGGGTGCTGGGAGAGGTGACTGTTACTTTCAGTGTCAACAACATGGGCCACTCCTGTTTTTCACTGGCACAGGACAGCTCAATGCCACGACCTCTAAGTAGTAACACCACCCAGTTATCTGATGCATGACCGAGAAGAATGTCTAATGACCCACTTTTATGAATAAGAGGGTGTTTGAGATAAACACATATGCTGTTTCAATCAGTATTCAAATAAAGTTTATACAATTGATCCTACCTTACACACTTATTTGCCTGGCAAACTCTCCGCCCCCATAAAAGTGGGCTTCCACCCAGCTGAGCCATTTATGCACCAAATGCCTCTTTTCTGCTGATCAACTACAATGTACAAATCAATGACCTCAAACAGAATCTGCGAGTCATCATGATGATTGATTTCTTTAGGGCACCAAAATCTTCAAAACTGCTTAGTCCCTCTTTTGCTTTTCTGTCAACAAAATCATTACATGCAGAGATTAAGTGAACACTCACCATTTCTGAGGTAATAAAGGGTGTCAGTCTCTTCATACTAAAGACCATTAACTAGTTTTTAAATAGTAAAGAAAGCCTAAGCTCCAGGGAAAAGCCAAAAACCTCACCAAGGTCAGAAGCTACCGAGGATTTACATTTCACAGCTTCGCAAAGAAGTTTTGAGTTCAGAAGGTCAAAGAGTTACATTTTAGCTCTGCCAATCAGTATGAGGTACTACCAGCCCTTTCATCACACTTCACAAATCTGGAAAATCTTTCACCGCCAGGAGACCCAGGAGACATCATCAGATGAAATATCAGCACATCAGACAGCTTATAATCTCAAGATGTTGGATAATGTTCCAACGTCCTTTTTTCCCTTTCTTCTTTCAACCAACAAGAATGCTCACAGTAGACAGCCCCTGGGCATACGCGTCAGCATCAAAATGTGAGACGTTTCAGCCCCCAGTGTCCACAGATGTGCCCCTCACTCTGAAGCCTTGAATTACTACAGCCTTGAAAGTCTTAAACTGGGACGTGGATGATGAATTAAATTTCAGGGAAATGCTTTCTTCATCCATCTGGCAGCTGATGACACATTTAGTACTCTTTATTGCCTATCTGTCCTGAAGAAAACGCTGTGATTTAAACACAGTAAATATTCCTGAAGGGAAGGTTATCGGCTAGATCGAAGGGACTCCGAGGAACTTGGGCAGAGGAAACAGGAGATCACAGGCTGAGGTCAAGGAGAAAATGGAGGGTCGGGAAGACGGGGATTGAGAGAAGAAAATGTCAGTGGTGGGGGGGCTCTAGGATTTGAAGGGGAGAGAAAAAAATGGGCAGGGGGTGATGGGTCTACAGGATAAAAGGACTGCAGGGAGAACAGAGCAGTGAGATTTATAGGGAGAGAGACTCGTGGTCCTCAAAAGGGAGAGCGGGCAGAAAGCTGCTGATGGGGCAGACGCGGCTGAGGAGAGAAACTCTGGGTGAGACGAAAGCAGAGGGAAGGGGTGTGGGCGCCAGTCTCCGGGACAGTCCCCATGCGCCTGGTGTTCATGCCCACGTGGAGTCCCTTCCCACGCTCACTGGACTGACGTCTCCAGTTCCCAAGCTCTGATGGAAACGATGCTGTCCCTGCCATCCAAGGCGAGGTCACAGACAGGGGAACTTCTGCCCAGCACTCTTTCAGATCCCTCACTCTCAGGAAACACAGCTGCAACATTCTGAGGCTACTGAAGCCAGCCTACAGAGGAATCCACCCAGTGAGGAACTGGGGCGTCCTGCGAAGAGCCGGCACAACCTGCCTCCAAGTGAGCAGGTCACCGTGGGAGGGGATCCTCTGTTCCCAGTCAAGCTTCGGGCGACTGCAGCCCGGATGCACAGCTACAACCCCATCTGAGGTCTTAACCCAGTTAAGCTGTCCCTGAATTCCTGACCCACAAGAACTGTGGGAGAATTGTTTTAAGCTGCTGAATTTGGGGATAGCTTGTTACTAACAATATTACCTACAGATTACTAATAGGGTTGAATGATGTCGAGAGAGCAGGAAGGGACTTCCCTGGTGGTCCAGTGGTTAAGAATCCCCCTTCCAATGCAAGGGACGTGGGTTTGACCCCTGGTTGGGGAACTGAGACCCCACAGGCCTAGGGGCGACTCAGTGTGTGTGCTATAGCTACTGAGCCCATGCGCCACAACGCAGCCAAAATAAGTAAATAAAAACAATTTTAAGAGAGGGCAGGAAAACAGAGACAAAAGGTAGAGCTGGGAGGGCAAGTCATAACAGGAAAGCAGAGAAGGTAATAACATAGCAGAGAAGTCTGACTTCTCTCATTTTCTCTTTCCTTCGTCTCACCTCATTGCATATCAATTTTTTTTTCCTAAGTGAAATTTCTCTCATGTGAAAACTGAACCTGGACACCCCAATGCTTCTGATAATACAGATGGAACAACAGAATATAAAAGAATAACAATAGCATAATAGAATAACAAAGTTATTCTAAGTGCTTTCTTTATATTTAATCAATTAACCTCAACCCTGTGCAGCAGGTCCCAGAAATCCCATTTTTCACAGATACTGGGGATGTGACTCGTGCAAGGCCACACAGCTAGTGAGTGGTCAGGCCAAGACGGAACCCAGACAGTCCAGTTTCCGAGCTCCCGCGCTGAACCACATCAGCATCTTGTGTCCGTCTCAGACCAGGGGCCTCTGGGCTCACCCTTCTCAGAGCCGCTCACCCTATGTGATTGCACACTAGGGGGCGCTGTCTCTGCCTTCACCCTCGGGCTTAAGGTGGCCTCTCTCAACTGGGACAGATTGGACTTTCACAGAAAATTTTACTAAGTAAGGAGAACACAACTTAGCGACTGAACAACAAGGAGAGTAACAGGAAAATAAACAAGAGTCCTGATAAGGCATGTGCCCTCCTGACACAGGCCTAGGACATCCTGACTCCCCACATGCCTGACTGAGGTGGGCAGCCTGGTGCCGTGGAGGTGGCCCGTGTCTGGCTGCAAAAACATCTCCTCCCCACTGTTAACAAGAGGGGCCCTGTGTTTAGAAAAGCCAGATTCCCCAAATCGATACAAAATCAAGGCCAACCTCTCAGCCCTAGGGTCTAGGTTCTGGGGAACATGGCCCATGGGGACCCGCCCAGTAGCCCTAGCAGCCTCCTTTATGAATTTCTGGTCTGAGGACAAAGTTCCAAGCATCCAGCAGACCAGCCTTGCTTTCTCACTGTGTTCTCGGGGGCTAGGAGTGGTCATGTGCATGATCTACTTTCAAATCCCAGTCATGCCCCAGTGCTCACCACCTGTGGTCACAGGACCACCGGGGAATATCATCCCACGCCCGGGGAACATCATCCCACGCCCGGGGCCCGTGCCTGCTGGGCCAGGACCACGACATCCGTTTCCAACCTGTGCCGATCTTGACCACACTCAGCTCCACTGCTGGCTTCCAAAGGAAACCAGTAACCCTAACCTACTGCAGACTTTGTCATCCCACTAAGCCTTAGGGGATCAGGCAGAACTGCTGGTCACACAGTGTAACCACTTCCCTTGAAAAGAATTATCATTAGATACAATGAACAATCTCTTCCACCAGTCTCCCAGGAGACAACAGGCCTTCTCCTCCACCTTCCTCCTCCCTTCACCCAACCTCTCCCCCAGCCCAGGATCCCTTTTCTCAACCCTCCCCTCTCCCTGTCCCTTCCCCAATCTCACAACCCAGTTTTATTCAAAGCATCTAAGCCCAGGCACTCTCCCTCCTAAAAGACCTAGGCAGCACAGCTTTCCAAGGGGCACCTGTGTTGGGGTCATGGAAGCAGACCCGTGGGGGATGGGGAAGGTCAAAGGTGAGAGATGAAGCGCTTGAGAGGGTCAGAGATCCCAACTGGCCACCGGGACTTGAGCAACTCACTTTATATCTCTGTCAGATTCTCCATCTATAAGATGAAGATGAACTAAAATATCTGGGGTCACTTCCGGTTTCCACACTCTATGATTTTAGGGGACTATCTAGCCAAACCAGCAAGTTATATCTGAGGAACAAGTAACTCTCAGTTGTCCTAACATCTTTCAGTTTTAGGTTTAAAGAACCTTAATGACTTGGTCGCCACCCTATTTCTTAACATTCCCACCTTGCAAAAAACACAATTTGAGGAAAGCTTTGCTTCCTCTCCTGCCTTTGGCCCAGCCCCTGAGAGATCCTGACTTTCTGTGAGCATTGAATGGAGTGGAGTTGTCTTCCTCACAGGAGTATTACCCAGAAAACAATGATGGCATTTTGCGGGGGAGGGGGAGCTGCTTCTGAATCCCCATGTTTTTTGAGGAGCAAATAAAAACACCACTGCCACCCTGGAGTCAGAGATTAAACATCATAATGTCACTATTTTTCATTTTCAATTATTTTAGTGTCTCCGCCCAAACACCAGAATGGTTCCCAGAATCTGCAACAAGGAGGGGGGCGGGGGATTGTGACAGAATATCAGATTCTGCTCACCTCTGCCTTAACTCTGCTAAACCCACTACTAAGTAAAACCAAGATGGGGGCAGGGGCGGGGAGGCGGCCATGTGCCGAAAGCTGCGTCCTGGGGAAACGCAGGAGTGCCAACTCCTGCTATGCTGTACTGGCCTGGTTTGCCTGCTTTTGTCAGTTCTCTGGAAAAAGACTACCCACAAAGCCACAAAAGCATCTAAGTAGGATAAGTTGGGGTAAAGAGCTGCTGCCCATGAAGAACGGCCCTCCACAGTCAGACAGCCCCTCTTAATGGATCTTAATGAGCTGCTTTAAATGAAGGGAAGGAAAAAGCCTAGCACTAACACATGATAATTATCTGCGATTCTCCATGTGTAATATCACTTAATAGAGGAAAATAATGCAAACGTGGACAGATGCTGACTAGAGCTTTACAGTGACATCAAAATGAGGGTATTTTGTACAGTAAGAAGCACAACTACACTGCAGTATCTCAAAGGCAAGTTTTCCTGCCAAGGACGACACACACCACGCCTGCGGGGAATCTGCAGTGAAACGAATGCCCACAAAGTATGGCCCCTGGGAACAGGCTTAGCTTTATGTCCGATACTTAGCTTTATGTCCGAACAGCTGACGGGTGTAGCAGAGACTTGTTTAGCTTCGAATATATAATGTAAGATTCAGTGAGTCTATATCAGCTTGAGTGAGAGGAAGAGAAATAGATTCCCCAGCTTCCTAGACAGGTTTTTGGGCAACTTACAAGAACTACAATCTTAGCACTGTAGGAGTCATCTAAAGTCAAATGTTCTTATTTTACAGATGATCAAAAGAAAGCCCAGAGGAGGTCTCGCAGCTGTGAGCCAAGCCTCAGGTGTGCTGGAGGAGAAAGGAAGGGGTGGGAGGTCATGAAAGGACTGTTACCCTTTATTTTACTGGTGATTTCAACTTCAATCTTGACTAGGAATCAGCATTTCCTGTAACTTTCTTCATCTCTTTTTGCATCAATAAATGATCCATGAGCACTTACCATGAAACCGTGTGTGCTAAATTCTGAGGTTACTCTAAATACTAAGATATATCTATTGTAGCTGAGAATGATTTTACCTAGTGTCTCTGCAATCTTATTAAACCTTGTTAGCATGTCTTAAAAATCCCACTGGAGGACTTGCCTGGTGGCCCAGTGACTGAGAAGCTGCCTTGTAATGCAGGGCACATGGGTTTGAGCCCCAGTACCCACCTGTACATCACAATTAGAGAGTCTGTGTGCCACAGAGAGGTTTCCCAGGTGGCACTAGTGATAAAGAACTTGCCTGCCAGTGCAGGAGACACAAGAGATTCGAGTCTGATCCCTGGAACAGGAAGATCCCCTGGAGGAAGTCATGGCAACCCACTCCAGTATTCTTGCCTGGAAAATTCCAGGGACAGAGGAGCCTTGTGGGCTACAGTCCATAGGGCTGCAAAGAGTCAGACACGACTGAAGTGACTTAGCAGGCACATACGTGCCACAGTGAAGATCCTAAGTGCTGCAACTAAAACCTGATAGAGCCAAAAATAAATAATTTTTTTAAAGTTCAACCGTACTATTAAAAAAGAAACCCAACTCTTCACTTCAGATTCCTGCCTCTGTGAGTGATCTCCTCCAAGTAGGTGCACATGTGTAAAAGAATGCGTCTGTATCAGAGCAGAGCAGCATCAATTGACCTGGTGGCATCCACAGGAAAGAACAATTGTGGGCTAAGAACTGAAGACAGGCTAGGAAGACAGACAAGAGCCCACATCACCGATGGATAACAGAAAAGGGGGAAATGATGAAGACCCAGGTGAGCACGGTCTGAGGTACCTTCCGGGATGGCCACAGACAACCAGAGGCCAAGGATCACGGCAGTCCTGCCTCCAGCAAGAGCCGGGGAAGAAATGCAAGTGAACCTTGCAGGTGGACCACTGGAAAGCTTCATCTGGGTCTGCCTAGGCTGACAATCACCAGCACTAGGAATCGCTTGCTTTTGCTTTAATAAAGGATAAAACAATTGAAACTGGAAACAAGGTAAATTGACTTGATTTTTATTTGTTTTCTTGAAAGTTACCTGGATTAAAACACAGAGCACCTCCAATCTATCCTGGGGAAAGGAAGTTGGGAAAGAAAAGCTGAAAATAATTACATTAGTGATTTTTAATTGATACAGCTTTTCTTTTGGAGTTGACATTTAAGAATTCCATTGAAATCATATTAGGCACTGACCTAAGTCAATTTAGCACTTCAGAAAATGGCCAGTTCTTTTGATTAAGATCAGGAACTTCCAGCACTTAGAGGTTACCTAGAGCTCTGTGCCCCAAATCCCAAACTGACTATGGATCCCTCCACATTCTGCCAACATACATAAGCAGGCAGGCATAAAACCAGATGACATGTCCTTTTCCAGTGGAAATTTCTGTTATTGATGTCAGGCACTTAGACAAGAATATAGCAAGTTCCCTCTGGAGGTAGACACAGCGTTCCCAGGACCCAACCAGCACGCCTGAGTGTCGGATGGAGAACACAGCCTGCAGGCAAGCAAAACCCGCAGACCGACTGCCCCGCCAGCCCGGCAGGTTCCCGCCTGGGACTCACAAGGCACGCTGGGACTTTTATCTTTCACTTCACCAGTGAAAATGTTTTCCAACATCCTTAACGGAAAGAAAACCACCTGGATGATACCTGAAATGTTTGGGCCACCAACTTTAGAGAATGTATGTGTCACGAAGACACTTCCAATGTTAACTAAACACTCCAAGAGTAAGTCAGAAAGAGAAAGATAAATATCATATACGAGTGCATATGAAAGGAATCCAGAAAGATGGTATTGATTAATTTATCTGCAGGTCATCAATGGAGAAAAAGACAGAGAACAGATTTAGAAACACAGGGTCGGGGAGAGGGGAGGAGAGGGTGAGCTGTATGGAGAGAGTAACGTGGAGACTTACATTAGCGTAAGTAAAACAGACAGCCAACGGGAATTTTCTGTATGGCTCAGGGAACTCAAACAGGGGCTCTGTGTCAGTCTGGAAGGGTGGGACGGGGGAGAACACGGAGCGAGGTTCAGGAGGGAGGGGTCATATGTATACCTATGGCTCAGGCATGTTGACATTTGATAGAAAACAACAAAATTCTGTAAAGCAATTATCCTTCAATTAAAAAAAATATGTACTGCTATTTTATCAGGCAAATTTACTCAAAAATTTAAACTACTGAGAGCTACTAAGTCAAATTAAACTTGCTGAAATTCTGCCAATTTGGTTTCACTCATCATTCTTCTCTACTAGATAAAATGCATATTAAACCAATTGCTTAATTACATTAAATTACTGTTCATATTTTCAGGACATCACAGCCAAACCTAAGACTTTTCTAAGTTCTTCAAAATGAACATATTTTTTCTTGTGTTACTACTGTATATAAGTATTATACTAGAACTGCACTCTATTTTAGACTTTCACATAGTCAAATTATGGTAACAATATTAAAATCACGACTTTTAAATGAGATTTCTAGAATCATGGTTTCTAAATGAGATTTCTAAAAAACAATCTCCAAAGCTTTGCCATTGCAAATTATTCTGATTATAATAGGAAAACTACTGTTTATTGATATAAAACCACATCATGTTCAACCCTAACCACAATTTTATATTGCCATTTAAGAGATGGGAACACTTTAGCTCAGAAGAGTTAGGTAAATTGACCCAAATTACAAGATAAAAAAAGGATACAGGATCCAAAGTCAAGTCTTCCTGGCTCCAAATCCTAACCTCTTTCCTTTTTGATTTGTTACTGCACCCGAGTCCCTGAACAAATTAACTACTAAATTATGCAACATAACAGAATCACACGAATATGGCACAGATCCTATTTCATACCTTTAATCCTCTGAAACTTCCTGGGCTGGTTGGAGAGGAGCTGGAGGATTTCGTCGATTTAGGAGTGGAAAGCTGGCTGCTGGGAGTTCCATTAACTGACCATGAGACAACAAAGGAGACAGAGGTCATCAGAACCCAGAGCCACCAGACTGGGCACAAACGCTACAAGCACATGGCCCACACAGCTCCATCGGAGCCTCAATGCACCGAAAGCTCAAAGCAGATGGCAAATCAGCAAAAAGCAAAAATAACGTGTCTTACTGCATTACAGACAAAGTATCCGACAAATAAGCAGTGGAACTAGATTTTCAATAATAGTTTTCCAGTGGTAACATGAACAAATATATAAAACGTTATGGAGTTAGAGATGTGAACAAGAACTAGTCCATAAATCCTGCATGCCAGCAAGGGTAGAGAAATGCATGGCTGCTACATTTGTAACTGTTCACACTGAAGGCTGTTCTAAAGCTGTCCAAGGGACCTGAATCACTGAGGCATTTCTCTGTCTCTCCCAGATCAACTCCCCAATAATTCTAAAACATTTCCTAAGAATATTCTTAACGGAAAAAGAAAATTACTGGTCATTTCCCCTGTAATACCCACTTCTTTGTCTAAAGGTCATAAAAGGCACTCTTCCAATCTCTTTTTATCTGGACTAGCTATTTCTAATTCCTTCCATTTTCTCGTCTTCTTAATTTTCCCATTATTTAGCAAATCTTGGTGGGTTTTTCTGACACCCTCCTCTAAACTTCCGTACACTTCCTAGATTGAAAGCTCAGTTTACAGACTAGGTGAAGAAAAGTATGGCCGTGGTGGCTTCCAAGAAAGGGTGAGCTTGCAGATTCTACACATACAGTGCTAGTCACACATCTCAGTATGATTTAGGCTTATTCCTAATTATACCAATAGGATCCACTTTCTGTTGTAATTTCACAAAGCAATTAGTTAACATCTGGTACTGGTTATTGTTTTTCCTTTTCTAGGGAGTTATTTTAACCCCTTTTATCATTAATTTTCAATGCTTTTGCCCCAAGTAGATGAAAACTGCCATTCGTCTGTATGGAAAGACAAGCAAAGTCCGTTTCCTTTTTAAAAAATCTTTTTAATACCAGGGAGCAGACAACTGTTATTTTAAATGATGCTATTAAGTATAAAAAGCAAAATGCAAAACTCCTGAAAAGGTGACCTCAAAAAACTGAGCACCAGTCCTTGAAAGGAGGAAGAATTCTGGACCAATAAGCATAATATTTGTGATCAGATGAATCATTCATGTTTGCTTATTGTATGGCTCACTGTAAAAATTCAGCAAAGATACAAAAATTTTACAATTATTTTTCAATTACCAAACTTTAACTTTTCTAGTTTAAAACCACTCATTCATAAACCATTATCAGTTATCTAGATTTTCTGAACAAGCCTATGTGGGTATTTATAGCATAAGTACAACACAAGTAACTGTACAATCAATTAGAAACTTTTTAGCGTATTCAACAGTCCTGCTTATTTTTCAATAAAGTTATACTTCAATTCATGCCGTTTCTTTTAAAAATTCTCTGTTAAAGGGAACTGGTGGTAGGAACTAACATAGAAAGGAGCAATCAACTAGTGAGCTTGCTAGGAGCAGATACTGAGTCTGGCTCCTTTTTTTCTTCATGCAACACAACTCCCTGTTCAGGTCCTCCTCCCCAAATGCTGTTACCTTTCACTGAACCTCAGAAACTACTTTGCAATCAAAGATTTCCTTGCAGCAGTGATGGAAAAGGGACTAAAGAAGAAAACTTGGTCCCTGCAAATGGCAATCCCTGTGGCCAACCAATATCCCTAAAAACACACCTCCTGCCTAAACATAATTTCTTAATAAAACTCAACTGGCAGGGACTGAACTGGTATACGTGTTCACACCCTTAAATAACCCTTAAATAACTCCTATCCTAGAGCCAGTAAGCCATAGACAACCCTCTAAGTTTCTGATAGTATTTGAAAGGCTCAAAAAAAAAAAATGCTGTCTAGTGAGAAGTTCTTAATGTCTTTTTTTTTTTTTGCACATTTCTCCATTTCTGGGAAGGTAACTAGAAGGTGGGACAGAGTCACCTTGAGCTCTCTCCCCTGACACTGCTGCCCCAACGGGAAGGTGAACAACGACCAGCATCTCTGTGATGCTCCCTCTCCTTCAGTATACCCTGGATTTTCTTTCCCCCAAATAAGGCTTTTATCCACCCTTCCCTCAACTGTAAGGTCAGAAACTGACGTGGGGCTTTCTTGTTTGCTTGCTCTGAACACTTTGTATCCGGGTGGACAGAGTCACAAGCTAGAAACCTTATGTGAGAATTTTTAATACTCAAATTATGGTGACTATTATAGCTCAGCTGGTAAAGAATCCACCGGCAATGCAGGAGACCCCAGTTTGATTCCTGGGTCGGGAAGATCCCCCGGAGAAGGGACAGGCTACCCACTCCAGCATTCTTGCCTGGAGAATTCCATGGACTGTATACTCCATGGGGTCGCAAAGAGTCGGACACGACTGAGAGACTTTCCCTTTCCCGACTGTGTTACCCGGATTAATGTCTATGTACTTATTACATACTATTTAGCTATTTTGATAAGACTTCAATGATGGGAGCACTTCTGTCCCAAGAATGAAAAAGCACAAGATTATGTTTACAAAGTTATTGCTCTGTTTGAAATTCCAGGGAGTCCCATGGGATGTTTTAAATGGTAACACGTACACTACAGCAAAAGTAGCCTGCAAAAGCAAGTTATCCATCTGTGTTCTGTGGCTTTTAATAACACACTCTGTTTTTTATAACAATATAGTATGTACTGAACATGCTTTTGAATTAATCTCTTTTAGAGAAGTCATTAAACCACTGAGATATGGTTTACATCTCACAACTTTTACTTGTAAGTTTAAGATAAACTTTATTAACCCAAATCCAAATGTGGACTCAGTTGAAAATCTGAGGTAGTGAAATGTTAAGATTTTCTTGAACCACTTTATTTAAGCATCTCAAATTCTAGTTAAGAAGATTTATACATTTATTAGACTATTCTGTGAAGCAGTTGGTCTGCAAGACAAGTATGGCTATGAAACATGTTTTTAATTAATTTCCCTCTTTAGACGTCAGGTAACCAAAATTAGAGTAATCATAATATGTGATCTTTGAACCCCTCTCTCCACTTTTATTTAGTTATTTTAGTTATATGATAAGCATCTGTAAACTTATCACTAAAACAAAAGCTAAGAACCTGACGAAAGTCTACATCTACCATACAGTAAACCCAGTGAAGTGTATTCATGCAAATTTCACATTATATTAGCTTTCCCAGCATTTGAATTATTGGATTGGCCCCAAAGTTCATTTGGATTTTTCCATTCGATCTTAAAAAACAAATTTTGGGGCCAACCCAATACTTCACAGAAAGCAAAATACGATCTGAAATAACCTTAACATCAGAGAGATGCTTTCAGTTAAAAATATTCATATTGCCAGTATTTTTAGAGAGAGAATATTGGGCCTATTAACCCCAGAGTGAGGAAGAAGGAAGGAGAGTATAATTGCTTCTATGGCCATTTTCGTATTACCGACACCCCTTAGCCTTTTTCAGTAACTAGAAGAACGCCCTGAAGCCCTGCGCCTCCTCCATCACCGCGCACCGTGCCTGCACGCAGACCGCGCGAGGGGCTGCCTCCTGCAGGCGCCTGGCTGACAGCCCGGGAGCCGAAGCATGCAGCACTTGCTACAGCACAGATGTCCACTGGTACAAGCCAGATACAGTCATGGAAATGGAGCAAAAGGAAACAGAAAAGGTGGCGGAAGACAAAAACAAAAAACCCAGCAGAGCGACAAAGCCGTAATTCTCCTGGCTCACCTGGGGATTTGGCTGTGGTGTAGGCGCTGGAGTAGTGGCCACCCCTCTTTACTGTACACGTTCAGTACCAACAGAGGAGGAGAAGCAAGGAGAGCTGTTATTCGGCAGGTCTAAACGTGTACACAGAAAGAGGGCAAACCACCCACCTGAGGAAAGCGGGGTCGGTGCTGAGGACGAGGCAGCAGGAACCCCCAAACTCACTATTTTATAGATAGGTTGAGGCTTCAGACAGTTTTTATTCATGTTACTTTCACACGTTATAGATTCCTTGCATGAAAAATCATGTTTTCTCACAATCCTTTCCTTCATGGGAAACAATATTAGCACACTATAAGCGAGCCTTATAGCGTCAAAATATCAAGATTTGGGGGACATTTTAATTTTTCAAAAATGTCAAAAGCTGTCAAAATTAGGACAAATCTATAGGTTTAGGATCTGAAAGAAATGCAGAGGTAAGTCTGACTCTGAAATAAGCAGTATTACTTCCAACAATAATTGTTGCTACGACTGAATTGCTTAACGAGGAAAAGCCTGTGGAACCTTATCAAGGAAATAGTTTTGCTAGGTGGGTGTGTTGGCTTACGCTTTAAACCAATAAGAGAAGAAAATATCCACAATCATATAGCAAAAATTTTAAATGCAGACACAGCAGTCAAAACGTGAAACACTTCCAAGTAGGTACCAGGAAAGGAATCTAGATAAGATTGCTCTTGAGAAAATGTGTCAGAACAAAACAAGTATCTTAGGACACTTATTATAGCTTGGAAAAACAGACTTAAAATTCTGGATCTAAAAATCATGCCATCTACATGTTTTGTTGGAACCTGGCTGCATACAAGGATGGGCAAGACTACTAATTCATACTAAAGAAAACCAAAAATGCTCTGCTCCATTTGTGACTACCCACTTCCTTCCCCATAACTACCTGAAGCTGGTGATTTGCTGCGACGAGAAGGCCCAGGGCTCTTGGATCCGTAATATTTAACAGCTGAGGAGCGAGAATAAGATGACTTCAAGACACGGCACTCTAGAAAGAAAGGAAAGTGCTTTAAAGAGATCCAGTTTTAATTCTAACTAAAGAGAGATCACATTCCAATAGTTTAGTGCCTAGAACCATTGCCTGATCATCTTATTACTGTTAAATGACTTTTATATACAAAGCATCTGTCTCAAAAGCACACCTGTGATTTTCTTAAATTAGGCATCAGACTTTGTCATTCACCTCATTGTTCCAGATGGAGTTTTTAATCCAGAAATCCACACATAGTAAGTGCTCAATCAAGAAAACTTGATTCACACACACACACACACACACACACACACACACACACACACACACAGCCTAATCTCCACATGTGCAACTTATTATTGATCAACAGTATTGATAGGCAAAGGCTATAATAAAGAATTCTCTCCAATTCAGATAATCAATTAAAAGGATACAGGATTCTAATTTATGAATCCTTTACTGTCTTATTTTCCATCTGCCCAAAGTAAAAAGCATCAAAAATGAGGGAACTAACTTTAAATAAGCAATAGCTTTGTTCTTTCCATAAACTGCCAAATAAATCAGCATGTGAAAGTGAAAGTCGCTCAGTCATCTCTGACTCTTTGCGACCCCATGGACTATACAGCCCATGGAATTCTCCAGGGCAGAATACTTGAGTGGGTAGCCTTTCCCTTCTCCAGGGGATCTTCCCAACCCAGGGATTGAACTCAGGTCTCCCTGCTGCATTGCAGGCAGATTCTTTACCAGCTGAGCTACCAGGGAAGCACGAATCAGCACGCAGAGTACCAGAACTAATCACACGGCTAAAATAATCACTTCCAATTCAAATAATTAAGAATCTGGGTTTTGGAGTCATGCAGATTTGGGATGAACCATGGGTGTGACTTTGCTAACTGGTGCACTTAGCTTTAGGCCTAAATCAGTTTTCTCTCCCTGCGAAATTGGGATGAGACTAAATCTGCTTAACAGGCTTGTTATAAGGATTAAATCATATAACATATTGTCAAATTCACATTAAAATACTTCAATTTATGCAGAAAGATTAAAATATGGGTTGGTTTTAATCTATACCCCCAAAGACAATAAATTAACAAGTGAAGTACACTAATCAGCAAAATACACACCAGGAGAGGCTAGTTAGCATCTGAAAGACTCTAATCAAAATCTTACTCCACGGGGGCTGTAGTAACAGCAGTTTAGTTAATGAGCATTATAGACGTTAGAAAGTATTCCAGTGTTGAAAGGAGTGGTGTGTGGATTAGTTAGAACCTTCCTAAAGGCACTGCGACTCTTTCATGAGCAGGATGTGTAACCCTAGAGAGCTAATAACCAGAACCACCCCAAGGTTTAGGAATCTGAGCAAGCCCTGCACCCAGCTCATTAACACAGGATTTCGCCCTAAGACTAGGTTAGCTAAATTCTATGAATTTTGAGTGATTTTTTAAATGCAAGATGTTGTCAGAAGTATAAAAGGACAGAGTTGGGACTCATCAAGATTACAAGTTAAACAGATTTTGTTTGTTTGTTTTTTAATCTTTGCCTCCTGAACCCAACCAGGACCCTGTGGAAGCTCCTGGGCATGGAAGCCTTTCCCTGTCCCCCATTTCTTGGAGGGAACAGACTCCAGCCTCCATGACCTTCCCTGGGCTCCAAAGGGCTAGTCAGGGAAGGAAGGCAAGGAAGAGACAAGGTGCAGAAACAACGGTGCAGGCTTGGGGCAGGGCCCTGGGGTACACATAACAGCGTCTCTGAGCTCTTTACAGAACAAACTCTCAGTAAACGGAAGATATCAGCAATCTTCACTCCAGAGAAGCCCACCTTTAGGAACCAGAAACACTCATCAGACGACCTCCTGAGAACAGGTCAAAGGCCTGCAGGCTCTGCTCACACCTCACCCCTGCACAACTGCTGTGAAACCCCCCACCAAATTCTCCAGGGTTGGGACACGCAGCTTTGAGAGGCAGGAGCCCACTGTGTTCCCCTTTGCCTAGCAAAGCAATAAAACTATTCTTTTCTATTTCACCCAAAACTATGTCTCTGAGATTTGATTCGGCACCAGTACCCAGAGGCTGTTTTTGACATTACTCCTAATAAAGTCACCTGTGGCAGAATTAGGTCTGAGACTTGTTTTCATAGTAAAATTTTATGACCTAATGGTAATGGATATAATAATAACATTAAAACAACAGTAACAGCACATACTATGTAATGGGCACCCTTCCAACAGTTTTACACATATTAATTCATTTAACTCTCACAAAATGTTATGAAAAAGCCCCTATTATTATCCCCAGTTTGCAGAAGGTTAAGTAGTTAGAGATCAAGAGGGAAGAAATCAGTAACTTTCACTTCTCTCTAATTATGGGAGTTCATTGGTAGCCAAAACAACAAAAAACTATGAATGATTCAAATATTGTAGGTAAATTAACAACATACGTATAAAGCACTGAATACAATGCCTGGTATATACATAGTAAGTGCTCAGTAAACGTTTAATTGCTGTTATTGCCACCCAAATTAACTTTACAACCTGAAATACACTGAGTTTCAATATCTCAACTTTCAAAATAATAAACATTGACAAAGAAATATTATGAAATGAAATGAAGCTACAGTCAGAAAAGATGTAAAATAGAGACGATGTGTAATTCACATTTTTTAGTAAACCCACAAGAACAGGTGAGAGTATTAACAGATAATATCGCTAACTCTTTAAGGTCTTTCTGGTGGCATTACTAATGTAAAGCAGGGCTAGACATAAGATGCTACAGAAACCCTCAGAAATTTGGCACCTGTGGGAAAAAAACAAAGTGGAAAACCAAGAAGAGTAGATAAAGGAGCCCCACACTCAGTAGATGAGTCACCCCTAGAAAACTGACATAGTACAACAGGAAAGAATTACACAGGGAAGTCTGACACCAGAGCACGTATCATCTTGAATTTTTCAAAGTTTATGGGTCACCATATTTATTTGGCAATATGTTTCTCTAATTCTGGACTGTCGAGTCACTACAACTTGAACGGGTTTATCACTAGCCTAATTTTTGAAAAGCCATCTTTCCTCATTCATGAAATTAAAGAGTGGGATTGAAACCTCCAGCATCTCTCTTCTCTGTGAAACGTTATGTCTATACGATTCTATCTCATTTAAAGATGAAGTTGACTTCACTATCAGCTAATAATCACTAATACCCTAATCAGTTTAAATTTCAGATAACAGAGTAGAGCAATATTCCCAGAATCAATAACATCTGAAATCACTGAGGTTACTGCTCAACAGTTGAAAACTCCATTTTTTGGCTAAAATTAAGAGAAAGGGATTTTCTTATCCTATCAATGAAAGTAGCTTTATTATTTCTGCATATATAACAATTCATGTTATTTTTTAAAAAGATGGAAACAGAGCAAAGAAATCTGAGATAATCACTACTAACAAATTATTATTCTTTTACATATCTCTTCATGGACATGAGAAATGTATAATGAACTATTTTCAGGTTCAGTACTATCCATATTTTAAGGTGGCCTAGCCAAGGCACCATTCTGGAAGAA
The DNA here is from genome assembly GCF_910594005.1 of Cervus elaphus. Classification (NCBI taxonomy): domain Eukaryota; kingdom Metazoa; phylum Chordata; class Mammalia; order Artiodactyla; family Cervidae; genus Cervus; species Cervus elaphus. The sequence goes on along the minus strand of NC_057819.1, from coordinate 62,045,028 downwards.
GGTAGGAATCACTTTCCAAAGTGTAACAATCCAGTAAAAAAGAGAAGAAACCAACTTGCAAAAAAAAAAACAAAAAATATTTAACTACTTGGAATTAGGGTTTTTTGCTTTTTGCAAGTAGGTAACTCTTGACTCTTTGTGACCCCATGGACAGTAGCCTGCACCAAGCTCCTCCATCCATGGGATTTTCTAGGCAAGAATACTGGAGTGGGTTGCTGTTTCCTTCTAACTACCTCACTGTATTTTCTACTTTTATTAATTTAAAGAAATTAACTCTAAGAGTGAGAGTAGATGACGACCTAAGTAAATTAACTCTTCATTAATTCTTTCTTCGACAACCAGGCCACTTAACATGCACCAAGTGAGAAACCTAAGCCTCCACTTGAGGGTCACAAAGATGGTCACTGAATTGATTGCCTTACCACTGTGATCCAGGACAAAGTCATCTTGCGCATAACGGAATTTTTCAGGTCCACATGCAATAAACACATCATCATCACCAAAAAAGTCTTGCAGACAAGTAACCTAAAAAAAACAAAAATCATGTCCATGAAGTGAATTAGAAACATGAGAAGTGCAATAAAAGTCAACAAAATTTAAATATATTTTCAAGCCTCACCTATAATAGTGAGTCGGAATGAAAAACTATTTCCAAACATTTTACTCTTCACAAAGCACTTTCACACACTGTCTCCTGACCTCAGAACAACAAAATGAGGGGCTCATAGCTGGCATCAATATTCCTGTTTCACTGGCAAAGTGAAAGGCATCCACAGGCAGCTCAGTGATGTATTCCAGGCTTCCCAATAACAGGAGCTCTCTGTTCCCAGTCTACTGTCTACACTTCCTCTCTCCTAGCAGCTCCACATCCCAGCCATGTCATCCCAGGTGACCCCTCTGTATCTCTGGTACACTGCCTTAGGCTGTCATGAGGATTGATGTACGAACACCTCTCAGAATGAGTGCCAGGCCTGTAAGTACAACGTGTTAATACTCATCTCTGCCACCATCATTGGAATCAGAGGAAGACTTGTCATAAAGCTAATGAGGGCCCTTCCGAGGCCCTGTACTTAAATAGTCTTAACTTCACATTCTTTTTTTCACCCTTCCCCCACACAGTATATGTTTCAGATTCCACAGAACTCGACCCACTCCAGGGAGCATATTCATCCATTCATCCAAGTGGTGACAAGAACCACCACCTTCCAGGATTTTGGATGCAGACAGGCTCTACTTTCACCTGTTTTGGGGTGAACAGATGTTTACGATTTCTTTTTCAAAAAGTACTTCTCTCCCAATAATAAAACAAAGCTTTTAAAAAGTAATGAAGTTTAATAAAGTTTCTAGTACTTGGAAAAATTGTGCGATCTCAAGAATTCCTTGTCTTTCTGATCACTACTTAGATTTTTATTTGGAAAAAAAATTTTTTTTCATTGCAGAGTTAAAAAAAAAAAATGCTCGAGAGAGAAGACAGTGAGCTAGACACAGTAAGTGGAACAGACACGGACACAGCTGCAGTCACTCCAATTCTCATCAAACAAGATGTGTCTTCTGCACCTCACTGAAATGAGCCCCGGCAGCAGTGCTTTAGTCAGTTTGGTAAGAAATGACCACAGACAAGGCAGCTTCAATGACGGAAGCTTATTTCCACGGTTCTGGAGGCTGGAAGTCTGAGACCGGGATGCAGCGTGGAGGGGCTCTGGTGAGAACCCTCCTGCCGGTTGCCTGACATGGTGGGCTGCAGGGACGACACGGGAGGACGCAGCTCTCTGCTGATCTTCTCATAAGGGTGCCAATCCTTCCGCGGGGGCTGCTCCCTAACGACTTCACCCAACACAACTGATCGCCCACAGGCCCCCCTCCTAACACCCTCACACTGAAGCCAAGCAGAATCCCGTGGGGGTCCTGGAAATGGAAGACTTTCTGTCTCCCATTTTCTTGTTTGTACGGAACAGAATGCAGCCTCCATGACCTCCCCCTGAGTTTCAAAGGGCAGATTCGAGCAGTTGCTAGTCAAGGAAGGAGCATCCAAAAAGCCACCTGAGGCCAAGTGAAAGTGACCAGAGAGGCTCATCAGGGCGACTGCCATTGTTCATTCGCTCAGACGTGTCCGACACTTTGCGACCCCATGGACTGCAGCATGCCATGATTCACTGTCCTTCACTATCTCCCGGAGTTTGCTCAAACTCATGCCCATCAGGTCAGTGATGCCATCCAACCATCTCATCCTCTGTCACCCCGTTCTCCATTTGCCATCAATCTTTCCCAGCATCAGGGTCTTTTCAAATAAGTCAGTTCTTCACATCAGGTGGCCAAAGTATTGGAGGTTCAGCTTCAGCATCAGTCCTTCCAAAAATATTCAGGGTTGATTTCCTTTAGGACTGAGTGGTTTGATCTCCGTGCTGTGCAAGGGACTCTCAAGAGTCTTCTCCAGCACCACAGTTTGAAAGCATCAACTCTTCAGCACTCAACCTTCTTCCCAATCCAACTCTCACACCCATACATGACTACAGGAAACAGCACAGCCTGGACTCCCTGGAGCTTTATCAGCAAAGTGATATCTCCACTTCTTACTACACTATCTAAAATAAAGGAAAGAAAGAGAAATAGCCAAGAAATAGCCAAGAAATACAGGAAAACAATAGAGTGGGAAAGACTAGAGATCTCTTCAAGAAAATTAGAGACACGAAGAGAATCTTTCATGCAAAGATGGCACAATAAAGGACAGAAATGGTATGGATATAACAAAAGCAGAAGATACTAAAAACAGGTGGCAAGAATACACAGAAAAACTATACAAAAAAGGTCTTAATGACCCAGATAACCATGACAGTGTGATCACTCACCCACAGCCAGACATCCTAAAGTGCAAAGTCAAGTGGGCCTTATGAAGCATCACTACAAACAAAGCTAGTGGAGGTGATGGAATTCCAGCTGAGCTATTTCAAATCCTGAAAAGTGATGCTGCTTGAGAATACTCAAACTACCACATAGTTGCACTCATCTCACATGCTAGCAAAGTAATGCTCAAAATTCTCCAAGCTAGGCTTCAACAGTATGTGAATCAAGTACTTTCAGATGTTCAAGCTGGATTTAGAAAAAGCAAAGGAAGCAGAGATCAAATTGCCAACATCCACTGGATCACAGAAAAAGCAAGAAAAATTCCAGAAAAACATCTGCTTTATTGACTATGCCAAAGCCTTTGACTGTGTGGATCATAACAAACTGTGGAAAATTCTTAAACAGATGGGAATACCAGACCACCTTACCTGCCTCCTGAGAAATCTGTATGCAGGTCAAGAAGCAACAGTTAGAACCAGACATGGAACAAGGGTTCCATGGAACAACTGGTTCCAAATTGGGAAAGGAGACCAACAAGACTGTATATTGTCACCCTGCTTATTTAACTTATATGCAGAGTACATTATGTGAAATGCCAGGTTGGATGAAGCACAAGCTGGAATCAAAACTGCCAGGAGAAATATCAACAACTTCAGATATGCAATGATACCACTCTAATGGCAGAATACGAAGAGGAACTAAAGAGCCTCTTGATGAAAGTGAAAGAGGAGAGTGAAAAAGGTGGCTTAAAACTCAACAAAACACTGAGAAAACTAAGATCATGGCATCCGGTCCCATCACTTTATAGCAAATAGATGGAGGAAAAAGTGGAAACAGTGACAAACTTTATTTTTTTGGGCTCCAAAATCACTGCAGATGGTGACTGCAGCCATGAAATTAAAAGACGCTTGCTCCTTGGAAGAAAAGCTATCACCAACTAGACAGCATGTTAAAAAGCAGAGACATTATTTTATCGACAAAGGTCCATCTACTCAAAGTTATGGTTTTTTCAGTGATCATGTATGGATGTGAGACTTGGACCATAAAGAAGACTGAGTGCTGAAGAACTGATGCTTTCAAACTGTGGTGCTAGAGAAGACTCTTGAGAGCCACTTGCACAGCAGGGAGATCAAACCAGTCCATCCTAAAGGAAATCAGAACTGGAATATTCATTGGAAGGACTGATGCTGAAGCTGAAGCTCCAATACTTTGGCCACCTGATGCAAAGAACTGACTCCTTAGAAAAGACCCTGATGCTGGGAAAGAATTTAGGTAGGAGGAGAAGGGAGCAACAGAAGATGAGATGGTTGGATGAGTTTGAACAAGCTCCGGGAGTTGGTGATGGACAGGGAAGCATGGCATGCTGCAGTCCATGGTTCAGAAAGATTTGGACAGGACTGAGCAACTGGTCATGTATGGATGTGAGAGTTGGTCTGTGAAGAAAGCTGAGTGCTGAAGAATTGATGCTTTTTAACTGTTGTGTTGGAGAAGACTCTTGAAAGTCCTTGGACTGCAAGGAGATCCAACCAGTCCATCCTAAAGGAGATCAGTCCTGGGTGTTCATTGGAAGGACTGATGTTGAAGCTGAAACTCCAATACTTTGGCCACCTCATGCGAAGAGTTGACTCACTGGAAAAGACCCTGATGCTGGGAGGGATTGGGGGCAGGAGGAGAAGGGGACCACAGAAGATGAGATGGCTGGATGGCATCACCAACTCGATGGACCTGAGTTTGAGTAAACCCCAGGAGTTGGTGATGGACAGGGAGGCCTGGCGTGCTGCGATTCATGGGGTCGCAAAGAGTCGGACACGACTGAGCAACTGAACTGAACTGAACTGAATGACTGAATTGAACTGAGGCCCTGAACACACCCTAATCAGAAACCCCACCCTTGCTATAAAACTCCCCATCAAATCATTCTGGGTGAGGATTCATAGTTTTTCAGGGCAGCAGCCTGCTGTGGCCCCCTTTACCTGGCAAAGCAATAAAGCCATTCTTTTTTATTTTACCTAAAACTCTGTCTCTGAGATTCAATTTGGCACTGGCGCACAGAGGCTCAGCTTTCGGCATCAACTTCACCAAAGCTTTCAGCATCAACAGTGGGGATTAGGTTCCAATATATGAATTTTGGGGAGACACAAACATGCCATTCATAATAGAAGAATAACATTCTTCACCTTTCCTGTAAAACCTGCTTCTCTTCCCCTCAGCTGATGGTCACATGTATCCTTTGTCCATGCTAGAATCCTGGGACTCATCCTTTCCTCCCTCATCACCAACCCCTCACATCATTTTTCCTTCCTACATGGCTCTCAAGTATTTCCGTCCCTACCCCTTGGTTCATCTCTCACCATTTCTTGCCTGGGCACCTGCCATTGTCCAGAAACAGGTTTTCTAATTCCAGTCTCCACTGCTCCCCTGGCTCCAGTCATCACTGTTCTCACAGATGTGGAAATAAATGAAGACCATGTTGGTATATGCAGTCTCTTATGGCATGGTGGTTTAGTCGCTAAGTCGTGTCCAACTCTTGCAACCCCATAGATTGTAGCCTGCCAGACTCCTCTGTCCATGGGATTCTCCAGGCAAGAATACTGGAGTGAGTTGCCATTTCCTTCTCCAGGGGATCTTCCCAGCCCAGGAATCAAACCCAGGTCTCCTGCCTTGCAGGCAGATTCTTTATCGATTGAGCTATGGTATAGGGGTGCCCATGAGACAGGACAGGGGCGGGGCACAACCTTTAAAAGAATGACATAGCCTGAGGACACAACATAAACTGATTAGAATCAAGTAGATCCAAGATGTGCCTGAGTCAGCTTCCACTAAACCTTGAGCCTCATCATACACTCATTATATACAACAGCAAGCTAAACAGCACACCCACACGTGCCATGACAGTTCCAAGGCTGATCATAAAGGTCAAAGGTGGGCAGTGACCGAATTCCCAGAAAACCCACCTCTTCCCCTAAAAGAGCTGGAATACCCCTCCTACTCATTAGCCTACAAAATTACCTACTCCTATAAAAACGGACAACCCCATACCCTGGGGACTATCTTGCCTTGTGAGATGACCCATACTCTGTGGAGTCTGTTTCTTTCCTGAATAAGCCTTCTTTCACTTTACTATGGCTTGCGACTGAATTCTTTCCTTTGTGAAGCCAGGAACCCACACTTGGCAACCAGCCCAGGGACTCAAGTGTGACCTGGGATGTGACGGTTCTCTAGCGCCCCACTCTCTTTCCTGCGGTACCCACACTACTAACAGGGCTCACCGACCTCCTTCCCTGACAAGACGATGACCCTTCACAGGGCACACAAGACGGGCCCTGCCTGAACCTTCAGCCCTTGACTCTGCACACGCGCTCCTTAGCCACGCCAAGATGACATAAGGGTCACTACCCGTAGAGTCCAGCAATTCTTTTTCATTAAACAGCTTTATTGAAGCATAATTCACAAACCATACAATTCACTCATTTAAAGCATACAATCCAATGGCTTTTACTGTATTCAGAGTTCTGCAACCATCCCCACAATGTGAGAACACTGTCGTGATCTAAAAAGAATCCTCCCCCACAGCCCGTTATCATCGACTCCCCAGGTCTGCATCTCCTCACTCCCAAGAACCTATACTCTGCTTTCTGTCTGTATGGATTTGCCTATTCTGGACATTTTATCTAAATCGAGTCACACAATACGTAGCATTTTGCAAGTATCTTCTGTCACTGAGCACGTTTTTAAGGTTCATCATGTTTATTAGCACATATTATTACTTCATTCCTTTCTACAGGTGAGTAACATTTGGTTGTATGGATACACCACATTTTGTTTATCCATTCACCAGTTAAAGGACATTTGGGTAATTTCTACTTCAGTGCTGACTCTTATCAGTATATTTTCCCCCATGCCGTTTCTCTGCCTGAAGTGACCTTTTTGAACACCCTTTGGTGCTGTGACCTCCAGGGAGGCAGTGGCATCTCCTATCCATTCTTCCCTAAGGTCTAGGAGAGTTCTGGCTTCGGTGGAGGCTTCACACATGTCTGATAAATGAACTGCGCCTACTGGCACTGAGTTCTCAGGCACAGAATAACTCTCTGGGGTGAGTGGTGTCACAGACGCCATCTCCCCTCCCACCTCCACCACCATCACTTATGTTCAGGGCTTACAAAGCTTCGGCATCACTTAACCTCTCAGAATTGTCTCTCTGTATCGTATATGTGTTATCTCATTAACCCCTACAATAACCATCAGGTTGATACCATCATCACTTCTCATTCACAAATCAAAAAAAAAAAAAAAAAAGGAACATTCTGCAGGGAGCAGCTCGCTCACACACAGGTAATGAACAGAAGCACAGGGGTTCGACACAGGTCCTCCACGTCGGCATCTCTGTGTTAAACTTGCCTCTGTGGGGCAGCCCCTCCCCTGGAACCCCAGAGTTCGTGCATACACTTTTATAGTTCTTATCACATTCTACCTTGTTTCATAGCTACTTATGTCTCCTAAAGGAAATCAACCCTGACTATTCATCGGAAGGACCGATGCTGGAAGGACTGATTCATTGGAAGGAATACTTTGGGCACCTGAAGGGAAGAGCTGACTCACTGGAAAAGACCCTGAGGCTGGAAAGACTGAAGTTCAGGGGGCGGCAGAGGATGAGATGGTTAGGTAGCATTGCTGACCCCATGGACGTGAATTTGAGCAAACTCTGGGAGATAGTGGACAGAGGATCCTGGCATGCTGCAGTCCATGGGGTTCCCAAGGGTCAGATGCGACTTAGCCACTGAACAATAGCAACATTGCTCTCATCTCCCACTATTTTGCTTTTTACACACATTTAATGAATAAATGGTTCCTAAATGGAACTGAACTGAGTGTTACTTTCTTGGCCAAATAAACATCTACCAAAGTTTAATCCATTTTTTTAAAGAACATTTCATTAGTTTTTGTACTCAATTTACAAAATATGACAACTGAATTTTCTAAAATATACCTGTGTGAATATCTGTTTGAAAAGTAAATTAATTTTACAAGGAAACATTTCATCTGATACTGAATTAGTTGGCATTTAAGTAGAATAAATGCCAAATAATTAAGTTGCCTATTTTGTGGAATAAAGGTATTTAACAAGTCTAGGGAATAAAATACATCAAAAAGGTAGTTTATTCCCCCTCCCTGAGCAATCCTATTTAATTCTTCCTAATCAACTGTTTAATGATTTCACCTGTCAATATTTGTTTGGATTTCCAAACATGGTTTGCATAAGATGCATGCACTCTTTTAATTCAGGTTCTAGCCATTAAATACACATTTGGTTAAACAGTTAAGCAAACCATATAAATTAGCAATTAGGTTCAGATTTACCTAAAATAAGTTATCACTATTCTCAAAAAATGATATGTGTCATATAAACGATAAAACTGAGATGAACCAGGATGCAGTTTGACTAATTGTATTTTATTAAGGTATACTGAGGATGCTGACATACCTCATAAGATGTTAAACAACCCGTTTCCATTCATTCAACGAATTTGTACTGAGAACGTAGGGGCCAGGCACCACACGAGGCGCTACAGAAACATCAGGGGAGGGGGCGCCGAAAGAGAGAGCCTTGCCCTCAGGAAGCAGTGTGAGCTGACGTGTGATTAAAAATACAGAAGCCCACCTGCACACTTTTCCTAGGTTCCACACATACACTATCGTGTGTAAAATAGACAGCTAGTGGGAAGCTGCTGTTTTGCACAGGGGGCTCAGCTCAGGGCTCCATGATGACCTGGAGGGTGGGATGGGCAGGGGAGGGAGGTCCAAGGTGGGGGGGATACACTGCACACACATGGCTGATTCATCTTGTCCTACAGCAGAAACACAACACTGTAAAAAAGCCATACTCTAATCATAAATTTTTAAAGAAAATTCCTGAGTAAACGTATGCAATGTCAAAAGACGTTAAGTGCTACAAAGACAGACAGCAAGCAAGGGGAATGATGGACACGGGGCGCGGGCGCTGCAATAAACAGCTTCCCTGCACAGGTGACATCTGAACAAAGCATTGAGAGAGGTCGGAGAGAAGCCGCATGAACGTCTAGGAAGGAGGTGGGGTGGGTGAGTGTTCCAGGAGAGAGGAAAGCCTTGGCATGTTCACAGGCAACACGCACAGAGCACGTGAAGAGGGAGACGCTGAAGGAGACGAGGTCGGCAGCTTGAGGGAGACAGCGCGCGGGGTGGCTGGTCAGGACGGGCTTCGCTCTGGGTGGGAGGCGAAACCATGGCGGCTTCCGAGCAGAGCTCTGCACGACCTGCCTTGAGACCGGATCACACTGCGCTCAGACTGAACTGTCAACCAGCACGGACAGACAGCAGCGGGGGCCACTGCTGGTCAGGCAGTGAGGGGGGCCGGTGGCAGGAGTGAGTGGGATGAGAAAGGGTCTCACTGCCCCCTGGACACTGGGGCCTGCGAGGAGACGAGGACGGCTCACGGTCTGGGGCTCAAGCCTCTAAAAGCATAGGCTTGCCATTAACTCTAAGGGAAGAGTGCAAGGTCATGGGCAAGGTTAGTGGCAGAGAGGATGCTCACAAATTCAGACTGGGAACATGAACTGGGAAATGCCTATTAAACAGCAGAGGCTGTTGGGTGGAAAGTCAGACATAAATCTGAATTTCATGGGAGAGATCTAGCCTTGAGATACATATTTGGGACTCACTAGCACTTGAATGGTATTTAATATTCTGAGATCAGTTATGGCAGTGCACACTGGGAAGTGGTCTGAAGCCTCAGCTCTGAAACACAGCAACTTTAACAAAGTCAAGGTGAAGAAGCGGAACCAGTGCAGGAGACAGAGAGGGAACAGTCAGTGAGGGAGGAAGAGAAGTGAGTGTCTGTAGTCTGCAGGACGCCAAACAAACTGCTGCAAGGGGGAGAGTGATCAACCAGGTCAGTGTTACTGGTGTGTGCCACATTAGATGCAGGCTGAGAAGTGACCATGCAATTCACCAACACGGGGATCACTGGGATCCTAAATATCAGAATTAGCTTTGGTGCAGTGGTTGAAGAGCAAGTCTAACTGCAGGACCTTTAACAGAGGATGGATCAGACAGTAAAGAATCCGCCTGCCAATGCAGGAGACCTGGGTTTGACCCCTGAGTCAGGAAGATCCCCTGCAGAAGGAAATGGCAACCCATTCTAGTATTCTTGGCTGGGAAAACCCATGGACTGAGGAGCCTGGCAGGCTATATACAGTCCATGGGGTCGCAGAGTCAGACACGACTGAACAACCACTAGCAGAGGTTAGGAAAAGAACTGGAGGCAAGTTTTTCAAGGAGTTTCGGCTGAAAATGTGGAGTAGAGGGGGTGGGCAGGTGGCAGAAGGAAGAAATGAGTCTGTGGTTAAGAGAACTCATTTTCAAGGTGCGAGAAATAATGCAAGTTCGTATGCTACTGAACCGATCTAGTGGGACAAAAATGGGGGTGCAAGGAAGGAAACTGCCAGAGCTGCCTCCCTTTGTGAGCGGGGAGGAAATCAGCGGGCAGGTGGAAGGGCTCGGCCTGCATGTGACCACTGTCAGCCCCGCACAATGAAGGGAAGGACCGGATGGAACCTGCTAGGTGGGGACTTGGAGTGGTGGGGTAGGGGTGAGTGTGCTTCCTGCTGCACTAGAAAACTGAAGCAGAGTCATCAGCTCAGAGTGAGGCGGGGGCAGGAGGAGGGAGGAAGTACAGCAGATGTGAGCAGGGAAAAAGGTGTGAAATGACAGTCCGTGATTGTGGGGAGGATGAGTGGGGAAGGAAATACGACAAGCCTGCAGACAGAATTAGGGATCCACTCAGGGTCCCACAGCCTGCATGACAGACCTTCCTGGTTCTAAAACCAGAAAGCAGCTATCCAACCTATATAGTGTTTTAGAAAAACCAGTCTTTTTAAGCTGGAATGGTTACCATTTCACGGAGTTGCACCTGATCAGTCACTAGAAGAGAAATGCTAGGAACACAGACGATATAAAAACCTGGACCCCACAGACAATGAGCACATAGGGAATGAATGGGAACTTCAGTCCCTCTGTTGCTGATGTAAAATGCAAATAAAACACAAATCTCTGTTCACATCTTTCACAACATGGACATGGACTGTTCCGCACCGTCATCACTGTATTTAACTCAACTGTAAACTTAAAGCACTAGAAACAGACAGCAGCAGGCGGACGCGAGCTGACAAGTGTGATTAAAGGGGGACCAAAGCTAACACTCACAGAAGGAGATGAACAGACCTCAGTTCTGCTTGTGCTTTCACCATTCAGGATAACACGCTTACGGCATTATTTAAAATATAGGTGTCGGCCCAGCCCAGGCGCAGGCTCAATATAAGCTTTCACTGGAAGCAGAGGACCACCTGGCTGAGTATGACTGCCTCCTCCCTCTTACACAGGTAGACAAGATACTTCTGAGGCTCAGTTTCTCTGTCTATAAAATGGGCAAGAAACCAGTTTCATCTTTAAGGACAAAACGTGATAGGATATGAAAGGAGTTAGCTAGTACATGTTATTTCTTCATGTTCATTAATCCATGGCCTCCAATATTTTTTAAAATTTAACCTAATGGATAATCTTTTCCCTAAGTAGAAAACAAAAAACAAAAAAACACATGCTTTCCTACAAGTTCAATAAAATAAGTATATTCCCAGAAAAAAATCGCTGACACCTTGGAAACTTTCCACTGATACTCTTCACTTGTGAAAAATCAGTGCCCCCCAAATTTATGATCTCTTAAGCTCCCAGAAATTGCATACAAAAATGTGATTCATGTCATATAAAATAAACCATATATAGTATACATGTGACATGTAAGATATGCATAAATGTTTATATGCATATATTAAAAAATGTTTCTACCTAGAATAATTACAAACAAGAAAAGATTTGACTTAAATGTAATAAGCACTGGCTTATGTACGTAAGCTATACCTATAAATGTCAATGTGTTTAGATAATGTATGCAAAGATAGAACTCCAAGCATAACAATCTAATTGTATGCCAAAATTATATTTGTGAATAGTAGGTCCCCATGTAATACAGTCATTACTTGGCCATGCTTAAATTTCACAAGCACGTCGGACCACATATTTAATTGTTCTCTGTAGTACCCCAAAGTCAGTCGATACTTTTCAAAATAAAACATCAGACAAAATGCCCAGGGTAATGTTGTAAGTTAAAACAACTCTCACATTAATTTACTATTGCACATTCATTCTAACATGAATCATGTGCCTACTGGATGCCAGGCATAAACGAAAGACAAGAAGCACACAATCTAGTGGTGGAGATGAACAAGAGAAGGAGTAAGTATCACTCAAAACATTACAGTAAGGGAAGGTGGTAACAGAAGAACACCCCGGCTACACCAGGAATAAAGCAGTGCAAAGAAGCAATAACCTGATGAAAACCACATTCTGTAAAATAGTCAATACCTTTAGAGTATTTCTTTTGTTCAGACACTTAGATAATTCTCCTATGATTTTTTAAACATATTTCTTGTTCTTTAACTCCAGTGGCCAGTTTTTTCCTTTTATCATATATTTTTAAAACTGGCATTTAACATTCAGTTATGGGCCATGTCACTAAATCTGACTCAGAAGAAAAACCTATCAATACTTTGAATAATGTCTCAAAGTCATTCTTAACAAGGATGAGGAAAAGCATATCCATTTGAAAGACCTCTTACAGTTTGCTTCTAAATTCTTTTTTCCATGCAAAAAGCTCCTCACGAATAATGGAAGCTCTGTGGCTTACGAAAGCAAGCTACACAGATGAAGGTAAAGTAGTATTTCTGCTAAGGTACAAAATTAAAGCCATGAGCAGGATCTAATGGGGAAACATCCAACTGAGAAATAATGCATCTGCAGGAGCATATCTGAGTCTTCCAAATGAATGTGGGCCATTTAAAAACAGTAATTTTTCTATACTTCAGTAGACAGATTAATGAGGTCAGGGTGAAGAGGTGGCAGCCATAATTTCAGGGCTAGTACTTAATAAATTGCAACAGCCACTTTTTTTTTCTCTCTCTTCTTTCCCTATTTGGACTCGGTTAGAGGATAGAGAAAGAGACACAAAGGCGTGAGGTCTGATAAAAATACTCTACATGTATTAGGAGCATAATAAACCATTTCCTCCAAAGAAAACAGGTGGAGGACACACAGATGTCATCGCCCCTGGAACACTCACGTTCTGAACCCAAGGTCTCTGATTCCCGAATCCCCTGTCGCTCTGGAAATCTTATATTTCCTACCCTTTCCAGAGTTACCAAGGAGCTGATGGTAAAACAGGCTGAATTTCTCTAAGATCACTTCCTACTACAAAGTAGTATAGTCTAAACATTTTAGTTTCTAAGAAAAGCTTATTTATATTTTAGGACAGTGCTTTTAGAAAAGCTGAGTGCATTTCTCTGAAAGAAGAAAAAAAAGGAACACTATTATAAGTGGGTAAAGAGCTATGTCCATTTGGGATGTCCTTCTGTTCAAGTTTCAGCTTCAAAGAAAACGTCAATGAAATCTTCATGCCCTCCAAATCCAGGTGTTGCCTTAAAACTCTCTACCTTTTTCAATATAGATGTTAACAGTGAGGCATTAGCCTGGTTTTGTGTCTGAACCTCTCACCAGAGTGCGAGTTCCACACATGTAGGCTCATTGCCTAAGTTATTACTATTAATAGATTTCTAGCTTAGCACATGGAGCATGTGTTCAATGAATTTCTGCTGAATTAATGAAATGCCCTCAATCCTTTTTCTTCCAGGAAGCCCCTCCTAGAGGCTCCATCTCACACTCTTTCTATGAGTTCCTATCAATTCATTATCACGCAAGGTAGTCTTCATTCCCAGATTTATAATGGTAGTTTTCTCTGGCGGCTTCCCTGGTGGCTCAGTGGGTAAAGAGTCTGCCCGCAATGCAGGAGACGTGGGTTCGAGCCCTGGGTCAGGAAGATCCCCTGGAGAAGGAAATGGCAACCCACTCCAGTATTCTTGTCTGGAGAATTTCATAGACAGAGTGAAGGAGGAAACACAGGACAGGCTCCCTCTTGAAAGCAGGACTCTGTCTTCGGCCCAACTGTGGACTTGGAGCTCTATGCCCAGTATCTATGGAAATGACATACCAACTGGAAAACCAGGCCCCCTGGATGTAAGAACCCCAGGGCTCATACCTAGACTCTCCATCACCTGAAAGAATACCCCTGAAAGAATACCCTAATTATCTGTGTAACCGAATAGAATCATACATTCTATTATGCTTATGGGGGTATGACCACAGGCCTATGGATAACTGTCCACTGTTAACTACCTAGGCTTAAGGCATATGAATCACGGGTTAACTTTGATTATATCTTTCTTTTCCTTTGTTCAGACTAGTTTCAGGGAATTTGGGGAGGTGGGTTTGGGCATGTACACTTAGCCTATACAAGGTTTTCAGAAAAACTGGTCAGGGTCCTTGGCTAAGAGGAGACTCTGCCTTGGGCCCGCTGGTGTAATAAACTGCACTCCACCATCTGCACTGTCCTTCTGAGTGAGTCTGTTACCCAGGACGCGTGGCTACAACAAGAGGAGCCTGGTGGTATACAGTCCATGGGTCATGTCAAGATAATCTATGAACTCTTTGACCACACCAATCAAACCCTTAGCTCCTTATAGGAGGTATTCAGCAAATACCTGGTAATCAAATTTTGGCTCTAGACACCTTGGAATAGAAAGGTGTCCAGAAAGGTGTCCAGAAAGAAAGCCCATCTTAGATCACATAAACTCTTTCAGGAAATAAATCTCATCAAAAACTGCTCATGAACTCTATTACCATAACCATTTGGTAGAGGAGATCCAAAGGCAAGCAGTTTGCAATTAAACCTGCCATTTAGTGCCATTCAAAGACTAGGGGTTCTGTTCAAAAAGTTCTCTTGAGCTATTTTCCAAGCCCATTTTATTGAAAATCTCCAAGCCCTGATAAAAATGCAAAACAATCATCCTGGATCTCAGTGAGAGCCTAGTTAAAACTAACAAACATCAACTTACCTAAACAGAGTCAGGGTCAAATCTTAGAACTTCTGAAATTTCTACCTCTGAAATGTCTACTTTTTGGAACAAGAATCATACTTTATCAAAGAAATAAGGGCATGATGGATATCAGAAGTAAAAAACTACAAGATGAATTTATGGATTTTCTTTCATTTTAACTGTGTGTGGGTATATATGAAAGAGAGAGAGAGAACAAAAGTCCACAGCTCCTGTTGACATCAAATGCTTTCACTATCTGAGCTCGGCTTTGAAAGGTGCCCTCTACTGAAGAGTAGTTAGGCAGAAACTTTTTTTTTTCCCCTAGCTTACTTATAAAGAGGGTTTGAAGGAGCTCCAGAAAGAAAGCCCAGTAAGTGGCTTACATTTGAAACTAAAATTATTATACAGGCTTTTAATAGACTTGTATCAATACCCTTGCTTTTATTTTTTTCCTAAGAAATGGTAATAAACTGCCAAAGAGAACTGCATGGTGAACTCTCAAGGTGTATTCTACCACATGTAATTTTTCTATTACATAAACAAATTAAAATGTTAACTTTAAGATGCAAAAAAACCCAAATGACAATTTTAATATATAATAAAGGATAAGCCTAATAACTGACTGAACCAATACTTTCCTGTTTCTATTGCGAGCAAGGGACACTTTTTTTTTTTAAATAAACTGTGCTCATAGATACTTCAAAGCTATAAATTGAGCATATTGACTTCATCATAACTAACATTATCTCAGATACACACCACCACCACTCTCTTTTTTTAAACACAATTCTACCTCTGAAATATAAGTTCTGCTTAAAATGAACAGGAAAATCATATCTGAATTAAGTCATCTGGTTCTTCCAAAATGCTAGAAACAACAAGCAGAAAAATAAACTCAGGTCAGCAGCCAGGGGTTGGGACTCTCCCTGTCTCCTCCCTACCCAGAGTACAATCAGCATAAATAGCCTGCTTTGTTCCCAGTAAGTGCTGGCTGGCCTACAGTCAGGGAGAGACTCCTTTCTACAGCAAAAAAGAAAGCTACTTAGAATAGCAATGTTTTTCAGCTTCCTGTAAAACCATTCAGCCAGGCACGCTTCAACCCTGTGGTTGCCACGGAAACAGAGCTGAAGCTCAAAGATGACAGCACTTACAGTAAAGGGCTTCTCGGCTTCATCTGCAGCGAGCTCCCCACATTTACTTTGCTTTCATTTAAAAGTACTGGACTAACCTTCCTTTTCCCACTGTGGCCTCCCCATAATAATGATGATTCACCAATTGAGACTAATTAGAGAATCTTGAGGCCTAAGATTTGGCTTCAGGAAGTACTTCTACCAATAGGATTAAAAGACCTTGAAAAATTCACAGATATTTAGCTACTGATTGTATTCTGGGAGGAGAGATCACTCTTTCTATAAAGGAGGTGATTTCTAAGCTGACCCTCTGACTGCCTCCACTGAGGGTCTCAGTTTTAATTCCTACAAGACAAAAAGTTTCAAAGCCACTCCAGAGCTTTCTATCAAGGGAGAGAGACTGGAGCAAAATTTTAGAATTCAGGTGAAGTAGTCAGAGGAAATGTATTATGCCAACCACCACGAGTGTTCCTCTAATTCTGAAGTGGGAGCTAAACGCTTTCAAGCAGATGTGACTAGAACTTTGAGTCAATGTTCCCTAGGACTCAGGCATCAACCATAAACAAACAAAAAAATGGTACTGTCAGTGTTACAGAAGAGGCAACTGAGAATCAAAATTAAGGCAGCAATTTTCTAATCCAAAATTTTCTGTTTCCAACAGAAAGAGAACAAGCAGAGCATGCATACCTACACACTGTATGCCCCAAATCTCATTTACAGATCAATTTCATTGAACCCCCCAAGAACAACCCTGTCAAGGGCGCACGATTTTTCCTCTTTTACACAGAAAGAGAGCCTCAAAAAGGTTAAATAACTTGATCAAGGTCACACAGCCAGTGAGGGAGGAGCTGACATTGTTACTGAATCCAAGCTCACTCTGCTTACTGCATGAGAGGCTAGTGAATCCAAGAGACCAGGTGTTGAAGCAAGGAATACGACTATTTGGAAAGCCAGCTGCCGAAGAAGATGGCAGACTAGTGTCTCAGAATAACCAGCTTGTTGGGGTCTGGATGTCAAGTTCTTTTATGGATCAGAGATTGGGGTGGGGGCAAGGAAACAAAGTAAAAAAGGCCATTAATCTTGCAAATATCTCTGAGAATGGCAAGCCTCAGGCAGGTGGATGTGTCAATTTCAATTTCTTCCTGCCATCTACAGGTAGACAGGGTTTTGAACAAAGGCACTTTAGCTTAACAGTCAGGCAGAGGGGCAGGATTCCCTGAGGCAGGCCATTATGTTTGATTATAGTAATAAAAGTGGCAAAAAACACAAACAAACAAACAAACAAAAAACCAAGGGTTAAAGTCAAAGAAACAGATCTAGCATGGAAGAGTCAAAATTGACTCTTTTCCTGTTACAGGATGTGAACTCCGCCTGTCTGACTTGGAATGTGTCCTTTGTACCTGACCACACACTGTTTCCATAAAGCAGAAAGTGAATGCGAAAGTCGCTCAGTTGTGTCAGACTCTTTGTGACCCCATGGACTATGCAGTTCATGGAATTCTCCAGGCCAGAATGATCTTCCCAACCCAGGGATTGAACCCAGGTCTCCCGCATTGCAGGTGGATTCTTTAACAGCTGAGCCACCAGGGAAGCCCTAGAATCCTGGAGTGGGGAGCCTATCCCTTCTCCAGGGCATCTTCCTGACCCAGGAATTGAACTGGGGTCTCCTGCATTGCAAGCGGATTCTTTACCAACTGAGCTACCAGGGAAGCCAACAGCGTGATTTATAATCTATGAAAACAACATAAAAGACCTTATTGAGATAAAATCTTAAAGTATAAGATTCTTCAACTTCTTTGAAGTTTTAATATACTTGTCTAAAACCCAAATAATCAGACCAGTTTTCTATGTCATATTTTTATGAAGAAAATGAAAGGCAAGCATATAAGCATACCTCTAGGATTTCTACCCCTTTTCCCCCAAGGATCAACTTCTAAGTAATGCCATAAGGTCAAGCCAAGTTCAGGCCAACCACCTATACCTTCGGGAATACTAAATATATTCTGAAATTGATATCTTCAAACAAATTGGCTAAGTCTTACTAAACACAAATTGCAAGCACAAGTTGGAATCATATGGTTTTCAGGACTCCATTTGCTTCCAGACTGGAGACTCTTAGAGTATAATATGTATTAATAAATACCGTGACCTTTAAGATTTTAACATAAAGGTAAACCCCGCAACACTTTCTGGAAACTCATCCTCTGCATGTAGTTTAGCATATGGTAAGCACATCCAGGTAGTAAAGACCCTGGGAATCAAGACTAAGAGAACCATTAGAGAACAGGGTATGGAAAACCTTGGTCAGTTAAGTCTATACTTATTCTGGAAAACACCAAGCACTCAGCACTACCAGAACAAACACGACTGCATGTTCTCACGTAGTAGGGCTATTTAGGTTTGTAGGAAAACCATCCCTATCCTTAAAAAAGAATCCTGTCTGTTGTTCACGCTTCTTTTGTCTTAATGATTCTTCTCCACCCTTGCCACTGTCAACTACAAGCTGGCACTTACCAATTGCACTGCCGATGACTGAGCAACAGGGGCCTTTGCCATCTGTCTCTGCAGAGACTGAACTCTGTGCTGCTGCAGCTGCTGACCTTCAATACCGCCTGAGCAAGTCAGGTGGAGTGAGGCACTCTGGGCTCCAGGGAATCGGGTGGGACAGGTCTTTAGATAGCTGGATGTTCTTAGGAACAGATTTTATGATCTCAATCTTTGCATCTCCTCAAATCTAGAAAAGCATTCAGTTCCTTCATGGTGACCTGAGATCCTCCTGACTAGCAGAAAAATTTTGTAAAATGAGCGCTTAATGGTACTGAACTCTGCCTTCACCAAAATTTTATATATTGACCTCCCTCTCACTGCCTCTTTGAAGCAATCTCTCAGAGCTATTTGAGGTACTGCCTCCAGGCTGCAGTCCTCATTTTGCCCCAAATAAAACTTAACTCACAACTCTCAAGTTATGCATCTTTTTTTTAGGCAATACCATCATGCTCTGAATCTCCATTTCTTGTATCAAGAGGACCACCCCACCTACTCTTTCAGCACTGCCCACTTCTAATTTGCTGCATTTCACATTCAGGACAGAGAATTCAGGTTTTGGAAACAAGAGTCAACTTTCACTAGAATAAGCTTTAGTGTCCAAATTTTACACTGTCTAATGACAAAGTTCCCTTCATATAGTTCCTGTTTTAAGCTGTGGTCCAGCCTGGTAAGTAGGCTAGATTTGAATCCAAAATAAGTGGGCAGTTCTGTGTCACAGAAATCTTAAGATTTTGGTATCTATGGCTGCATTTATTTTCACCATGACAAAGAATCAAAATTTCCATTTTTAAAGCAACATCAATCCTACATGAAAAGCAATGAGAATATTTTTTCCAACACAGTCTTCTTACCAGACGCAGGTCTCACTTTTACAGCCAAAGAAATCCTCTGAGTAAGTTACATGCCTGTGGCTATTCAGAAGTGGAAAGCATGCCATCCATTTGAATTATTTATGGCAACACTTTCAAAATGAAAGTGATACTGGCGGAGGCAAAGACCACAATTAGATTTTCCTATTTAAAAGGCACCTGTTCCCCAAACACCGCCAGAACTTGTTACACTAACATATACATAACGGATTTGCACTGTTGTTAGAAGGGGTCCTTAGTTTTGGAGGACTTAAAGCAGTAAAGATACCCAGCAGTCAGATTCATCAGTTTGTCAAAAAAACAAAACCCCCAGAGAAGACATGTATCTGTTGACTGTGCAAGTCTATTCCCATTGGTTTGAAACTTTAGAATGAAGGAAGAAAAATACTTTTGCTGTTGTTTCATTTTAAGGTTATTTAATATATTTTAGGACCAAAGAGTCCTGCAGGCAGATAATGCCCAGCCCCCCACCCAGAGTTAACATGTTATTTGGTCATGTTGGCCTCAGATTCCTTTAATATTTGGAAATAAAACCTAAGTTAAAATCTCTTTTGTTCCTGGTCCCAAGCCCCATTTCCCTTCCCTCTTGCCTGCCTTTCTTCTCCACCACCCCCCAAAAACACCATGATATATTCAGCCTAGGTCCTTTCAAGCCACATTTTTAGACCTTGTAGCAATATTCCAAGCAGGAATTTGTTTAATATGTTGTAAAAATTTTATGTAAGTTATAGCATACTAAATACATCATCCTGCAATTTGCTTTTTTTCAGCTGGTATTGATCTGAAAATCTAACCAGGTCTTGGTTTTTAGTATTAATTCTTTTTTTTTTTTTTTTAAGCTCATTGATTCATTCCTAAAGTTTTTGCTTTTAAAACTTTGATCATCATGTACCACTTAACATTACTTTTGATTGCAAAGATAAATCCTACATAGTCTCAAAACTCAGAATCTTTCAGATATATGACTATTTTCTCAGACTAATCATTTCAGTTTGTACATTATAACCATTAGGGCGACCAAGTAAGTTCTCAGATGGAAGAAAAGATGTGTCAGTCAATTCCTTCTCTGCCCACAGACTTCATCTCCAATTATGAGAAAGGAATGTGCAGCAAATGTTTGATATTTAGGTCCAGAGATTTGGGCCAAATTATTATTCCAAGAACAGGGTTTTTTGACCCAAAGGAGAATCAACTCTGAAAAAAAGAATTAATTACTAAAACTTAAAATTATTCATGACAGAGCTATATCTTAGGTTTCAGAGAAAAATACCTGCAAAATGATTTAACATTACTAATTCATAGGAACAGTTCTTTTTGAAAGACAGAAGAAAGGAAGAAAAAAGCAAAATCATACGTCGGATTTATTGTACACTATAATACCAGACAGGTTTTAAAGGCACAGGAAACTTCTGTTTCATAGAGAATGCATAAAAGGAATTCCTCCCTGAAGAATTCCTTAAGCTGGGAAATACCGACGAGCTGTACGCCTGTAGAATTTCTTATCTTTTTCTTGCATCCAGAGACATGATATTCTTTCAAAGAAACATCCATGTTTGGTTTTTTTCCCCCAAGTCTCCAGGGGTGTCAATTAAACTGGGACTGGGACCAGCGAGTAAGGGAAGTTGTCTGCAAGCATTTATCATCAAGTTATATGCCTTGCATGAGGAGCCAGCTGTCTTAAATAACCATCCCCTCCCTGGGGCCACAAGTCTGGGCAAGAATGCTACTCATGTCAGAAACTCATGTCATGAGATTAGATTTGAATGGAAAAGCAAAGGGAACGTGGGCTCTCTGCTCCAGCTGGGATTGATTATTCCCTTCCCAACAAGGAGGCTGTTATTTAGCCTGAAAAGAAGAGCCTCCTTCCTTCTTGACCATCTTCCAATCCATCGTGGCACCTGAATACCTGACTTAAAGAACACCCTGCCTCACCACAGCGTTAAGGCCTCTCAGCCTCTCTCCAGGAAGATGCCTTGGTCTTGGTACCTTGTTTCTCCTCCATATGAACAGAAGTTACCCCTACTTTCTTGTGGTGTGGCAAGGTACCTTGGAACCCTAAGCAGGTGGCTGAGGACAGATGGAACGCCCAGATGGGGACTTAGGTAGGTCGGCGTGAGCTTGGAGCAGCGAGGAGGATGGGGAAAACATGTGGCAGCTGCAGCCTGAGTCTAGGTCTCTGCACACTGCTCCCCGAGCACCAGCCCTGGGCCTGAGCATAGACACACAGGGGCTGCTCGTCATGTGAGCGGGTGGATGCGTGGTGCAGAGGCAGGCACTCCAGATTCAGCAGCCTTAGACTCACAGGGCGGCAGGTTTTACTACTACATGGCAGGGATGGCCATGGACCACCGAGGGCTTAGAAAACAGACGTGAGCGGACGGTGGCATGACTGCACAGTAGCAAGGATCTGACCAGCAGCAGGGTCCCAAATGTAAGTGATGTTATCACTATAAACCCCACCCACCTATCTATCCTCTTCCACCATAGCTGATTAGGATCTAGCAACTTAAATGACTTGATGGGAACACTCCCAGCTTACAGTCAGTAAAAACAAATGGGACCCTGAGAAGACCCGGGTATCAAATGGACCCCTAGGACACCGCAGTATTTGGAGTGCTGTGGGCAGGAAGAGTGTGCTCAGAGACCACGGAAGGGGCTGAGGAGAGAGGAACACTTCCACTTACTAAAACACAAATGCAGAAGCGGGTGAAGGTAATCATGATACATTCTACACGCAACAGCAAATGATTTAAATACACACATGACTACAACTGCATATTCCTGGAGAAGGAAACGGCAACCCACTCCTGGAGTATTCTTGCCTGGAGAATCCCATGGACAGAGGAGCCTGGTGGGCTATAGTCCATGGGGTCACAAAGAGTCAGACATGACTAAAGAGACTTTGCACAAATTTGCACAACTATATAAACTCATTCAGTGATATTTTTAAAGACTTAATATGAGACCTTGACAAATGTGAGGTCAGGGCCAAATAGCCCACAGAGTCAGCCCCAGCACCTCTAGGCGAGTGCCGAGTCCTGGCAGGGACTGAGGATGAGTCCCCCTTCACAGTCTGGTTAGTAAAGGGTAGCTGCGTTCCTCATCTCCATTTCTCAAGTGTCTGGCCTTGCTCTGACTTGAGGTCCAATTCTACATTGTAGTAACACAGTTGACGTCTGAAGAACAGAGGTGTGAACTGCGCAGATCTAGTCATAGGCGGATTTTTTTTTTCATTAAATACTACAGAACTGCTCCACGGTCCATGGTTGGTTGAATCCAAGGATGTGGAACCATGGATGTGGAGGCCCCTTATGGGGATTGAACATCAGTGCATTTTGATATCCAGAGCAGGTCCTGGAACCCATTTACCCGGCGAGGATACTAAGGGATGACCTTACTCATCTCAATCCCTGTCTACTACAGGAGGAGAACCTGCTCACAGACCAAGAGATTCGCTCCCTCTTTAGTATTCCATTTTGGAGTGGCAGTTGCTGCTTCTGTGCAGTATGCGGAGGTTTTCTTCAGTCCTTCCCCAATAAACAGAGCGGCAGCCAGCACCCTCTCAGGGGACCATCTTTGGCTGAACTATTCCCAGGCTAAATAACCTCACCAACAGAGGAACCTGATTAACAAAGCTTGTCATGTATTTTTCAAGTGCCATCTTCACTATAAAAAATTATTTCAAGATCTACACAGAAAAATGGGGTTCTGAAATGATCACATTTTTGTTCTGATAAAGACTCAGGTCTCCCTTCTAAAATGAAGCACAGTCACGTAACAGGAACAAAGAGGCTCACAACGCATTAATTCTCTGAAGCAGATGAGCTTCTGACAAATTCAACTGGTCTGGGTGTGGCTTGGCAGGCGCAGTCATAAAGAGATAGACAGGACCATGTTCTAAAAAGAGGAACATTCTTTTTACATGTTCTCTTTATTGGTCAATCCTAAAGGAAATCAATCCTGAACATTCACTGGAAGGACTGATGCTGAAGCTCCACCTGATATGAAGAGCTGACTCATTGGAAAAAACCCTGATGCTGGGAAAGATTGAAGACAGGAGGAGAAGGGGACGACAGAGGATGAGATGGTTGGATGGCATCACCGACTCGATGGACAGGAGTTTGAGTAAACTCCGGGAGTTGGTGATGGACAGGGAAGCCTGGCGTGCTGCAGTCCATGGGGTCGCAAAGAGTTGGACACGACTGAGCGAGTGAACAACAACTGCACTGGTCACTCCTTAGGAGACCACTTTGGGAATTTCAATAGCAAGAAGCAACTGTGTGACAAGAGGACCTGATGATGGGACCGGATCCCATCCCAGGACAAACAGGATGCTGGTGGTGACTCAGGAGGGGAAGTGCCCTGCACAGCAGAGAGGGCTGCAGGGAGGACGTGCTGAAGCCCACTCTGTGGACGTGCACGTGTGCCCTGCCCGCCTGCGGTGTGCCCCGGGGGAAGGCACTGTCGTCCGGGTGGTGGTGCCCGGATCCCCCGCTCACTTCCCGGGCACTGCTGACGCGCAGTGTGGAGGACCGCTCTGCTAACAAGGCAGGTTTTGTTGTCCCCACCTCCTCTGCCTTCAGTACAGTGGGATTAATAAGCATTGAAGATTCACAATCCTTTCCACTTCACAAGAATTTTGCAGTCCTTCCCTGGTAAATCATCAACATCGTGTGGGATAAATAATTTGAATTTTGCTCTCATCACTGCTGTGAGCTGTGGGTATAACAACCCCCCTCCTGCTCCCTTTGTTTGAATTGGCTAGACGCTCTCTGCTTTCCCAACCTCATGCAGGAGCAGCACTCCTATTAAAATTCATGATGTTTCCCTCAATGCAAGTGTCTGATTGCAGCTGTCAGTTTCCCAGTTCAAGGATTTTCATAGCGCCTGAGAGGACAATGCAAGGCTTGCACTGCTAAGGAAGTAGGTCAAGCTCAATTTCTCTACTTCGGTTCTGCTGTCAAAAGCGCAGGCTTTTCCTTCTAGAAAAAAACACACATCTTCTGGGGAGGCTCAGCACTTAAAAAGAGGTGAAGAGGGTACACACGCTTCTCTCCCTCCCCAAGAGCGCCGTGGTTTCCTCACACAGTGCCTCAGGAAGGCGCCTCACTGTTCCACCACCAGTGACGCCCTGGAAGAGCCTGTCTTTTTGCTATTTTGTTTTTATGCGTCACGGATGTGGATACCAAATACACGGTCCACATAAGAACTAAACCTGGGGCATCCACAATGAGAAGGGTCGTAACATCCTGAAGCCCACAGTCATCTGCTGGGCTGGCTGGTGTTTTCACCATGAGTCACCCGGGGAACGGTGGGCAGCAGGGCAGGACCGCCAGCCAGTCTCGCCCGGAGCTCGGCTCCATCCCTGACCCACCTCTCCCCTCCCCTCACTCCTGCATGTGCTGACACCTGCTGACACCTTCCTGCTCGCTCTCTGCTTAGCTGCTCAGTCATGTCTGACTCTACGGCCCGCTAGGTTCTTCTGTCCAGGGGATTTCCCAGGCGAGAATGCTGGAGTGGGTGCCATTCCCCTCTCCAGGGCACCTTCCCAACTCAGGGATCAAACCTGGGTCTGCTGCATTTTAGGCCGATTCTTTACTGTCTGAGCCATTACTTTTGGCAAACGCTGTGGAAACACTTTATAAGAGGGAAGTAAAAGAAGAATGGAACATTCTTGAACCCCCCAAAAGTCAACAAAATCCAGAACTATGGCTGAATTACTGAGTGTAACGAGAGGGGCCTGAGTGTTTATGTGGCGCTAAACTCCATGCCCATGCCATGTTACAGACGAGGCAACAGAAACTTAGAGAAAATAAGTGAATCCTCAAAGGCACAAATGCAGTGGCAGAGTTAGAAAGAAACCAGGTCCCTGACTCCTAGGTATTCTTTGCACTCTAGTCCTAATAAGAGGAAAAGGAGAGATGGCCAGTGAGAGATGGACATGCCACAGAGAGATGTACAATCCAACCCTGAATCCAGCTGTAACTGTTCTCATATACTGCCAGGCAAAGATGGGGAGAAGCAAGGCATCTCTCAAAAGAAAGGGGAAAAAAAAGCACCCCCTAGAGTGAGGAGACCCGGACAATAATGCCGAAATTTGTTTGGTAATCTTGAGAAAGTTACTAGCCGGTCCAGTTCTCAGCTTTCTCACCCATAAAGCTGGGGGTTTGCAGTATATGAGCTGTAGATTCCTTTCATCACACACATACATGTTTCCACACATATGTCTATTGAGATTAGCTATGTGTTCCTGGCACTGCATTAAGCACAAAGGGAAGGAAGGTCTCTTTCATCAAGGAACATTTACACTTCTTTCCCATCATCTGTTAAGTCAAGCATGCAGAACAGCAAACAGCTTGGAACAAATGACGTTATTGGACACTGCATGTAAGGCGTGATGCCTGATCCTGGAGGAGCAGCAACTAAGGGCGAGGAATGCACGAGATCTCTGTAAGCAGGAAATACGACTGCTGGTCAGCTGCCAAGTCATGTCCAACCCTTTCAACAACATTACTGGGCCACATTCTGGACACGGCATAAGAGGGACTCATGTGCTGATTTATCTTCTGTCCTGTCAGATGAGGGAGTGGCCTGGAGGACTCTGGAAAAGCCTCCTTAGAGAGAAGGTGAGCAGACCAGACTAGTCAGAATAAACAGACCTGACGAGTCAGAGCAGCTCAGTTACGTTGTAAAAGACTAGGGGTGAGATGGTAGAGGACAGTGGAGGACAGCATTACTATTTGACACAATTTCCAAACACACGTTTTATGCTATAACCAATGTTTAAATTTCTAGAACATTCTATGATCATGTTTTATTTCTGTGTCTTATTCATGCCTTTCCCACCTCTATACCTCACCCCTGCACCTAGTCTGCACACTCTCCACCCTTTCAAGGTTAAGTTTAACTCCTATTCTTCTGCAGATTTCATTCCAGTTAATACTGCTATCTCCTTCCTTAGGCACAAACATACTGAATTCTAATTTAACTTAATTAACTAACATTAATTTTTGACCAGTTTTATAATGATCTAGAGTGGGCTTCCCAGGTGGCACTGGTAGTAAAGAATTCACCTGGCAATGAAGGAAATGCAAGAGACTTGGATTTGATCCCTGGGTTGGGAAGATCCCCTGGAGTAGGAAATGGAACCCCATTCCAGTATTCTTGCCTGGAAAGCTCCATGGGCAGAGGAGCCTGGTGGGCTACCGTCCACGGGGCCACAGAGAGTCAGACACAACTGAGCACACTGTATGAGTATACCTTCTATCAACAGGACTCTAAACTTCTAAAGAGAGGTACAGACATTACAGATTACTGAGTCCCAGACTTCGAAGCTCCCACTGAGATCATGTAACCCAAACTCTAGTCTGTAGGTTAGTCAACTGGGATGCTCCCTTTAGGAGTCCAAAAAAGTCAGGAATATGAATTGAGGATGTTGTGAATCTGGGCACTGTAGGAGGGAGAGGGCAGTGACTGAAACAAAATTAGATTTCGATAAGTGCTGCTTCAATTTTGATAATCAATCTTTTTACAGAAGAAAGCTCCCTTCAGATGTCTCCATCACCAAAAGCACCTGATTTTCTGTGGACGGACTCTAAACTCACAGCATGTCAAAGTCTTAACGCACAGGTCTTCAGGAAGGAAGGGTCGGAGACCAAGGATCTGTTCTTGGTTCTGCCTCCAAATGATGCTGAGCATGTGGTTAGGTAACTTAGCCTCTAAGTGTTTCACTTCCAATTTCCTTCTAGGAGAAATGAAGAAATCAGACTAGGCAATCTAAAAAGAACCTTTCCCCTGTAATAGATTATGTTTCACATCCCAACATCACAGGGACACCTTTGTCTTCTATGACTCCCACTCCTACTGTCTGTGTATTTCCATCCACTTCCCTCTTCTCATTGTCTCTGGCCTAACTTTGAAAAATTCTAGTTTCTTATAAACTGGACTGAGTTTTCTCACAGTACCAGTAGCCCAAAAATAGTTTTACTGATTTCTCCCTTTCCCCACTCAAGGAAATTCCTTTAATTTCTTTTTTCTATTTCTTTTGACATGATCTGCATCTATGATTGCCTGATAAAATTCAGGACATCAAGTTAAATTTAAACTTCAGATAAGCAGGGGGTGGGGGAGAGAGAAACTGGGAGACGGGGACTAACATGCACACACTACTATACATAAAACAGGTAACTAGTAAGCACCTGCTGTAGGGCACAGGGAACTCTATGCAATTCTCTGCAATGACCTACATGGGAAAAGAAACTTGAAAAGAGTGGATACATGTGTAAATGGGCTTCCCTGGTGGCTCAGACGGTAAGGAACCTGCAGAAGACCCAGGTTCAATCCCTGGGTTGGGACGATCCCCTGGAGGATGGAATGGCTACTCACTCCAGTGTTCTTGCCTGGGAAAGTCCATGGACAGGACAGTCCACGGGGTCATAAAGAGTCGGACATGACTGAGCAGCTAACACTTTCGCTTTATGTATACATATAACTGATTCACTTGACTGTACACCTAAAACAGAACATTGTAAATCAACTCTATATCCCAATAAAAAAAATTTTTTAACTGAAAAAAATAAGAAAATTTCAGATAAGCAATAAATCATTTTTTAGTACAAATGTCTCCTGAACATTTTTTTTCCCCTTTCTGAATCTGACAACTTTACCAGTTCAGTCCAGTATGAGGACGTTTAGAAATTGATTTTTATGTCGGAAATATTTTAATAAATTCCCAGAGGCGAGGTTCTCCTTTGTGTCAGATAAGAAGTTTCTCCAATCTGACAGCACGCCTGGATGTGAATGACCCCTCTTTATTTAGAACAACTTGGCGGAGGGGCCTGGGTAAGAGGGCTACAGGGAACACCAGTCTGCCTGCTAAGTCAAGAAGCTAAGAACAAAGACGATGTGTGAAATCTGACCAGGACAGTGATTCTCTCAGGTGGGCCCTCTTGCTTCTTATGTGGACGATGGCAGCACAGGCTCTTCCTGAGCCTTGGGATGGTCGTGGGACCTTCCTGCTCTATCAAACATCCCATCTCCATATCACAGGAGTCACCTATCTCGGACCTTCAAAAGCAGCATCACTGAGGAACTGGTAAACAGCTTAACAGTCAGAACAAGCTAACATCTAGAGTTCATCAGTGAGAAATATGGGTCAGTCATTCCAAGAGCATTGACCGATTATGTGAAGAGCATGTACTACAGTAAGTGTCATTGCCAATTCACTGCCAAGTAATCACCTAGGAGTACTAATAGAAGGCTACTGCAACATTCAGATTGCAAGAGCTGCTACACAAACAGAAGTAGAGAACTTGGTTCTTGTCACGGTCAACTAACAATCTAATGATAGTTCTACCCACAGTACTGTCCCTTCCTTTTTTTTTGGAGGGGATAGGAAAACCACAAGATACAATGCCTTTCTAGTGTTCGAAATATGAGGGATGGGGGCAGGGCACAAACTTTAAAAGGATGACGTAGCTTGAGGACACTACAAACGGATTAGAACCAAAATGTCCAAGACGGCAGATAAGCCGACTTCCATTAGCCCTTGAGCTCCAGTGAATGTTCATCTTAACACACCAGCAAGCTTACTGACGCAACTATAGGCACCCTGACAGTTCTGAAGGTCACCATAAAGGTCAAAAGGTGGGCGGCAGCCCATCTCCTGGAAATCCCCAGAATAGCTGGAATAATCCTCTCAGTCATTAGCCTATGAAATTAACTCAGCGCATTAAAAAACCAGCCACACCATACTTCAGGGCCTCTAACCTTCTAAGATGGCCCACACCGTGTCTGTGGAGTGTGTTTCTCTCTAAATAAATCCACTTCTTACCTATCACTTTCTCTCTCACCGAATTCTTTCTGTGCTGAGACACAAAGAACCTAAGCCTCAATAAGTCTAGACACCAGGTGAGTGATTCTAGTTAACAAACGATGGGTTCAAGTCCCAGTCTGGGTTTTGGCCAGGTTAGAGACCCAGCGTGTTGGTTCAAGTCCACTCAGAGGACAGTTTCACTCTTCCAATCATTAGATCTAGGTCTCAAAACAAATTCTGTTGGATCTTAACTTGAAGTCTGTAGTATCATTTGGCTGACAAATAACTAGCAGATTGGTGCAAGTTCACAAGCAGATACAGACTGTTTTCTTCTGCAACTTTATAGGAAACTGTCCATGAATATTCAAAACATGACAAGAGCCTTTCAGAGCCACTCCTGTAGCCAGAGTGCCCGCCCTTCCTAAGCTGAGGATGTAACTAGGGCAAAGGCCTGAAGAGCTACTAGTCTGCAGGTCTGAGGCCAGGCTTCTGGGATGGTCCTTTCTCTTTCCTCTTTCTAGTTGAAATAGAAAAATTTTTGACATTTTTCCCTGAAATGAGAAAAGCACATTTTAAATTGCTTTTAACTAACTGATGGTCCTCTGATGAGAGCAATTTATCTCCTGAATATGGAAGAGAATTCCCCCAACCCCACCCTGGTAATGTGCCTCCCAAGAGAATAATGCACCCAGGCAGGCCCCGAGCTGCTCTTTAATCAGAAGCTATTTTACATGATCACAGTCATCATTAGGCAGCGTCACGCCCACCATTTATCCCTGCAACAAGGAAGAATTTTGAAAAGGAGGCAAGGCTCCCTGCCATTCAGAGGGATCTGAAAAAAGCCAGAAGCACTGTTTTTTTGAGGGTTGTCTCCTAATCAGAAAAGGACCAGCAATCAGCCCAGTGAGAGCCCACATCTCCCTAACAGTGCACAAAGGCTGCGGGAGCAGACAGGACTTCTAATCACTGCCTGGAGCTGTGCTGTAACTACAAATTCAGATAAAATATGCACTGACATTTGCATTTTAGTTAATCACTTGTCACACAAAGAAAACAGGAAAACGTTTACTCATCACAGAAGTCGGCACCCAGAACTTCACCCCTTCAGAGATAAGACACCAGGTGAAATACTCTTCTCCATTACACACGCAACTGAAAAGGCTTGTGTAAAACAAAGAATGTTGCCCACCGTCCAGCTGAACAAGGATCAAGTCATTCGTTAGCCACTGCAGTCACTGACTGACAGGATGCCATGTAAGGAATCCAGGATGAAAAATGGACTTTGGAAAACCAGGCCCTTCAGATAGCAGGAGATAGCACAAGAAAACAAAAATTTAATGAACCCAGATTCTTGCATCCTGCAAAGAAAAGTAATAAAATCATTAACTGAGCAATCTGACCCACGTGACTAACAGTAACCTTTAAAGGAGCAGGGCACTGTGGGGCCCCTGGGCACAAAGCTTTTCTGTGTTCCCTATTTCATGGATTAAAGGAAACAGGCTTCATTCAGGTCAGTCGCTCAGTTGTGTCCAACTCTGAGGCCCCATGGACTGCAGCACTCCAGGCCTCCCTGTCCATCACCAATTCCCGGAGCTTGCTCAAACTCATATCCATCGAGTGGATGATGTCATTTAACCATCTCATCCTCTGTTGTCCCCTTCTCCTCCTGCCTTCAATCTTTCCCAGCATCAGGGTCTTTTCCAGTGACTCAGTTATTCGCATCAGGTGGCCAAATTATGGGAGCTTCAGCTTCAGCATCAGTCCTTCCAATGAATATTCAGGACTGATTTCCTTTAGGATTGACAGGCTGGATCTCCTTGCAATCCAAGGTCTCTCAACAGTCTTCTCCAACACCATAATTCAAAAGCATCAATTCTTTGGTGCTTCAGCTTTCTCTATAGTCTAACTCTCACATCCATACATGACTACTGAAAAAAACATAGCTTTGACTAGATGGACCTTTGTGGGCAAAGTAATGTCTCTGCTTTTTAACATGCTGTCTAGTTGGCCATAGCTTTTCTTCCAAGGAGTAAGTGTCTTTTAATTTCATGGCTGCAGTCACCATCTGCAGTGATTTTGGAGCCAAAAAAATAAAGTCTGTTACTGTTTCCATTGTTTCCCCACCTATTTGCCATGAAGTGATGGACCATGGATGCCATGGTCTTATTTTTCTGAATGTTGAGTTTTAAGCCAACTTTTTCACTTTCCTCTTTCACTTTCATCAAGAGGCTCTTTAGTTCTTCTTTGCTTTCTGCCATAAGGGTGATGTCATCTGCATATCTGCTGCTGCTAAGTCGCTTCAGTCGTGTCCAACTGTGCAACCCCATGGACAGCAGCCCAACAGGCTCCTCCGTCCACTGGATTCTCCAGGCAAGAGTACTGGAGTAGGCTGCCATTTCCTTCTCCACTGCATATCTGAGGTTATTGATATTTCTCCCAGCAATCTTGATTCCAGTTTGTGCTTAATCCAGCCCAGCATTTTGCTTGATGTACTCTGCACAGAAGTTAAATAAGCAGGGTGACAATATACAGCCTTGAGGTACTCCTTCCCCGATTGGGAACCAGTCTGTTGTTCCATGTCCAGCTCTAACTGTTGCTTCTTGACCTGGATACAGATTTCTCAGGAGGCAGGGCAGGTGGTCTGGTAGGCTTCATTCATCCTCCATGATCTTCCCTGAGTTCCAATTCAAGAACTTGTTGATTTAACTGCAGGTTC
Source organism: Cervus elaphus (assembly GCF_910594005.1). Taxonomy (NCBI): domain Eukaryota; kingdom Metazoa; phylum Chordata; class Mammalia; order Artiodactyla; family Cervidae; genus Cervus; species Cervus elaphus. Next base: position 62,013,094 of record NC_057819.1, on the reverse strand, counting down.
AAGCAGTTGTTAATTAGCGAAGGGAGGGGATGTGAAACCAGGGAGAAGCAGACAGTCAGGAGCAGCCTTGGGGCAAAGTCCTGTTTCCCCATAACAGATACACATAACAGCACCTATGAACTAGTCTGCAGATACTGAAGCCCCCTCCAGGAGGGAGAAGTTCATTAAGGACAGTATGCTGCCCACGGGGACGCCAGACCAGTGCGACCTGAAGTTGCTGACGCTGACTCCTACTTACCCCACCCCCAAAAGGACGTCCAGGAGCTGATCCTGTCCCCACGGAACAGTCACTGTCAGCTTCCCACTATCTTCTTCAAGTTGGGACACACAGTTCTGAGGGCATTAGCACCCGGTGGTCCCTCTGCCTGGCAAAGCAATAAAGCCTTTCTTTTCTACTTCACCCAAAACTCTGCCTTTGAGATTCAATTCAACCTGAAAGCTGAGCTTTCGGCATCAAACACAAAACACTCTTCTCTACCCCTTGGCCTCCCCATCTCCCCTCACTGTGCCCTGTGTATCCGCATCACACGTTGACCAAACTTGCCCAATCAGTGGAAATACTTGCTTAACCCTGAAGAGCCACAAGAGGACCCCTTAAAAGATAACATCCCGGGCTTCCCTGGTGTCCGGTGGTTAAGAGTCCACCTGCCAACACGGCTTCCATCCTTGGTCCAGGAAGATTCCACGGGACACGGAGCGACTAAGCGTATGTGCCACAACTACGGAGCCCACAGCCGAGAGCCCACGCTCTGCAGCAAGAGGAACCACTGCACCCACGCCCTGTGCCGAGAAGCCTGTACACAGCAGCTAGAGTGGTCCCCGCTCACCGCAACTAGAGAAAGCCTCCTCACAGCAACAAGACCCAGTGCAGCCAAAAACAACTAAATACATAAGAACCTTTAAATGATAGCATTCCATCATGATCTTGCAAGGGGTCACATGACCCACCACAATGATGCTTAGCTCTGCTTTCTGTAAACTCTCAATGATAATAAATCATTTAAACTACAGTCCTTTGTCTCAAAAAACTGAACTGTGCCTTGACTGCTTTGTCTGAGACAAAACAGTTCTCAGAGCTTTCTGAGATGCTATTCCTGGATTACAATCCTCAAATTTGACTCAAATAAAATCTTATTACTTCTTTTTTTAGATTAATTTTTCATCAGCAGTCAACACTAGGAACAAGTGGAACTTTGGTGAGATTTTTAAACCAATACTGTCTTGGCATTGGCCTCTAAACTCTCTGCAGGGACTTCCCTGGTGGTTCAGTGGCTAAGACTCAGACTCTGCGCTCCCAATGCAGGGGACCTGGGTTCCATCCCTGATCAGGGAGCTAGATCCCACATGCCGCACCTAAAGAATCCACAGGCCATGATGAAGATCGGAGATCCCGAGGGCTGCAACCAAGACTGGGCGCAGACAAATAAACAAACTCTCCACAGTGATTAGAATCCAGACTCACATCAAGTGAGTCAACTAAAATGAATGTAGATAAGACTGGAATGTAACTAAAGGATTCAGGTTAGCTCTATATTGATTCTAAACAAGAGACTCAGGACTACAGCATCTCAAGGTTCAAGGTTCCCACTGATTTTTTTAGAGGTCAATTTATGTTCTCTCCAAAATAAATTCTCTCCTAAAAGCAACATTCATGATTCCAGCCAGAAAATGTTTACCATGTGTTCAAGCTAATACAGTTTGCAGCTGTTTATGGCAACAACTGCAGTTACATGCTGCACATTTAAAAACCAATTTTCAGAAATCAGAGCAATTCCCCAATCTAACCAACTTTATGTTGGAAGACAAATTAAAAAAAAAAGCAAACCTCCACCCTGAGCAATCCAATCAGCAGCATTGTATATAAAATTACCACCTAATTTCAGCAAACATCTGAGGTATTTCTAACAGCTGCTAGACCTATAGAATAGAAATAGCACTAATACACCCAAAGGCAGACAAAGATCAGAAGACACCACAGAATTGAACACTCACAGTTCAATGACCACTGTAACTTAATTATAAAACTCCAGGGTCCACAGTTGTTAAGGGTCTTTAAAAAAGGAAGTTCCTTCCCTAATGGTATGTTCCACCATTAACAACAGAAGGAATATTCATGTCCTCAAGTGACCTTCACTAAAGGTTATGAATAAACTTGTCTTGGATGACTGAACCCATTCCATGTCTACAAAATCAGAAATTACTCCCGTAAACCAGAACAAGTATTTTCATAAATCAGTGTGGTTGTAGGGTCAGAAGACAAGAGCCAAGGGGACTTTTGTTTCCTCTATATAATGTTATTGCAGCTCAAAATAAATCATTACTAAAAAATAAACAAAAAATAAATCTTTACTACCTGAAGAGACACATATGGTTAATCTACACATTAGATTTCAAATACTTTAAAACAGTATACACACTTGTTAATGTGTCTTTCAGTTTACTTCAGTTGCTCAGTCCTGTCTGACTCTTTGCGACCCCATGGACTGCAGCACGCCAGGCTTCCCTGTCCATCACCAACTCCTGGAGCTTGCTCAAACTCATGTCCATCGAGTCGGTGATGCCATCCAACCATCTCATCCTCTGTCGTCCCCTTCTCCCCCTGCCTTCAATCATTCCCAGCATCAGGGTCTTTTCCAATGGCTCAGTTCTTCACATCAGGTGGCCAAAGTATTGGAGTTTCAACTTCAGCATCAGTCCTTCCAGTGAATATTTAGGACTGATCTCCTTTAGGATGGACTGGTTGGGTCTCCTTGCAGTCCAGGGGACTCTTAAGAGTCTTCTCCAACACCACAGTTTAAAAGCATCAATTCTTTGGCACTCAGCTTTCTTTATAGGCCAACTCTCACAACCATACATGACTACTGGAAAAACCACAGCTTTGACTAGATGGACCTTTGCTGACAAAGTAATGTCTCTGCTTTTTAATATGACGTCTAGGTTGGCCACAGCTTTTCTTCCAAGGAGCTTCTTTTAATATCATGGCTGCAGTCACCATCTGCAGTGATTTTGGAGCCCCCCAAAATAGTCTCTCACTGTTTTGAATGTCTTTAATAGCAGCAAATCTACAGAATATCTAGAATTGTTGGTATTTGCTAATGAATTATACAATTTTAATTTAGGGGAGGAGAGAGGGTGGGGAAGGTGTGTGCACTAAAGTAGGAACATATTCCTTAGAGCAGTGGTTTCCACGGGAGCTATATATTTTTCACATGTTGATGTTGTGGGTTCCAGCCCCAGACCATTTAATCAGACCCTCTAGGATGAGGGGTCAGGCATCCGTATTTCATCAGTAGCATTCAAATTTTCCATGAGGTGACCCTAATATGCAAGTGGAGTTAAGAGCCATTATCTTAGAAAGTAGACATTATACTCTAATTTCCGAGGTAAAACCAAAGTTTACCTTTTCATTGCTTGCATAAAAACTGTACAGTAATATCAGAAATAAAATGGATATGACAGAGAACTGGAAAGGTGGCTTTAATGGTGTGGCACTGTCCTTAACCACAGAAAGCTGAAAAGAATTTAAAAAATAGAATAGCCAGCTTCCTAAGACTGATGAGAACTTAATTATGGCCATTCATCTTAATCATGGGTATTTTAAAAATTATTATTATGAGGTTCAAATGGGAATGCAAGCCAGGGTATTTTCAAAACAGAAAAATCTCACACAAATTAAATAAGTTATATCAGAGTGTGCCTCAAACATAATCTTCCTGAGCTTGTCTATGCAACTTTTTTTTTCACATAATAAGTACTCAACAATAACTAACATTTGATGAGTTCTTACTTTGAACTGACTTTCACTTCACTTCACTCTCTGAAGCCAGAGAGAACATTCCTGAATGTTCTCTTATTTAATTCTCATAACCTTATTTAATCCTCGCAGGGCAAGCACTATAATTAGCCTCATTGTGTAGGTAAGGAAAGGGGCTCGGAAATTAAGTTACACAACAAGGGGGTAGGAGGTGGCTTAGGGTCCTGGGCTCTGAACTAACATATGATCTGGTATTGAATCAAAGAGGGAAAAAACAATAATTTAAATGTCTGGTTTCATCACCTCCCTCTGATGAGGTGACTTTCCTGCAGAGTGATTAAAAAATTGTTAGTTATTTTGCCAATTTTGGAAGAAAGGGAGATATGTCACAGATGTAGCTCATTCTCAGTATTACTACCCAATAGACAATTCTATGGCCATAATAAATATTCAGCTGAATGATGAGATCAGGACATAGAATAATGGTGTCAAAAGGTTTTCCTGAACCTGAGTCTGAGTTCCTGCCTTCTCTATGTTGTAACTGGGCTTCCCCGGCGGCCCACTGGTAAAGAATCCACACGCCAACGCAGGATACGCAAGTTCGATCCCTGGGTTGGGAAGATCCCCTGGAGAAGGAAATGGCACCCCACTCCAGGTTCTTGCCCGGGAAATCCCATGGACAGAGGAGCCTGGTGGGCTACAGTCCATGGGGCCACAAAAGAGATGGACACGACTGGGTGATGAAACAACACTGTAACTACTTGCAGCAGGATTGACAGTATCCGACTGGAAAGCCTGTGAAATAACAGCCTTAGCGGGGAAAAGTTCAGGGAACATCATTAAAAGTTATCTGTACATTTGGTTTGAAATTACATTCACTAAAATACCTTAAAATATCTAGCTATTTATCATGTTAACTAAAATTAACATTCTGATCTTTTCTAATATAAGCCTGAAACTTTTAGGAGGGAGGCCATACAAATGTACATAGAGGATAATACTATTTAATAGATTTATATTAGCCCTAAAATCTACTTTTTAAAAAAATGTCATCTAGATTTGCTCCTCTGTTCCTAATAATTCTAGCTTTAGTGTACTAAAAAAATAAATATCAATCAATAAACAGAAAGTGAGGACATGAAGAAAGTCACAGTAGGAAACAAGTTTACAACTCTCCCTGGAAGAATCACCCCATCAGTCCCTGTAATTCACAGGACCCAAACTTGAGGGATACTCCACATACAGTGGTAAGGCAGCAGACACAATATCTTATTATTTTCTTTTTAATGTGAGTTCCCTGGGCAATTCAGTTCTAACGTCACAATTTCACAAATTGTGATCTCTCATCTCCCATTTTCCTGGCACTTCGTAACCTGTCCACAGCAAAAAATACTTACAAAGGGCAACCCCTGTCTGTGGATTTTGGGCGCATCTGTGCATACTTTTAAATGGATGTGACATGGCTTCCTTCCTTTCCTCACAAACTGTTAATATATTAGAAAACCAAACTGATTCCACAGAGCTTTAGTGAGCTACTGTACTGAATGATGGGGTGTTACACTGTCTTTTATCAGCTGCACATCTTATAAATTATCTGGCAGAATCTAAAGAAGTGGAAAAGCTCTCAGACCTTTGGGAACTGAAAAATTTGTATTTTGCTTCTTTGTAACGCACATCCTAGATCTATTACCCTATGAACCCACGAGCAGACTGATCTCTGGCTCTTGAGGGAAGACCTATCAAGTGGCTCTCCAGGCTTCAGATTCACCAGTATCCATTAATTTTTCTAATTTATAGAGGTTAGCTGAAACTGCAAATAGAAAGCACATTTATTACTGTTTTACAAGACCCGCCGGAGTCGACAGCCCGCATCCAGGCAGATCTGCACTGATTTACATCACGAAAGGGAGGCTTCCCAACTACCCTTAAACTAAGTTCTCTACATCCTCAGCCTCGATTTTTATAGCCCCTGTTCACAATCTATATAATTTAAAGTTTCTATAAAGCAATCAAATGCTTTACCTAAATATTGCTTCCCTCTTCTGTCTCATTTCCTTTTAATGCAAATAGTTTTAACTAGCTCAGTGAATTTTTGCATGTTTGTTTTTTAGACTTCAAAGAGTGGATATGATGAAAAAAATCAATGAATTTGGAGACAGGAGTCTCGCCACCAAATAGCTTTGTTATGTCAGTCAAATTATTGTTATTCAGTCAAATTCAGTCAAATTTGTTATTCAGTCAAATTCAGTTATTTTCTGGAGCTTAATTATCTCACCAATAAAATAAAGAGCCTGCAGTAGAGGATTTATAAGTGTCCTTCTACCTATGACCAAATAACACAAATATTTCTCTTCCCTTTCCTGCTCACAGAAGGGAGTCCAGAGGGAGCAAACATTCTGGTTGGATGAGATAGTCTACCTAATCAGCACCCTCTGGAGTCTTGAACACATCAAGGAACACCAGTATTAGGCTCGATCCCAAATCCACTGTGAAACGAAACAAGTTCATTAGCTCTTTAATACTGCCATTTCCTCAGCCTTATCAATATCCCTGTAGGAGCTGGGGTAAGCTATTTAACCTCTTTGAGTTTCGGGTTTTTAACTGCCCAGGGTCATCAAGAATCCTTAGACATGTGGATAAAATTCAAGTCATCCTCAGGACCTTCACATCAACACAGTGCCAGAATACTGAATGTAAATAAAGTTTCAAAAGCTGCAAAATAATTAGCATATGATTATCAGAGAGAGAAACGACTACTCTCAAAGCACCCCTTCTGCTACAATGAAGGGCATTCAGGGAAGGTTTGCAAACAAGAGGATGAAAGAAAAAGGAAATCTTTCATATGCTGGACCATCGTTTTATATGTTGCTCTTGTTCTTAAGTCCCATGCACAGGGATTCCTGCTCTAATGAGGAAACAAAGAATGATGTTCCTCTCTCTCAGCCACCTCCCGGCCTCATGTCCTAATCCTTACTGAATCCAAATGTCTCCTTGCCTCCAAGATTATCCTTCTTAAACACCTTCCTAATTGTTCCACTTTCACTGCCACTATCAATTTACCTTTGTGCAAAGTAGAAAAAGGTTCCCTTTCTTCAACAAAGATTTCAATTTGGTATTCTACTGTGTCAAGGAGGAGAAACTTTTTCCTCCACTCTTCTAAGTTTTTCTGGCTGTTATAAAACAGAAACAGATATGAAACAGATGAATAGGAGAAAGTCCAACAAAAGTTTAGTAACATGTATACATGGGAAAGACCCAGTAAAACTGAGTAAGTCACAGAAATCGGCTGAAGCCCTCACCTTAAATAGCATCCTCAACTATAGACAAAAAAGGATGTTGAGGGTGGGGATAGCCAGTTATAGAACGTTACCGGGAAAAGGACAGTAAACAAATCTGGCGTGCAGACTGAAGTCATCACCTTCTCTGCTGTTAAGAGTTTCTAGAGGTTTGGTCGTCCTCCTCGTCCTAGTTGGACTTCCCTGGTGGGTCAGTGGTAAGGAATCCGCCTGCCAAGGCAGGAGACATGGGTTCAGTTGCTGGGCTGGAAAGATCCCCTGGAGAAGGAAATGGCAACCCACTCCAGTATTCTTGCCTGGGCAATCCCATGGACAGAGGAGTCAGGTGGGCTACAGTGCATGGGGTCACAAAGGGTCATAAGGGACTTAGCACCGAAATGACCACCTCTTCCCGGTACAGTGAAGGAGACACCCTTACAAATGGAGATTTCCCCTTACAAACAGATGCTTCTTTTAAAGGGTAATTCCTGCTTGGTTCTCAAGGGTTTTTTCCAGTCTGCTGTTTCTTAAAAAATAGCCAGCTTCAAATAATCATAGGACAAAGAAACACATTTTACGGTGATGAATCGTGGTCCCCTACAACAGCACACTGTGAAAGCCCCGTTCAGGGGAACTACAGGTGTCATGGCTTTGTCTGCACATGCGAAGCCCAACACTCCGAGGCACAACACCCCTCTCTCCAATGCCAGGCAGGACACACAGGCCCAAAGTGCCACAGCCCGCTGGCCCAGGCCTTCTAGACGACATTGCCAGGTTCCAAGGTGACGAAAGGTGAGCGTTAAATCCCTAAGAGTGGCAGACAGGCAGAGAAGCCACCTTAGAGGACACCTCGAGGCAGACGAAACGCCATCAAGTTGATGTGTGGATTGCACGTGTTCACAGACAGGTGAGCCGATGGGGCCTCTCTCTCCTTCACAGCCCCGCACCCCCCTGAGCAGCCCGGAATCCCCACACCAGCCTCTCTCACACTGTCGATATCCAGGATGTACCCAGGTACACAAGCCGGACGTACACGGGGGCCAAACAAGTCGAAAGGTCAGAGTAGGGAGCAGAGAAGTGTTTATTGCAGGGGCCGAGCAAGGAGAGCAGGCAGCTCACACTCAAAGCCCTGGATCCCAGATGGTTTTCAGGGAAGAGTTTTTAAAGTCAGATTTGTTGGGGAGGGCTGCAGGGTGCGTGCCTTTCTTATGATTAGTTAGCAGTGAGGTTGACCGGGCCATGCTCCGGGAATTGGATGTCCTCAGACTGAAGTTACCATCCTCTCCCCGGGTGGGGGCCTTAGTTTCTTACAGAGAATGCAAAGATACATTGTTATATGTATTCACTGAGGCACAGCTATAACTCTATGGCTACACCACTGTTTGACTGCATTTTCTTTCTGTCTGCATTGCCTCACTCTCCTAATTAAAAATTGTTTGAATCTGCCTTTTGGAACTCAGGCAAGGCCTACAAATAAACACATGGGGATAGAGAAGGGCTTTTGTACCTGGGAGGGCCCTGCAGAGTCCTGTTTGGTTTTAGATGAGGATGGTACCTCTTCTGGCGTGGTACTGAAACAGGGGGAAGCAGGACAGGGCACAACCTTTAAAAGAATTGAAAAGCTTGAGCACAAGGCTAAACTGATCAGAACCAAACAGGTCAGATGGTGGACGAGCCGACTTCCACTGGACATCGAGCCTCCATACACGCTCTTTGTAACGTGGCAGCAAGCTAAAACACACACCCACAGTGCCATGACGGTCCCAAGGCTGACCACAAAAGTCAAAAAGTGGGCTGTAGCCCAAATCCTGAAAATCCCCATCCCGTCCCCAAAACAGCTGGGATACCCCTCCCACTCATTAGCCTATGAAATGACTCACTCCTATAAAAACTGACAACCCCGTACCCTGGTACTGCCCTCGTCTTCTGAGATGGCCCACGCTCCATCTGTGGAGTGTGTGCGTGTGTGCACGCTCAGTCATGCATTCAGTGCTGTCTGACTCTCTGCAACCCCGTGGACTACAGCCCACCAGGCCCTTCTGGGCATGGAATTTTCCAGGCAAGAATACTGCAGCAGACTTCCATTTCCTCCTCCAAGGGACCTTTCCCACCCAGCGACTGGACCCACATCTCCTGCACTGGCAGGAAGGTTCTTTAGCCTGTGCACCTGGGAAGCCTGTAGAGTACATTTCTCTTAAATCAATCCACTTCTTACTATCACTTTGTCTCTCAGTGAATTCTTTCTGCAATGAGATATAAAGAATCTGAGCTTAATTAAGTCCTAAAACTAGGTGTAATCTCAGTTAAAAGACCATGGGTGCATGTCCTAATCTGTGGATTCAAGTCTCAAACCGAGTTACACGGCTTCAGCTTGTGGCCCTCCAAAATTCAACCCTACCCGACAAAATTGCATTCCTTATTAATTATCTCATTACAATTAAATTAAAAGACCTTGAATGAATTAATAAATTCATATATTTAATTACTTAAGAATTTTTCCCTAGAGGGTAATAACAAAAAAGAAAAGTTGAGAAACAGTGAAGTGGCTAATACAGAAATGTATCTACCACTGCAATTTTCAAGACTGGGACTGATACAACCACACTGGAAAACAATAACTCCCCAGAATCAATACACACACCCATTTCTTTATACCTTCCTTCCAGTTACAACAGGGCCATGTTCTTCCCCACGGTGATCTAAGACCCATCTCCTCTGGTCTTCTCAGGGCCTTATCTTTTTTCACTTCTTTACAGTAAATGCAAGAGCATTTACTTGTTTCTCAAATCTCTCCCACCTCAAAAGCAAAGTTTCTGCAAACTCCACTTACTCTTCCGCAATTTTCCCCTCTCCTTCCCAGCCAACATTCTTGGCAGACCATCTTCACCACCGTCTTCACCTCCCAACACCTGAAGGCACTCAAGTGTGGGTTCTGCCCCCAGGCCTCACAGACGCCTCCAGATCACCAGCAACCTCCATGCAGCCACATCTCCAGTTCTCACCTCAGAGAGACCTCCTGCCAGCACCTGTCCATTTACCTCCTTCCCGAAAGGCCTGTTTACCCCTTGGCTCTTTAAACCACACCCATCTGTCTTCCTCAGCCTCCCAGGCCCTTCCTCCATCTGCCCTCCTCGCTCTGTTAAGGCGGAAATTCTGCAGGGCTCAGTCCTAGGCCCCCTTTCTTCCTGCTCTGTACTCTGTGCAGACGACTTCCTTCAGGGCCACCATGTCCCCGGAATGCATCTCTACACACCCATGTGCACGGTCTTTACTCTGTCCTCTTTCCCTAGGCTAAAAACTCAACCCAACCTAACGGTCAATGCCCAGCACTACTTACTGCCACGAAGTTCTCAAGAGTCTTCCCCTGGCACCCGGAAGCCTTTCTCAGTACTTACTGTCAGGAAACACTCAGTGCCCCTGCCCTTTCTGACCCCCAGAGGTACATCCTCATGGCCCATGTCATCAGGGTCACCATCCAACATATTTTCAGACATGCTACCATTATTCACTTCTCAACTTCAGTACAGCCATTGTCTTTTTCTCATAAAGTAATGCTTTGCTGTACATAAAGATGGAGTCTCTTAAAAAATATATTCCCAACCCTCAAGTTAATATGAATGACTTCCCAGGTGGCACTAGTGGTAAAGAACCTGCCTGCCAAGGCAGGAGACAGAAGACACAGGGGTTCGATCCCTGGGTCAGGAAGATCCCCTGGAGGAGAGCATGGCAACCCACTCCAGTACTATTGCCTGGAGAATCCCATGGACAGAGGAGCCTGGCGGGCTACGGTCCATAGGGTTGCAAAGACAAGGATGCAACTGAAGCGAACTGGCAAAGTTAATATGAATTATACACTGCAGCTGGTATAGAGCCCGAAAGTAAAGGTCTTGATCCATAGAAAAGTTATGCCTAATGTATACTGTATACTCATGATGGAGGCGAGTTCGACCTTTGGGATTAGCTTTCTCTTGAGTCATCGTCATGAGCTGTAACAGAGGAGGGCCTTATGGCACCTTCCCAGAACAGACTGTGTTCCCCCTTCTGCCATGTTCTCCACCTACCTCTCATCTAGAGAAAAACTTTAGCCTCTTAGACCTTCCAAAGAGTAGATTTAATCAGAGAAGTGAGAAAATGTAGAAGAAAGGAAACAGTTGAGTAAGACAATAACAGTTTATCCATTAAACAGGGGCTTTCCAGGTGGCACTAATAGTAAAGAATCTGTCTGTCAATGCAGGAGACGCAAGAGACACGGGTTTGATCCCTGGGTCAGGAACATCTCTTAGAGGAGGAAATGGCAACCCACTCCAGTATTCTTGGCTGGAAAATTCCACGGACAGAGGAGGCTGGTGGGCTCCTATATATATAGTCCACGGAGTGCAAAGAGCCGGATATGACTGAACACACATGAGGCCAGTAAACCAAGTCAAGGACCTTTGGTTCCTCCTCAGGAGCTAGAGACAGTATTCTGAGCCATGTCCTTTGAGCTGTTCTGCAGATACTGAAACCCCCCACCACGTGGGAGAAGGTATGTGCTGCCCGTATGCACACAGACCCCAGACTGGTTGGAAACAGAAGGTTGATGATGCTGACTCCTGATTATCTCACCACCAACAAATCAGACGAATGTCCATGAACTGACTGCACACCTCACAACCCCTCTCTTTCACCCTGTCTTTAAAAACCTTTCTCTGCAAGCTTTGGGGAACTTTGTGTCTTTTAAGCACTAGCTGCCCTGGAGTCCTTGCTTGGCTCCTGCAATAAATGCTGCACTTTCCCTTCACTACCAGCTAGGGGTGGTAGTTTGGCTTTACTGCTCAAGGGCACATAAGTCCAAGTATGGTTTAGTAACAGCGCTATTACTTAAATGAGAATGTGCATTCACACATGCTGTTTATTGCTTATAAAAATAAGCGTTCTAACATGACAAAAACAGAAACCAAAAAATAAAAACCCATCACCCCACTTCTGTTTCTGCAAACTTATCTAGCAGAGGCTTCTATAGTTAGTTGATTAGCTTCCTTTATGTGTTTTAAAATGTACTTGGTTAATAACATGAAAACTTGTTTCTAAAAAAATCAAGGAAATAAAGTGCACACCATCTTTCCACCTAAAAATTCAAGTTGAATCTGGAATTTAAATCTTTTTAACAGAAATGAAGGGCCCTGATGTAAAGCCTGAGTATTTAAATGGCCTTTCTGACCTAAAGTCCCTACTCCATGGTAAGCACCCTAAGAGAACAGGGTCCAAATTTACTTGTGTTTGTATCCCTAATGCAGAGCAAGATTCTTGGTACAAAATGGGTGTGTTAACACTACTGACATGAGTAAGTGAATCCTTGATTTCAAGGAGATTCCACTCTAGCAGGGGGGAAATGTAAAGGACTCTGATAAGTGTCCTCTAGCAATGGGAGGAGTTGCAGTGAATGACTGGGCTTTCTGAAGACAAGGAGACCTCTGAACCAAGCCTGCACTGCAAACTAAGCCCAGCACCCACACCCCAACTCTTCTAACAACAGAACACACTTCTCCCTCACAGCACCATCTCTCTCCACTCAACCCAGGATGGCCTCTGACCAGAGCAACGGATAGCACGGAGTCTCCAAAGAGAGTCTGACTCTGAAATCATGCTACTGTGTCAAGAGTTCCTTCCAAGATGCCTGCTGGGGGGACGGAGGGGAACTGGACTGTGTCAGAGGAGCCCCGAAGCTGTCAGGGGCCACCCGAAAAACAGACGCACACAGCGATGAGGGGCTCCTGCACGGTCGCCAAGGGCCCACGGAGTCTCACACCTCCGTGCCTCTGCTCACACTTACTCCTCACTCACTCATCAAAAGCCCTATTTAAATGTTCCAACCTTTGAGAGGAGGGAAGAGCCTCTCAGTCAGAATGAGTCACTCCTTTTTCTCACAGTACGCTGTTCAATATCTTAAAACATCTACCAAGCTTTTACAGGGTTCCTCTCACTGACACGTGGGTAAGTCTGACCCATTGAAAGCATGTGAAGCGTTAGTCCCTCAGTCATGTCCGACTCTGCCACCCTCATGAACTGCAGCCCGCCAGGCTCCTCTGTCCATGGGATTCTCCAGGCAAGAATACTGGAGTGGGTTGCCATTTCCTTCTCCAGGGGATCTTCCCGTCCCAGGGATCGAACCTAGGTCTCCTGCACTGCAGGCAGATTCTTTATTCTCTGAGCTACCAGGAAATGTACCACTGAAAGCACCATTTAAAATATATAAACAAGAGTCTTTCTTTTTAAATAGAAGAGTTGGGTTTTATTTTTTTAATTAATCTTTGAGCATTGGTGAAGCATATTTTTGGCCTTAGGTTATGATCATTAGTTATGATCCATTTAGTTATGGATAATAATATTAGTTAGTTAGACCATAATCATTAGCTATGATCATTTTTAAATATTAAGTCACCAACTCTAGGGGCAGTGTAGAGAGAATTCATTGTTTTGAACCAGTTACCGACCTTTCACTTTTTCTGATGTGCATATAGAGTGAAAAACCAAATAAAACAAAAAAATCAGTTATGTCACACAGGTGCCTTCAAATTATATATGCATTTCCCACTCAGTTGTTATTTACCAAAATCTGAGATTCTGAAGAAGGCTCAGAGGATCCAAATCTTGCTGCTACAGTCTTGGTTTTCTCAGGTTTCTCTCTCCTTTTATATATGTTATATATATAAGTGAATATATAGATACATGCAATCGATGTATATGTTAAATGTGTGTGTATGGGTCCTTATCTGCAGAAACATGCCAGGGCAGAGGGCAAGCAGTAGCCACGGGTGAGGACTAGCCTGAATTCTCTCTAGTTTATTCCTTGCCGGGTCCTGCAGAGTTACACATGCCCATCCCGATATCCGGCCTGAAGACCTCAAATCTTCCATGGGCTCAGATATGCTGGCCAGAGTGCCTCCCAGACCCCCAAATCATTCAGTCCTCTGCAAATTCTTTACGTTGGGCCCTTCCCAGAAGTGGGCTTTCCAGGTGGCTCTAGTGGTGAAGAACCCACCTATCAATGCAGGAGACTTAAGAGACTTGGGTTTGATCCCTGGGTCGGGAAGATCCCCTGGAGAAGGGAATGGCTACTCACTCCAGTATTCTGGCCTGGAGGAGCCTGGCAGGCTACAGTCCACGGGGTCGCAAAAAGTCGGACAGGACTGCGTGACTAACACTTTCACCAGACATCACCCACGTGAGGGTGTGAAATCCAGGCTTCTGTCTCCAGTTTCAGGGCTCTGTCAGAGGGACAGCACATCCTTTTCATCATAAAGACAGTGAGAGAGCACTGATCTTTCTGAAATGAGAAACAGACGGTGCATCACTTACACGATATATACTGTTATCACTTTTTAAAAAATTTTATCTCAAACACATTCAGTTAAACTTCCCACTAAATGAAGTCACAGAAGCCAAAAAAAAGCCCTCCCTTCATTTTCAGCATACGACTAACCCTCATGTACTTCAACTATGCTCTTTGTCAAAATATCCTTTGGACAAAAAAGCAAAAACATTCATTTAAAAACACAAGCAAGTTAAACACATGAAGTTTTGCTTAGATTAGGACTGGGTCCTCTTGGTTTTACAAGAACTGGATGCACATTTCCATAGTATTTTAAAGTCACTGGACTACCTCATTTCTATCCCCAATCAACATGCCAAGATTTCTTCCACTCAAGTCCACAATCAGTGCAGATTTTCTGTATTAAATATAGTTCCAAAGACTGGAGTGAGAGACATTCACAGTAGCAAAGAAAAATACATTCTTGCTTCTTGTCCCATGAGAAAAGAAGCTATTAATAATGTGTTGTGAAACAGCACATGTTTGCCAAATGACCTTAAGTTAGACCTCACAAAACGGTAGGAAGGAGAAGGAAAAAAAACTTCCAAAAAATAAAACACTCACTTCATGCCAGGCATCTTAGAGCCAGTGGTCAAAATGAATATTACCATAAAAACTGGCTGCCTCTCCACCACGCTCTCCATTTCCTCTGTGAAACATCCTGGCTGAATGGCACACTCAAGGCTACCTCCAAGTACCTGAAACTTATGGGCTTCTAACTGCTGAGTTTAATATATACTAAACTTATGAAGAGTTCCGCTTCTTACCAAAACTGTTTATGCTACTTTAGCTAGCTAAAACTGCAATTTAATCATCACATAAATTGTAGAAATGTGAGTAGGAAAATCAAGTTTCTCAACGGAAATTAATTTGAATGATTTGGAAATGCTCCATAAAGACAGGTTATTCAAATAAATTACTACTGAATTAAATGTTCTCAAGACATCTTAAATTTGGGGGATGAAATCTGGTAAAAATTTAAATGGATTCTTCCCTCAGATTGACTCACAGGTATCCAATGTCTCACTCCGTCTTTAAGAACTCAACACTGTAGATGTGGTTTACACGAGAGAGAGAGAGGCGACATTTCTTTAGCTGACTACCATCCAAGCAAAGGCCTTGACATCGAGTATCCAGTGAATCAGAGTGTACTTATTATTTTAAGTTAAAATCTACTAGAAAAAGAATATGGAATTTTTACGATCTAAGACTTTTGATCCACCAAATACTACTAGATCTATTACATTAAAACAAGAGGATTTCTACTGCAGTTCCTATTGTGAGCAACTGTTTAACATGATCGTGGTTCACTTTCCAGGGCACCCTTTATTTCAACATCTACTCTGTTCATTATTTAACAAAATATTTTTTCAACACTCTACCAATAAATATTGCCCAGACCGGTATTTCAATTAATCTATTTACTGTAACTCATGAAATGACAACATCATGGCCGGAAAGAAGGATAAGGTACCAGCAACGCTCTCTGCACACTGGACCTGCCGCTGCGTATTCGGTGGGTTGTGCATCTGACCCTGTGTTGAGCCAGCGTCCGCCCCAGAGGCAGGCAGCTTTCTATGAAGTACAGGTGTTTCCTCTGCAGCCCAGTGTTCACAGCACAACCGTACATAATGGGGTTGAATAACAAGGGTATAATCTGCATTTTGACTAGGCCAGAGTCAGGAACCAACAGGCACCAAACACAGGGATGAAGCAGCTGTACAATTTATTTTTGATGTTTGCGTTTCTTACCATTTTATTCCAATTGATCACAGCAGCAGTGTGACAGTAATTGCTTTGGGTCTGATCTCTGACAGCTTTAAGTGGGTAACTTAGATCAAGATCTCTATTCAAAAGGGGCCTTCGAAATATCGGTTCTCCCTTGCTGTTTTATGGTGTACAATGCACTTTTACATTTATTGTTTCAATGGGCCCTTAGAAAACTACATCAGGGAGCAAGCCATTCTACAGACATGGTAGCTAAGCCTGAAGTCATGAAACGGCATGGTGGTACAGCTAGATGCAGAATGCAAGCCTTTTAAACCTGATTTTCCCTATATAACTCATCTTCCTTCCCAAACACATCAAATCATGCCACATTCTAACTACCTGAACTTTAATCAACTTGAACTCTCACACCTATCTAAGGATTCTTCAATAGTAAATAACCAGTTCACAATGGAGGACTCACTATGCAGCGGGCATTACGCTGATCACTGACTCTGGGAGAAGGTATGTGAACACATTACAGCCCTCTGGGATGTATTCACCCGAGCTCAGACATTGGCTCAGTGAGAGAGCTAGGACCCGACACAGGCATTCTGACTCCAGAAACCCGGGTCTCAGCAGAATGAACTAGTTTTCTACAACTACACCACAGTACTGGCCAACTAGTTCATAAATTCACCTTAGGAAATAAACTATGTTTTTGTATTCTCTTCCAACATTAATAATCAGTACAATTGTCCAGGTAAGGTGTAGACAGTTTTCTCCTGTATTGCTGTCTTAAACAGTGAGTCTGTGCATACCAATCAGTTGGAAGCTGGGAAAATGCAGAGTTAGATGCAAGAGAGCCAACGTTGAACCTGAGAGTCTGCTTCTGTGAAAACTTCTGAGGGACGCTGATGCTAGTACTTGGACTGCTCCTGGCGGGGAGGAGGTAAGACTAAAACACAGGATTGTGAAATGTCTGATTTTTTCCCCACTACTCAGGAAAAAGGTTTATAATCCTGTCATGAATCAATAATTATTTAGTGTAGTTTCCACTAATTTTTTCCTGTAAGTCTTATCATAAGCAAATGACTTCACTGGGTTAGGTATTTCATCATTTTTAATCTCAAAATGGGTCTTGGATCCTCAACATTAGTGACGTCCACCATTTGAAGATGAACAGGAGGCTAAGAAGTAGGAATCTGTTTATTTCCAATCATTATTTGAATGAATTTGTCTGTGAAGTCATACAAGCTCTTTAGGATCAGGGCCTGAGAAACTTTGATACTCTATGCGTTTTCAACAGAAAATCCCCTTTTGATAGGAAGTTTTGGTACTCTGCATTTTTGAGAGTCATTTCATATCTATTTCTGTGAGGTACTGGAGAAGAAACATGAATTTTTAGAGTCAAAAAGATCAGGAGGTGGCATTTCAGCTCCAACTACATACCAAGGTGGAGTGACATTAGGGAAACTGATGTTCAAAGAGACTGTTACTTTGCTATTAATAAAACTGAGCTAAGGCTACCTACCTCTTTACATCTGTCATGATAATTAGGTGAAATAATGTATCTAAACCAACCAGTGTAGTTTCTGCCACATGGTAGGTATTCAGTAACTATTTTATCAAGAAAAAGTATTTCCTACAATGCCAGTCAGTCTCAGTTGGCAAAAGTGAATGACAACAAAGTATTTTTGCCAACACTGGGCTTTAAAGGGCTTCCCTTGTGGCTCAGCTGGTAAAGAATCTGGCTGCAATGCAGGAGATCTGGGTTTAATCCCTGGGTTGGGAAGATCCCCTGGAGAAGGAAAAGGCTACCCACACCAATACTCTGGCCTGGAGAATTCCATGGACTTGGTCCATGGGGTCGCAAAGAGTCAGACACGACTAAGCAACTTTCACTTCTTCAGTTCTGGATTTGAAAAGAAAAAGTGTAAAAGTAGTAAGAGCTAACATTTCTTCAACATCTATTAAGGTATTTCTCCAAGGAAGACTGTATTATCATCCCCTTTCTCAAGTGAGGACACAGGTTCAGAAAGACCAAGTAAGCTATTCAGATCCCAACCTGGCGCTGGGACTCCATGGTTTGCTCCCATAACCACCGACAACTCGCCTTCCCAGGGATGGGGGAGTACTTGGTGATGCAGAGACAGTCAAAGGCAACCCCAAGGAAACAGGGAGATTCTGAGTCAGCATCCCTTTAAAACATCTTATCTCATTGTCTGGAACATTCTTTCCAAGCCTCTTATGAAAAAGCTTACACAGAATTGAGGGCTTTTGTTTTCCTCATTGAAGCTGCTTCTTTATACTTACTTTGACTATTCAACCACAAGTTGACTAAAGTGATGAGCTGCATCTTGGGCACTTTTGTGTCTGTTAAGCACAAATTCTTGAACTCAAATACTTGATTTAACATATGATTTCTCCTGGAGCTTGGCTCATTGTTAACTCCAGTACAGCTTCCATAAATAAAATGCTTGAAGTCGATTCTGATGTCAACAAATACCAGAGGTAACTGACTCTAATTTGAAACATAAGTGAGGGAAACAAATGCTGCAGGTTAGCATGTGAAATAATACACATAGGAAACAAAAGGAACTAAAAACATCCAGAAAGACTCTCTTTCCTTCTCCTCTGCCTCCTTTTTTTAACCCTACATTCTATTAAACAGAAAGGGTGTAATGGCTTAGAAACCATTATCTACTATTACCATTCAGAGAAGGAAGATCTGGGGTCAATGATGACATCTCAGATTACTCAATCAATACCCCTGCTGGGTAATTCAGATGATATCACCTAAGACACTGTGCTAATTATACACAAGATGATGACAGATGTGCTTCTGAAAACTGACTGCAGATCTAAAGAGGAAGTCAGAAGGGAGTGATGAAGGAAAAATTCATAGAAGAATATTTGGCAATGCAGGGAATTAAGTGAAAACTACACTAAATAATTATTTGATTCATGACAGGATGATAAACCTTCTTCCTGAGTAACGGGGAAAAAATCACAATCCTTTGTCTAAAAGAAAGATACTCACATAATTTAACATAACACAGTCTGATTTCATTGTTACAGAAATCTTTCCCAAAAGAGAACTGATGCACTTAACATGTGAAGCATCAAACTTCACACTAGGGCCCAGGCCAGCTGTGTTCTAACTACAGCTGTTCGGTTCAGCACAATGACCCTAACTTCAGAGCACGAAATCACGCTGCTCTCCTGAGGGAAACAGTTAACAAACCGCACAAACAAAGCAATTTCAAAGGCACCTTTCAAAACTTTGTAGAGTAGTTCTCATTTGCTCTGAAGACACATTTTCCTTCACATCTTTCTGCCAAGGAATGAATGTGCACCTCAAGTTTATCACTCTCTAATCCCTAATACATTTCAACTTCCACTTTTTGCCATGACTTCTTTGTATATTTCCAATGAGAACTCTGTGAAGATAGAAAATGAATCCTGGAAGACTGGTCTTGTAGTAAAGATGCCAACAAACTGGTAATAGCCAAATACTGAGAAGCTGACAACGCTCTATGTGCCAGATGTCCTTGAACGGTTTCCATCTCGCAGGAACCAAAATCTTAAGGGCTTATTCCTCCGTTTCAGCACTCCCCGCTAGCCCCCTGTTGAGATCTGCAAAATGAAACACCAACAGGAACACCTGAGAAATAAAACCTAACCCTGTCATCACACTCACTGCTGGCAGAGGCCACGTGAGTAGTCGGGGAAATAGCCAAGTGCCAAACTCTGAATATTTCACCTTACCTTACATAGCTTTTCAAACACAACTCTGAAAATGAGTCATGATCTGGGAAAGGAAGGCTAGCATGAATCATCCTACAACCTTTATAAGATGAATTTTCTGAGAATTTAATGAAATAGGGCCTAGTGTTAAGAACTAAGAAATATTATGGAATTAAAACTTGTAGGCTAAGAAAATACCATGCAGACTTTTGCCACAAAAAAAAAACCAAAAAACCCAGAACATTCAAAGCCACACACAGTTGGTAGTATGGCTTCAAAATCATAAATGTAATACCTGCCTGAGTATGTATGTTTGAAGGAAGAGAATGAGTTAAAATGAAGTGCCATTCATTCACCTAACTAGGTAGAGTTTTGTCAGTAAACATAAAAAAAAAAAATCTGAACAATAAAGAAGTTTCTCATCCAGCTTTTCTACACAATCAACAAAAACTTTGAAAAGCATTAGATACACAAATATGATAATGCTAGTTATAATCTGCTACTCTTATCTTATTTACCTAGTCCTAATCACTTCACTGTTACTATCAACATAACCTCTTTACAGTACGCATTGGGCTTTGCTGGTGGCACAGTGGTAAAGAACCGAGCTGACAGGAGGTGTGAGTTCCATCCCTGGGTCGGGAAGATCTCCTGGAGAAGGGAACGGCAAGCCACTCCAGGATTCTTGCCTGGAGAATCCCATGGGCAGAGGGGCCTGGTAGCTACAGTCCACGGGGTCGCAAGAGTGGTACACGCCTTAGCAACTGAACGACGACAACAACAGTACTCACTGTCTTAAGATCTAAAAAAAGAACATGTGGACTATCACAAGAAACATTTAAAAAAATTAAAAAATAGCAGCACCATCACAAAACGTCACTCCTGTGAAAAGCAGACTGAGTAAGAATAGGAAGAATAAGCAGAATATAGTAAATTTCTTATCAGTGCATTGACTTATCTGCAACATTTGCACATAGGGCAGTATTTATTTCATGCATACTGTAGAGTCTTTTGTGAAAAAGCCCCCCTCCCAAGAACCGTCTTCCTGAGTGATGCGGCACGTTCTCCCGCCGCCACCCAGCAGCACCGCTAGAGACCTCAGCATCCAGACTCCTGTGCCGTCACACCACAGCCCCTCATGGGCTGGAGACCCGCGGGGTCCAGAAGGGCCTACATTCTCACTCGGGGAAGCCTATTCCGTATTTCCTCCACAGCCCCACTCACCCAAAGAGAACAAAGGTATCTCGTTTCTTCTATTAGAGCTTAAATTCTAAGACATAAGCACTGCAAAATATTAGTAACAAATAGAGAAGGTCAACTAACAGATCATCACCTACTTTATTTTAGAATTTGAGTCATTTTAATGTATTTTATGAAAGAAATCTGTTCTGTTTCCTGTTTTTGCAGAGGAAAAATTATATTCTACATTCCCCTCCTTGACGTACTAAGAGTCTTTGATTCTATTACAGACAATGGTTTATTAAAGCTTCATTTTTATGCCATACTGAGATAAAGACCAATGCCACCTTTGGAGACTACATAAGGCTAAGTGGGAACCAAGCAGTGACATTCCAGAGGTATATTTTGCTTGTTACATTTGCCAAAATGTACAACAAACCACATCAGCGGGATAAGAAACAGACAAACAAGATTAACCTCATACAAACATTGAAATCACCCTTTTTAAAAAGACAGACTGCAAAGACAATAATGCCCCAATATCCCGAGCTATATTCTTGGCTCAAACACGGCACTAGGTTTGGCACTGCAGAGCCACCGGAGCCTGAACAAGCTGGTTTCTGCTTCTCCCGGCAAGGGCCAACACCACACTTCACTGTGAATGACACATGACCCATTCGCTCTGTGAGAGCTTCTGCACGAGATGACTTAGCTTTTTCCTGCAATCTCTTGGAAAGGTGGCACCCTTTCAGAGACTTCAGAAACACCAGCATCAACTACAAAACTCCCTCTCTCCCTCTGTGGATTCTCATTTCAGCTGCAGACACCTGGGAGACCACAATTTAACCCTGCGCCCCTGTGTAAGTACATAACCACCCGAGGCCGTGGCTAACCACTGAGTGCCATCTGAAACCACAGACAGAGTTTCCCTGGCACCCGCCCAGCAGCCTGGATGCACACTCCTTCACGCGCCGAGTCTGCACCGCATCACTCCACGCTGGCATCACTTCAGATTTATAATT
Organism: Cervus elaphus; assembly: GCF_910594005.1. Taxonomy (NCBI): domain Eukaryota; kingdom Metazoa; phylum Chordata; class Mammalia; order Artiodactyla; family Cervidae; genus Cervus; species Cervus elaphus. Next base: position 61,991,056 of record NC_057819.1, on the reverse strand, counting down.
GTGCTTCTCCCAACAGCTTGCGAGCTTCTCGAAGACAGAGACCACATCTTCATTTCTTTGCTAGGGATGACACATCACTGCACATGTGGCAGATTCCCAGTAAATGTTTCTTTTTGTAAAATAACTCTCACCTTTAAATAACTGAGACCTGAAAAATTCCAAAGCAGATGCAACCTTTCAAACTTTCCCACTCACATTTCTAAGTTCACAAGTCTTAGACTTGTTCTAGCTATCACTGAGCATAATTTGCCAAATAGTAACTTTGTTTATATTTCATTTATTGTGGCAGAAAAGTAACCTTTATTGACAGTTACAGTAGGCCAGGCACTGTGCCCATGGCAAGGTTTACAAAGAATACACCTCACTGAATTCTCACGCCACCCTGGAGAGTACACAGGACTGTTGCGTGTGTGCATGCTCACTCGCTTAGTCGTGTCCAATTCTTTGCAACCCCACGGACTGTATGCAGCCTGCCAGGCTCCTCTGTCCATGGAATTTTCTAGGCAAGAATACTGAAGCAGATTGCCGTTCCCATCTCCAGGAATCCTCCCCACCCAGGGATGGAACCCAGGTCTCCTGCATTGGCAGGTGGATTCTTCACCAGCTGAGCCAGCAGGGAAGCCCAGATGGGACGCTCAGTCCCTTACACACAAGGGGGAACTGAGGCAAGGGAGTGAACCTACCTTGCCCAACATTTCACAGCCAGTGTGACAAAGCCAGAAATCATACCCAGGTAATTCGGCCAAGAAGCCCAACAGTTAACCCTCTGTTCTTGGGAGAAACGTCTTCCTTTTATTGCTGGTTTATGATATTCAACTTTGAAGCTACTCTCATATTTTATTACATCTAATCTCAGTAAGTAACTTGTGAAGTAACTTCTATCATTACAAATGAAGCACAGGCAGAGATAAAAATTTTATGCACGCATCTGTAATGAAAGCATGAGATGAAGTAGCAAATTTCTTTATCTTAAAATCCAATGTGTAGGGACCTCCCTGGTAGTCCAGCGGTTAAGAATCTGCCTCGCAATTCTGAGGATGCAGGTTCGATCCTTGGTCAGGGAACTACCATCCCCCACACCGTGGGGTAACTGAGCCCAAGCACTGCAACTAGAGAAGCCTGAACACAAAACCAAAAAAAAAAAAAAAAAAAAATCCAATACCTAATACTTCCCACAAAGCTCCCTTCCACAGGCAAGGTTATAATTAGACGGTAGCTGAAAAAGGATGTGATTTGGGGGTCCAATAATATTTTTGCAACACATTTTGTTATGGAAAGGAAATAAGGAAAATACAGTTGGGTTACATTTTATGAGTAACTTTCCCCAAACTCATTTAAATCCTGTGTGGTTTTTCCTATGGGGAGGAAGAAGTTATAAAGTGAGGGAAGTTCCCCAAATCCTACACACCCCCTAAGTCTATTTCACTCCTAGAGGAACTAATAACGTGTATTACTAATCCTTTATTACGGGCAGTTTCTGGTCACTTTTTCTTGGCATTTTACCATTGGATGCTTCATAACCATTTTTTTTTTCATCTGCAGTCATTTCACTTTCACTAGTAAAGACACGTCTCTGGCTTCTGTGACAGACCTCACTACTGTCCCCCTATCCTGACCCCTCCCTGCACCCAAGTCCTATGCACACATTTCACCACCCCTTGACACAGGGCTTGCTGCGTGTGGTCCTCTTCAGCCCCCAGAATGAGGCAGAAGCAACGCTCTGAGTCTAGGCTTCAAGAGGCCACGCACATTTCCACTTGCTCCCCTGTGCTTCCGACAGACGCTGAGAAGGCCTGGGCAGATCTGCCGCTGGCAGGAGCATGAGAGTCGTGGAAGAAAGCCGCCCCGCCAGGCCCACCCCCACTCTGCCTCACGGCTCAGCCGGCACCAGAGAGCCATGCAGCCAGCGCTGAAAGGGCGACAGAGCAATGCTTACTGTGCTGCTTTCTGAATGCAGCTGAATGCAGGGTGATTTTGTACACAACAAGAGATCACTGATATAATTCTGTGAATTGTTGTTATGGATGAGGCAAGCTTCATCCTGACAGCTCTGGGAAGTTTTGATTATTAGTCCTACCTTCTATCAGTTAATATACCTGTTTATGCATATTTAAGATGCATTTGTGCAGGCCGTACCCCAGGTCTATAAACAAAAACCTCCTGGGGCATGGGGTCTGTTTTTTTTTTTAAAGCTCCACAGGTGATTCTGATGGACGGTCACGATTCAGGACCCCTAACTGACAGTCCCAAAAGACGGAAGGCCAGCTTACTCACAGGCCAGATTTGGCCTTTCACTCTTAGGCAGGGCTTCACAGTCCATGGGAGACAGAGACTCCGGTCACGTTCAGAGAAGCACATCAAAAGTAAGGATGTCCCTGTTGAGACAACAGATTCCAGAGCCTCCTTCCCAGCAGCCCCTAACACTACTTCTTCCTGCAAGGACCTCTGGGGATGCCGACAAGAACCATGACATTTCATTTGTCAAGTTCCACGTGTCAGCCCCGCGCTAAGTGCTTTAGCATACATCGTACTTCACTCGCATTTTTTAAAAAGCAATGAGGTTACCTGATGAAGCTTATCCCATTAATAAAAAAGGTGGACCCAGGAATCAATTTCTGTGCAAATGAAAAGCTCTTATTATTGTTATTATTATTTGGCCATGCCACACAGCTTGTCGGATCCTGACCGGGGACTGAAACTTCACCCTTGGCAGTGAAAGCGCAGAGTCCTAACCACTGGACTGCCAGGGGAGCCCCCAAAGCTCCCGTTCTTTATCTCTAAAGCAAACCATTCCCGCACCAGTACCTCTGGCTAACGCTCCAAGGCAAATGCACTTGAAGCAATGACCTCTCAAAGGTCTCTCGGGAGGAGATGCAGGCTAGCTGCGGTTTCCCGTGAGTACCTGGCCACTGTCAGGGACATGGCAGGATGGCAAGGAAAGAAGGAATGTGGCAGGGATAAGGGACCTGGGGTGGGGAGGAAAACCAGGTCACGGATGGAGATCTGGGAGCAGTCATTTTGTGAATCACATAATTTTTCAATTATTGGATGTCCACAGCTCAAAAGTGGCTTTCAGATATTTTCAAATTTGATTTTAAAAAATGAAAATCCAGAAGTTTGGTCCATTATGTACACAACTTTACACAGTAGATAGACTACCAATAGCATCCATCAAAAAAGTATTTACTTGGCTGCTTATGAATTTATCATTATCATTTATTTTGTAGCCTCTTCATCTCTGTAACTAGGATGAAAGACCCTGCAGAGAGTGCCAGAAGACATGGTTTGAACTTTACTGTCGGCCACTTACCAACTACATGGAGAAGTCACAGCCTCTTCAGAACCCAGGTTATTGCTGAAACCACACTCCAGGCACCTGGAGACTCTCCCCCACATTGCAGGGTAAGAAGAACCTGCTTACATGTTCGCAGTGATGCTCCCAAATACTTCTCCATCCTGAATGTAAAGAAATCCCGTCTTCCTCAGAGTCTCATGCCATCTCATTTATCACTTCATATTTTCCAGTTCTGACAGTCTCCCTCTTTCCCTAAAGGCTTGAGACCTTGGTTCATGGTCTCTGCATACCAAATACCCCTTCTATTAGCCTGAGTGATACCACAGCCCGTGCTGGAGGTCAGGACAACCTCCTCACCTCCAGCGGGGCCAGTATACCACAGGTCCTCAGTCACTGTGGCTCACTGCTGCAATCCAGACCTCACCACTCTGGGGACCCCCACTTCCGAATCTTTAAAACAGCCCCCTGACCACAAACTTCCTGTTCTTCTAGCTCTTTCAGTGCTAATACACCCATATATTGATCTCTGCTTTTGAACTGTGGTGTTGGAGAAGACTTGAGAGTCCCTTGGACTGCAAAGAGATCAAACCAGTCCATCCTAAAGGAGATCAGCCCTGAATATTCAGTGGAAGCACTGATGCTGAAGCTCCAAAACTTTGGCCACCTGATGTGAAGAACTCACTCATTGGAAAAGACCCTGATGCTGGGCAAGATTGAAGGTAGAAGAAGGGGACGACAGAGGATGAGGTGGTTGGATGGCATCACCGACTCAGTGGACATGAGTTTGAGTAAACTCCAGAGTTGGTGATGGACAGGAATGCCTGGTGTGCTACAGTCCATGGGGTCGCAAAGGGTTGGATACGACTGAGTGACTGAACTGAACTGACTGATCTCTGGGATCTGAACCCTTTATTACCCTCCTTGCTCCCGATACACGTTTCCTTCCCCATTCAGCTCAGCCTCCATGATCTACTACCATGACTTGATCGTCCTCTCACTGTCCATGACTGAGAAATCCCAAATTCCTGTCAACCCAGCTTTTAAGTACTCTCTTCCTCACCTGGGCAATGGATGCAGCTGAATAAAATCCACAAGGCTCTGTACATTCATGATGCCGTTATGAAGTCCGTGGTTCCCACCTCACCAGAACCCTCCCAGCTGCTTCCCCCCTTCCAGCTCTCTTGCATTTACACAGCAACTATCTCAAACCTTCATTTTCTTCATGGAACTTTTTACTATCAGAAATGCTAAATGACTTATTTTCTGCCTTTCCATGATGGAATTTAACCTTCATGCCAGCAGAGGCCTTTCTTATTCATAGCTGTAGCCCCCATTCAACCCATTCAGATATTCATTTTTGCAAAGTGAATGAAAGAACGCTTCCTGCCAAGTACGGGTTAGGTCCCCACCCTTCACAGTCTTCCACAGCAGCACCTGGACTGAGCATCAGGTATCTGTCACCCATCACACTGTGTTCTGTCTCATTCACCGCTCTCCCCGTGAAGGTGGTAAAAACCATCAGTTACCAAGTATATGCCTTCTACTTAGCTTGGTGGTTGGCCCATAGTAGACACTCACTATATTTGAGTGAGTAAGAACATTTAAATGCCTGTTTCTCTTCGGGGCAGCATTTTACAGAACATGAGCTCAAGGGGATACTAATAGGGTATTCTGCAATGAAGGGGTCTATGATCAAATACTTTGGGAAATGTTCTAACACAACACCAGGGCCCAGTTTCACAGAATGCAATTTTTCCACAGACCAGGAGGGTTGAGGGAGCGGGGGAAGATTTCAGGATGATTCAAGTGCATTATATTTATCATGCCACCACTGATCTGACAGGAGGGGGAGCTCAGCTGGTAATGCGAGAGATGGGGAGCAGCTGCAAACACAGGTGAAGCTTCACTCGCTCTCTGCCACTCACCTCCCGCTGGACGGCCTGGCTTGTAACAGGCCATGGACCATTACCAGGCCGTGGCCCCAGACTTGGGGATTCCTATATTAACAGGTTTTGTCACTGTAGAATTTTTCAAGCTTCTGATACGCTAATATGCACTTTGAGTCTCTAAGAATGATGCCTTTCCCAAATACAACCTAGAACTCTGGAATACAGATATACACACATGCACATATATATAATGTGTGTGTATGTATATATATATATATGTACGTATGGAACGTGTATGTTTGTGAAGGGGGTGAGGCACAGTGAGTTTTGACTTTTTTGAAACCACTGTCCAGAGAATAGGGAAAAATAATAATTTAGAAAACCAGTCTTCTAAAATTTAGTTTATAAATTGTTTAAAAGCATTCTAAGTAACTATTTCATTATATAATGAATGAAACTGGGATTTTGTCAATGGTCTAACATTATCATCTGGCTAAGGCAAGTCAGTAAACAGTTATTTAGAAGATGAACTCATTTAAAGACCAAAATAGTATCAAAAGAGAGAGTGAGGCCATTGCTTGTCCGGCCTCCTGAGTGAAATGGAAGGCTGCCAGGAGAGAGGGCATATGATTCAGGGAACTACTGTGAAGAACAACCACAAACTCAAACTGTAACCCCACAACTCACCAGGCTTCAGAAAACAGATGGATTTTGAGAAGACAGAAAAACAAAAAACTTCTGGATATTTCAAAACCTTTGCAACAAGAAAGCAATTATTGATGCTACCCAGGCACTTAAATATCATACCATCACTGTACATGATTGGCTTAAAGGTGATAAGACAACTTATTAGTCGCTCAGCTGTGTCTGACTCTTTGTGACCCCATAAACTATAATCCGCCAGACTTCCCTGGAGATCAAAAAACATGCAAAAAACAAAACCAAAAAACACTGACACATACCCTGAGCCCTTGCTACATACACATAAACACAAATAGACACACACTGCATCTATGAGTGACTGAAATCTTCCAAGATGTTTCCAGTTATCTTGTCAACACATCAAGTACTGCTTTATCTGCTTATTTCACAAAATAGTCCCTACCATAGGAATGTCTCACAATATTCTGAACACAAAAGTGTCATTCAGAGGAGAATGCTTTCAAAGCGTGCAACCTCATTTCCTGAATTTTTAATACTGTATCACAAACACTGAAGTCTGCTTTCCAAAGGAATTCCTTTAATCGTGCAATCATTAAAGACACTGGACAATATTTTGGAGCCTGCCAGTGTCTTTAAGGGAGTAATAACAGCCCTTATATACTCTGTACTAGCTCAACTTTCTTCATCTCCTCATTTTGTTACAACCTTTGTTTACACAAGATGACTCATAAACTGAAACTAATGCAACCTACCATTAGTTGGATACTTTATTTTTACACATTGTAATTAGCTGACACTCCATGATGGTTATTAGCACCATGGATTATCAAACCCACAACACCTTCACATTCTCTTATCAGACAGAAGTAAATGTATTTCAGGTTTAATTTGAAAATGTCTGACACAGAACAACTTTTTCTATCTTCTGAATCAGCTCTCTCAAATTTTAAAAAAACACTGGGTTGGTTTGTCACATGAATCTACTACATCTTATACCAGCCTTCAAACAAGCAAACAAACAGTGACCACCTTTTGCCATGTTGATACAGTTTTGCACTACAAGTCTGCTCACTGTGATAAAATAGCTGACATTCAAAGTGCACTTGATCCTCCGCTGCAGATCCCAGAATTGCAAATTTGCCTACTTTCTAAAATGTATTTTTGGCCCTAAATCAACACTCACGGCACTTCTGCAGTCATTCGCTGACATGAGCACAGTGACAAAAAAATGTGAGTCACCCAACAATTCCCAGCTGAGTTTGACCAAAGTGACACTCTGTTGTCGGGTTCCTGCTCACATACTTCTCGTGATCTATTTAGTGCCATCGCTTTTGTATCTGGGGGCTTGCTGTTGTTTCTCTCTCAAAATGGTCCCCCAAATGTAGAGCTGAAGTGCTACCTAATGTTCCTAGTTTCAAGAAGGTTGTGATGTGCCTCACAGAGAAAATACATGTTAGACACAATTCGTGTGGCCATGAGTTACAGCGTTTTTGGTCCTGAGTGCATCATTCAAAATGGATGAACTCTATATATTAAATATATACTAAATAAAGCATCATTCAACCGAAACACACTTAAAACAAGATTGTGTATTGACTGGTTGATGAAAGTTGTGACCATGGGTTCACAGGAACCTAACTTTGTTACCATGGGTTCACAGGAACCTAACTTTGTTACCCAAGAGAAACATATCAATATTTGCTAATTCAGCGTCTGTGGCAACTTTATAGAACATAACGACCATAAACAATGAGGCTCTCTTGTGTTTTGGAACCTACCACCTAGCATTGAATGTCTGAAGGAGTCAACCACTCCTCTCAGAACAACGTTAGTGTTAACAGAATCGAGCCGAATGAGGAGGGGCGGAGGAAACTCCGCTTTCCCTGACACCGAACCACAGGCGGGACACGTGAGGGTGTGTGAGCAGCAGCCAGCCCCGAGTCCTCCAGTCTGGTGGAAGGCAAGGAGTCCTTCTAGTCTCACAAGATCCGGAGAGAAAGTAAGGATGCCACAGCTTATCCCCACATTTACCTCCACAAGGAGTCCTGCATTTTCATTCTGCACTGGGCCCTACAAATGAAACAGCTGGTCTTGCTCCCAGGCTTCCTACTCAATAGGAGGGACAGCACATGTCACCCAGAGAAGGAACAGAACAGGCACGCAACAAGGATGGTGGGAGGTGGCAAGATGGCAGAATCAGTTCAACTGCTCAGATGCGTCCGACTCTTTGCAATCCCATGGACTGCAGCACGCTAGGCATCCCTGTCCATCACTAACCCCCAGAGCTTGCTCACTCACGTCCTTTGAGTCGGTGATGCCATCCAATCATCTCATCCTCTGTTGTCCCCTTCTCCTCCCACCTTCAATCTTTACCAGCATCAGGGTCTTTTCTAAGGAGTCAGCTCTTACCATCAGGTGGCCAAAGTAATGGAGCTTCAGCATCAGTCCTTCCAGTGAATATTCAGGATTGATTTTCTTTAGGATTGACTGGTTGGATCTCCTTGCAGTCCAAGGGACTCTCAAGAGTCTTCTCCAACACCACAGTTCAAAAGCATCAATTCTTTGATGCTTCAGCTTTCCTTATGGTCCGACTCTCACATCCATACATGAATACTGGAAAAACCATAGCTTTGACAATGGACCTTTGTTGGCAAAATAATGTCTCTGCTTTTTAATATGCTGTCTAGGTTGATCATAGCTTTTTTCCCAAGGAGCAGGCGTCTTTTAATTTCATGACTGCAGTCACCAACTGCAGTGATTTTGGAGCCCAAGAAAATAAAGTCTCTCACTGTTTCCATTGTTTCCTCATCTATTTGCCATGAAGTGATGGGACTGGATGCCATGATCTTAGTTTTCTCAATGTTGAGTTTTAAACCAGCTTTTTCACTTTCCTCTTTCACTTTCATCAAGAGGCTCTTTAGATCTTCTTGCTCTTTGCCATAAGGGTGGTGTCATCTGCATATCTGAGGTTATTGATATTTCTCCTGGCAATCTTGATTCCAGCTTGTGCTTAATCCAGCCCAGCATCTCCCATGATGTACTCTGCATAGAAGTTAAATAAGCAGGGTGACAATATACAGCCTTGACGTACTCCTTTCCCGATGTGGGAACCAGTCTGTTGTTCCATGTCCAGTTCTAACTGTTGCTTCTTGACCTGCATACAGGTTTCTCAGGAGGCAGGTAAGGTGGTCTGGTATTCCCATCTCTTTTAAGAAGTTTGTGATCCACACAGTCAAAGGCTTTGGCATAGTCAATAAAGCAGAAATAGATATTTTTCTGGAACTCTTGCTTTTTTGATGATCCAATGGATGTGGGCAATTTGATCTCTGGTTCCTCTGCCTTTTCTAAATCCAGCTTGAACATCTGGAAGTTCTTGGTTTATGTACTGTTGAAGCCTCACTGGGAGAATTTTGAGCATTACCTTGCTAGCGTGTGAGATGAATGCAATTGTGTGGTAGTTTGAACATTCTTTGGCATTGCCTTTCTTTGGGATTGGAATGAAAACTGACCTTCTCCAGCCCTGTGGCCATTGCTGAGTTTTCCAAATTTGCTGGCATATTGAGTGCAGCACTTTTAACAGCATCATCTTTTAGGATCTGAAATAGCTCAACTGGAATTCCATCACCTCCACTAGCTTTATTCATAGTGATGCTTCCAAAGGCCCACTTGACTTTGGACTCCAGGATCTCTGACTCTAGGTGAGTGATCACACCATCATGATTATCTAGGTCATGAAGATCTTTTTTGTATAGTTCTTCTGTGTATTCTTGCCACCTCTTCTTAATATCTTCTGCTTCTGTTAGATGGCAGAATAGAAGGACGCTAAGCTCACCTTGGCTGTCTGCTTTCACCCTATTCGTTTAATCTATACACTGAGCACATCATGAGAAATTCCAGGCTGGATGAATTACAAGCTAGAAACAAGACAGGTGATAGAAATATCAGCAACCTCAGATGTGCAGATGATACCAATCTAATGGCAGAAAATGAAGAGGAACTAACGAGTTTCTTGATGAGGGTGAGAGAGCTGGCTTAAAACTAAATATTAAAAAACTAAGATCATGGCATCAAGCCCATTACTGCATGGCAAATGGAAGTGGCAAAGGTGAAAGCACTGACAGATTTCCTCTTCTTGGGCTCCAAAATCACTGTGGATGGTGACTGCTGCCATGAAATCAGATGACTGCTTCTCAGCAGGAAAGCTATTACAAACCTACACAGTGTGTTGAAAAGCAGAGACATTACCATCCCAACAAAGGTCTGTATAGTGAAGGATATGGTCTTCCCAGTGCTCATGAACAGTTGTGACAGCTGGATGATAAAGGCGGTAGAATGTCAAAGAATTTACGCCTTCAAACTGTGGTGCTGGAGAAGACTCCTGAAAGTCCCCTGGACAGCAAGGAGATCAAAGGAATCAATCTTAAGGGAAATCAACTCTGAATACTCATGGAAGGACTGATGCTGAAGCTGAAGCTCCAGTATTTCGGTCATCTGATGTGAACAGCCAACTCATTGGAAAAGTCCCTGATGCTGGGAAAGACTGAGGGCAGAAGGAGAAGAGGGCATCAGAGGGTGAAATGGCTGGATGGCATCATCCATGCAATGGACATGAACTTGAGCAAACTTTAGGAGATGATGAAGGATAGGGAAGCCTGGTGTGCTGCAGTCCATGGGGTCACAAAGAGTTGAACATGACTGGGTGACTGAACAACAACAAGCTCATCTCCTCTCAAGAGCACACCAAAATCACAGCTAACCACAGAACAATCATTGATGAACAAGCCTGGAGCCCACCAGCAAAGATCTACAACTAACAAAGAAGGGACCACAACAAGATGCGTAGGAGGGATAAAAGTGTTATTCACTCAGTCATGTCTGACTCTGCAACTCCATGGACTATAGCCCACCAGGTTCCTCTGTCCATGGGGTTTTCCAGGCAAGAATATTGGAGTGGGTTGCTGTTCCCTTCTCCAGAGGATCTTTCCGACCCAGGGATTTAACCCAGGTCTCCTGCATTGCAGGCAGATTCTTCAACGTTTGAGCCACAAGGGAAATCCAAGAGGGATGGGTACACGATACAATCAAATTCCACACTCTGGGTGGGTGTCCCACACACTGGAGAGAATTCTATTTCCGAGACTCTCCCACAGGAATGAGAGTTCCGAGCACCACCTCAGGCCCCCCAGCCCAGGGGCCCGGCACCAGGATGAGGAGCCCGAGAGCCTCTGGTTTTGAAGGTCAGAGGGGCTTGATGACACGAGCTCCACAGGATTGGGAAACAGAGACTTCACTCTTAAAGGGCACATGCAAAATCTCACACGCACAGGGACCAAAGGCAAAGTAGTCATTTGGTAGGAGCCTGCGCCAGACTTACCTGCTAGTCTTGGAGCGTCTCCTGGGGAGAGATGGGGGGAGGGAGGAGGAGACTCTGGCTCTCCCTGGGGATATGGACACTGGTGATAAACATCAGGAAGCAGTCATCTGTGAGCTCTCCGAGAGGCTGGCACCAAGACCTGGTCCCACCCAACAGCCTGTAGGCTCCCCTGCTGGGACACCTCAGGCCAAACAACAATCTAGACAGGGACAGCCATCGGCAGACAGGCTGCAGAAAGGTTCCCTGAGCCCACAATGGCCTCCAGACACGCCCCTAAACATGGCCCTGCCCACCAGGGGCCAAGACCCAGCTTCACCCACCAGTGGGCAGGCACTGGTCCCTCAAATTACAGAGCCTGCCCAAACCTCTACAGGAGCCTCACCCACCAGGAGGCAGACACCAGAAGCAAGGAAGTCCAGTTCTACAGCCTGCAGGCCCACTTCACAAATGCAAGCCAGAGACCACCCTGGGATGAGCTGGCCTCTAGGCCTTGGGTGACAATAGGAAAGTGCACTGTTTAGATGCATAAGATATCTTCTACAGAGGTCCACTCCTCCAAGGCTGAGACACAGAACTAACCTACCACATACACAAAAGTACACACAGCAATTTAGACACAATGAGGAAACAGGGGAATATGTTTCAGCTGAAGGAACAAAGTAAAATCCCAGAAGACAGGGTTTTAAGTGACATGGAGATGGAAAATCCACCTGAGAAAAAGTTCAGAGTAATGATCATAAAGATGATCAAAGGATTCAGGAGAATGAAAGCACAGAGCAAGAAATTAGAAGTTTTTAACAGAGAATTAGAAGATATAAAGAATGACCAAAGAGAACTGAAGAATAACTGAAATGAGAAATACACTAGAAGGAATCAACAGCAGACTAAATGAGGCAGAACATATCAGTGAGCTGGAAGGTACAGTAGTGTGGAAATCATTGCTGTTGAACAGAGAAAAGAATGAAAAGAAATGAGGACAGGTTAAGAGACCTCTGGAACAATATCAAGCATGCTAAGGGATTATAGGAATCCCAGAAGGAGAAGGGGAGGTGGGGCTGAGAAAATGTTTGAAGGGAATAGCTGAAAACTTCCCTAATCTGGGAAAGGGAACAGTCACCCAGGTCCAGGAAGCATAGAGTCCCATAACAGATTACCCACAGAGGAGCACACCAAGAAACACTAATCAAAATGATAAAAATTAAAGATAAAAAGAGAATATTAAAAGCAACGAGGGAAAAGCAACAAATAACATACAACAAAACTCTCATAAGGCTATCAGCTGATTTTTCAGCAGCAACTTTGCAGGCCAGAAGGGGGTGGCATCATATACTTAAAGTGATGAAAGAGAAGAAGAAACTACAACCAAGAATATTGTATCCAACAAGGCTCTCGTTCTATTTGATGAAGAAATCAAAAGCTTTACAGACAAGCAAAAGCTAAAAGAACTCAGCACCATCAAACCAACTTTACAACAAATGCTAGCGGAATTTCTCTAGGCAGAAAAGGTCACAATTAGAAACAATAAAATTATGAAATGGAAAAGCTCACTGGTAAAGCAAACATACAATAAAGGTAAGAAATCTCCACACACAAAGCTTGTAGGTTGGTTAAAAGACAAAAGTATAAATTCACCTGTATCCACAATAAGCAGTTAAAGGATACACAAAACAATTAGATGTACAATATAATATCAAAACCAGTAGTCACGAGGGAAGGAGAGTACAAATGCAAGGTATCTAAAATACATTTGAAATTAAGAGATAAGCAATTTAAAACAAGCACATACATAAACCGACTAGATACAAAAGCCTCATGGTAACTGCAAACTAAAAATATATAATAGATATAGACACAAGAAAAAGAAATCTAAACATAATACTAAAGATAGTCATCAAATCACAAGAAAACAAAAGAAGGGGGGAAAAGACCTACAAAAGCAAATCCAAAATAATTAATAAAATGCTAACAGGAACATACATATTGATAATTACCTTAAATGTAAATAGATTAATTGTTCAAATCAAAAGATATAGATTGGCTATTGGATACAAAAACAGAACCTGTATATATGTTGCCTATAAGAGACTACCATCAGATCTAGAGAAACATGCAAACTGAAAGGGAGGGGATGAAAAAAGCCATTCCATGCAAATATAAATCAAAGGAAGGCAGAGTAGTGAAACTTACATAAGACAAAATCAGCTTTAAAATAAAGACTGTTACAGGAGACAAAGAACACACTATAATGAAAAAAGAATCAATCCAAGAAAAAGATGTAACAGCTGTAAATATATATGTACCCAACACAGGAGAACCTCAATATTTAAGGTAAATGTTAATGGACATAAAAGGAGAAATCACATTAACAAAATACCAGAGGAATTCACCACTCTACTTTACAACAATGGACAGATTATCCCGACAGAAAATCAGTAAGGAAACACAGTTCTTATGTGACACATTAGACCAGATGGTCGTGATTGATATTTATAGAGCATTCCATCTGAAAGCAGCAGAATACATATTCTTTTCAAGTGCATATGGAACATTCTCCAAGATAGACCACATGCTAGGCCACTAAACAAACCTTGGTAAATTTAAGAAAACTGAAATCGTATCAAGCATCTTTTCCAACCATAACACTAGGACGCTAGAAATCAACTACAAGAAAAAAACTGCACAAAACAGAAACACATGGAGACTATAAACAATATGCTACTAAACAACCAATGAACCACTAAAGAACTCAAAAAGGAAATTAAAAAAATACCTAGAGAAAAATGAAAATATGCAGATCTGAAACATATGTGATGCAATGAAAGCATTTCTAAGAGAAAAGTTTTTGGCAATACAAGCTAACCTCAAGAAACAAGAAAATTCTCATATAAGCAACCTAATCTTATGCCTAAAGCAATTAGAGAAAGAATAAACAAAACCCAAAGTTAGTATGCTAAGTGGCTTCAGTCACAAGCAACTCTTTGCAACCCTAAGGACTGTAGCCCACCAGGCTCCTCTGTCCATGGGATCCTCTAGGCAAGAATACAGGAGTGGTCTGCCAAGCCCTCCTCCAGAGGATCTTCCCAACCCAGGGACTGCACTCACACCTCTTTACGTCTCCTGCATTGGCAGGTGAGTTATTTACCACTAGCACCATCTGGGAAGCCCAAAGTTATTAGAAGGAAAGAAAAAAGAGCAGAAACAAATGAAATACAAACTATAAATAGAAAAGATCAATGAAACTAAAATCTGGTTCTCTGAAAAGATAAAACTGATAAGCCATGAGCCACATTCATAAAGAAAAATGGGAGAGGGTCCAAATCAACAAAAAAAGGAGAAGTTACAACAGATACCACAGAAATACAAAAAATCCTAAGAGACTATTTCAAGCAACTATATGTGAACTAAAGAGCCTCTTGATGAAAGTGAAAGAGGACAGTGAAAAAAATGGCTTAAAATTCAACATTCAAAAAACTAAGATCATGGCATTCAGTTCCATTACTGCATGGCAAATAGATATGGAAACAATGAAAACAGTGACAGACTTTATTTTCTTGGGCTCCAAAATCACTGCAGATGGTGACTGTAACCATGAAATTAAAAGATGCTTGTTACTTGGAAGAAAAGCTATAACCAACCTAGACAGCATATTAAAAAGCAGAGACATTACTTTGCCAACAAAGGTCTGTCTAGTCAAAGCTATGGTTTTTCCAGTAGTCGTGTATGGATGTGACAGTTGGACTATAAAGAAAGCTGAGCACTGAAGAATTGATGCTTTTGAACTGTGGTGTTGGATAAGACTCTTGAGAGTCCCTTGGACTGCAAGGGGATCCAACCAGTCCTTCCTAAAGGAGATCAGTCCTGGGTGTTCATTGGAAGGACTGATGCTGAAGCTGAAACTCCAATACTTTGGCTACCTGATGCAAAGAACTGACTCACTGGAAAAGACCCTGATGCTGGGAAAGATTGAAAGCAGGAGGAGAAAGGGACAACAGAGGACGAGCTGGTTGGATAGCATTACAGACTCGATGGATACGAGTTTGAGCAAACTCCGGGAGTTGGTGATGGACAGGGAAGCCTGGCATGCTGCAGTTGATGGGGTCGCAAAGAGTTGGACGTGACTGAGCAACTGAACTGAACTGATGTGTCAACAAAATGGACAATTTAGAAGAAGTGAATAAATTCTTAGAAAGGTACAATCTCCCAAGACTGAACCAGGAAGAAATAGAAAATATGAACAGACCAGTTACCAGTACTGAAACTGATTCATTAACTGAGAAACTCCCACCAAGCAAAAGTCAAGGACCAGATGGCTTCACAGGTGAATTCTACCAAACATTTAGAGAAGAATTAACACCTATCCTTCTGAAACTATCCCAAAATTGCAGACAAAGGAACATTTCCAACCTCATTCAGAGGCCATCATCACCCTGATATCAAAACAAGACAAAGATAATACAAGAAAATTAAATTAAATTATAGACCAATATCACAGATGAACACAAATGCAAAAATACTCAATGAAATACTAGCTACTAAACTCCAATAATATATTAAAAGGATTACACAGAATGATCAAGTGAGATTTACCTCAGGAATGCAATGATTTTTCAACATCCACAAATCAATGTGACACACACTAACAAATTAAAGAGTAATCTCAATAGATCATCTCAATAGATGCAGAAAAAGCTTTTGATAAAATTTGGTATCAGTTTATGATAAAAACTAAAAACTCAACAGAAAATGGGCATATGTACTTCAACACAGTCAACACCATATATGACAAACCCATAGCTAATAAACTCAATAGTAAAAAGCTGAAAGCATTTCTTTGAAGATCAGGAACAAGACAAGGATGCCCACTCTCACCACTTTTATTCAACATAATTTGGAAGTCCAGGCCACAGAAATCAGAAAGAGAAATAAAAGGAATCTAAATTGTAAAATAAGAGGTAAAACTGTCACTGTTTCCAGAAGACATGATGTTACACATAGAAAATCCTAAAGTCACTTCCAGAACACTACTAGAGCTCATCAATTAATTCTATAACATTGCTGGATACAAAATTAACATACAGAAATCTGCTGCATTTCTCATATACTAATAGTTAAGCACCGGAAAGAGAAATTAAGAAAACAATCCCATTTAACACTGTATCCAAAAGAATAAAATATTTAGGACAAACCTACCTAAGGAGGCCAAAGACCAGTACTCTGAAAACTACAGGATGCTGATGAAAGAAATTAAACTGTGCTATTGAATTGAAAAAATCAGTATTGCTAGTATGACATACTACCCAACCAACCTACAGATTCAATGCAATCCCTATCACACTACCAACGGCATTTTTCACAGAATTAGAACAAAAATATTTCATTTGTATGGAAACACAAAAGACCATGCATAGCCAAAACCATGCTTAGAAAGAAGAACAGAGTGGGAAGAACCAGGCTCTCTGACTTCACACTAGACTACAAAGCAATAGCAATCAAATCAGTATGGTACTAGCACAAAACCAGACACATACATCACAGAAAGCCCAGAAATAAACGCATGCACTTACGGTCAGTCACTCTATGACAGGGAGGCGAGAACATACAACTGAGAAAAGACACTCTCTTCAGGAAGGGGTGTTGTAAAAGCTGGATGGCTTCATGTAAAAGAATGCAATTAAAATTCTCTAATACCATATACAAAAATAAGCTTAAAAATGGATTAAAAGCCTAAATTTAAGACCAAATACTATAAAACTCTTAGAGGAAAACACAGAATACTTTTTGACATGAACTTTTTGAATCTACCTCCTAGAGTAATGGAAATAAAAACAAAAGTAGCAAATGAGACCTAATAAAAGTTAAAAGCTTTTGAGCAGCAAAGGAAATCATAAACAAAATTAAAAGTCAAACTATGGAATGGGAGAAAATATTTGTAGGTGATGCAAGCAATAAGGGCTTAATTTAAAAAATATATTAACAGCTCATACAGCTTAATATAAAAAAAAATTAAAAGTGGACAGAAGACCTAAACAGACATTTCTTCAAAGAAGAAATGCAAACAGTCAACAGGCATATGAAAATATGTTCATTATCACTATTATTAGAAAAATGTGAATCAAAACTACAAGGAGGTAATACCTTACACCAGTTAGAATGGCCATCATTAAAAACTCTACAAATAATAAATGGTGGAAAGGGTGTGGAGAAAAAGGAACCCTCATACACTGCTTGTGGAAATGCAAATTGGTAAAGCCACTGCGGAAGACAGTATGGAGGTTCCTTACAAAACTAAAAATAAGATTACAGTCACCATAAGATCTAGCAATCCCACTATTGGGGATATTATCTGGAAAAGGTGAAAACTGTAATTCAAAAAGACATACACACCTCAGTGTTCATGGCAGCACTATTTACAATAGCCAAGACAAAAAAGCAGCCTAAACATTTATTAACAGATGAATGGATAATGAAGATGTGATATACACACAATGGATGACTAACTCATGTTGAGGTATGACAGATATCAAACCAATATTGTAAAGCAATCAATTAAAAATAAATATATAAAGAGTGAAATAATGCCATGTGCAGTAAAATGGATGGATCTAGAGATCATCACACTAAGTAAAATCAGTGAGACAGCAAAAGACAAATATCATAAGACACTACTTACATGCACAATATAAAGCATGATACAAAACATTCATTTACAAATCTATTTACAAAACAGACTCACAGACACAGAAAACAAATGAATGGTTACCAGGTTAATGGTGGCACGGTCTGAGGATGGCTCCCAGGAGCCTTACAGCGTTTCCACCTCTAGTAAAAAGGTTTCTAACGACAGTGACTAGAGCACCCAGTCCCTCTGGAAACCGAGGACGGCCGCAGGGTCAGCTGAGAGACCCAGATGTGCGGACCTCAGCCATCCTCTCACAGAACAGTCTCATGGGCTCTCACACATCTGCAAGTCTGCTCCAGTCACAAAGCAGCTCTTTCTCACGTTTTCAGATTAATAGTAAAATACAGATATCTGCTCCATAAACTAGGCTTAAATTTTACTTAGGTAAAAATCAAGTTTGCTTTCTTCACACAAAGAACGTCTACTGCAAAAAACCACAAAATTCCCACATAAGCAATTTGTGATACGGAATTAAACAAAAATGTTATTTCTATCTCACTGAAAGTGAAAGGGAAGTCGCTCACAAAGTGTCCGACTCTTTGTGACCCCATGGACTGCAGCCCACCAGGCTCCTTCGTCCATGGGATTTTCCAGGCAAGGGTACTCGAGTGGGCTGCCATTTCCATCTCCAGGGGATCTTCCCCACCCAGGGACAGAACCTGAGTGTCCCCCATTGCAGACAAATGCTTTACTGTCTGAGCCATCAGGGAAGCGGCTAACATAAAATGAAGTGGGTATCTAAAAAAAATAAATTGGTTTACATTTCCTGGATGGAAATGTACTAGGCTTTTTTCTAACTCAAACATAATAACGAGCTTCCATTTCCCTTTAATAAAATGATCAACTTACTGCAGAAGCTATACTTTTGAGTCCTGATATTTCTGTTTGTTCCAACTTTGGTGGAACCTTAGGAAGCCAAGACTTTGAAGGGTTTCTGTGGCAGGCCTGCAGCCAGCTCTGTGGCTCAGGGATCGTATGAAGGACACCGGTGTACTCTTTTCACACCCATTCAGCCTGGATTCTCTGCTTCACGTCGTTTCCTCTGCCCCACTTCTGCCCTGCCACTCTGGACCAAACCCTGTTTGCCAAGCAGCTCTTCTGATGGGCGGTGCAGTCCTCCCCCTTCCATTACAAAATCAGTCCAGCGGCAGACTGACTCCAAAGGAGATTTCTTTTTTTAAATAAATTTTTTTAAAGTCTTTGCTGAATTTGTAACAACATGATTCTGTTTTATGGTTTTTTTTTTCTTTTTTTCTTTTTTGGCCTTGAGGTCTGTGGGATCTTTGCTCCCCAACCAGGGATGGAACCTGTACCCCCTGCAATGGAAGGCGAAGTGCTAACTTACTGGACCACCTGGGAAGTCCCTTCAGGACTTTTTAATACATCGCTGTTTCATCAAAAGCTGATGGTCCCTCTCCACACTGCTCTTTCTTTGAACTTAAGTCCACTCCTCCCTCCAATTTCTCAAACTCCTTTCCTACTATGACCTGACATTATTCTCATTTCCCTTAGTACTGCCATTCATTTTTATGCTTTCTTTTCCCTTACTGCTGTTGAGTGTGTATGTGTATATGGTGGCGTTGGGGGGCTAGGTGGGAACCGTCTTTCTAGATCAACCTCCCTATCCATAACACAATTTACATCCTATTTCCTTCAGTCATGTCCAACTCTTTGGTGACCCCATGGGCTATACAGTCCATGGAATTCCCCAGGCCAGAATACTGGAGTGGGTAGCCTTTCCCTTCTCCAGGGTATCTTCCCAACCCAAAGATTGAACCCAGGTCTCCCGCATTGCAGGCAGATTCTTTACCAGCTGAGCCAGCAGGAAAGACCAAGAATACTGGAGTAGCCTTTCCCTTCTCCAGGGTATCTTCCCAACCCAGGAATCAAACTGGGCTCTCCTGCATTACAGGCAGATTCTTTACCAGCTGAGCTACCATGGAATCCTTATGTCTCATGAACTCTTCCCAACTCCTCCAGTTCACACATCTATTCTTTAGCCGAAGAGCCCTATCTATTAGGCCTTTGTCACTGTCTAATTACATCACGTGTTTTATATTTCCTCACCACCTAGAGTATAAGCCCCTCAAGAACAGACATCTCACCTCATCTGAATGAGTTGAGCTTTCAGAAGTTCGAAGTGAATCTATATTGAGTAATTCTGAGCCTCAGTATTTCAGGTTCAGTAGGTAGACTGGATGTTTGCTAATGAAACTTTATACAGACTTTTAAATGTATATAAAATTTATAGATATCTATACATTTGTAAGAAAAAAAACTTCCAGGAGAAAAGTCCATGGACTTAATTCCGCTCTCTCATTTCTCCATATCGTTGCCTAAATTGTTCTAAACATCGCTTGAGGACGCCATTAACCAAGAATCACTACAGCATAAACAACACAATGCTGCATGTCATCACATTAGCCTAAATACATCAGCATGAAAACTGCAAGGACAGCTGCATGAAAAGTCAAATCATTTAATGGAGATCAGGCTCCTCTTCAAAGCAATTTCTATGTCCACGAGTAAAGAAGAAAATTTTGGTTTTAGGAAGAAAGAAAATTATCTTTGATTTTAGAAAGATAAAGTAGAAACAGTTCAACAACTGACTTTGATCAATATATTTCTAAAGACACATCTTATTAGCCAAAACATAGGAGTCTTCACATTTTTTTAAAGCTATCAAAGGTTTTGAAGTATTCTAATAGATCTATCATGACCTGGCTCATGAAGACTGAACCATTTACCTTCTATGACATGCTAATAATTTTAAGGGAAAGTACCTTTTCTTTTGCTACCAAGAAGTGCTTTTGTATTCATGTTTCCTAGTTGTTATAGTGATTAAAAATCTGGACTGTATTAAGTGAAAAGACACATAAAACATTAAAATGTGGATTACATAACTAGGCTTTCACAAGTTTCCATTTATACAACTTTTGCATTTCATTAAAAATACTGTCTTTTTAATTTGCATTTTCACAATAGCATGTGTAGCCATATTTTACCACTAAAAACATGTAAGTGATACTAAACACTAGGTGCTTAATAAACTTAACCCTTCAGAAACACAGTTAATGTAACTGGTGTCATTTTAATAAGTACCAATACATAGATATAATATTTATATATCTTCCACAACTCACACTTAAAATGGCATTTAATGACTTACCATGTGGGCAAACAAAGAGCAATATTTAAAAATATAATCAAGTGTCTTTACACTCACATTTAGAGACGCTTGCCATAAACCATTACAAAACAAAAAAAGAAACTTTAAAATAAAACTTTACTATTTCAAGTCTTATAGCCTGAAATGCATATGGCAAAGCAGAATGCTCCTTCTGGGTATGTGTTACTTCATTTCTAACAACCCTCAGGCCCAGAGAATTAAACTTCTGTGGAGGCGAACCTCTAATGACTACGGGCTTTCTAACACTTTGCTGGGAGTCTGGCAGCTGCATCAGACTACAATTAAAAGTTCTAAAAATACACATACACCGAATATTCATGAAAGCTAGTCTTACTGTTTGAAGTGTGGTGCTCCTCCTTACTTAAGCAAAATGCAAGAGGTTAACTTTTTAAATCCAGGAGACTGCACAGAATTACTAAAAAAGCAAATATAGACTCTGGCACTACTTTTCTTCATAAAGTAATTTTTAGTTTAGATCCAATAAATTCCTCTTCTGTGAGATAGCACTCTAAGAATGTGGATGACCATGGTCAAACTTAACTTTTGCTCTCTAGGAAAATCAATGATTTTGAGGCTGAAAATTAACAGTTCCCCCAACTAAAGGGATCAGAGTAAAACAGGCCAAAGAAGAGTTTCTTAAACTGCAAACAAGCTGATCATACATAAAATTTTGAGTCAGGCTTTACTTGGAAGAGAAAAACCACAGATTTCATCATGTCTTCAAAAGCTATTATGAGCCCTGAAAGATTTCTCATCTATAAAATTAGAAAGCTACACTAAATAATTTCCTATCTCAATTGTAAATTCTAAAACACCATGCTGACTTTGCACCTGTCCTTGCTATTACCATAGGCATGATGAATACATGACCTTTACATAAAATCTAGTAAAACTTGTAAAGTACTATTATATATTATATATATTGGTAGAAATTGTGATTAGTAGACACTCAGATAGCATACAAAAACAACAAAACAAATCCAAGAGTCAGCTATGACCAAAAGCAGTAAACTTTACAAAGTAACTACTCCAAGTAATATCCTTGACTCAACTCTGGGTCAAAGTATCATAAAGCTAAAAGTTACCTGACTTCACTAAATACCAGAAATATGTTCATGGAACTTTTGGCATCTAGGCAAAGGTTATTTAAAACAAACAAACAAACAAAAAACTGAATGAAATGATAGGTTTTTAGATCAAGATTAAGATGACATGGTACCATAATGTGGGCTACTTGCTTAAAAAAATAGTTTCTCCTTACTAATAAGCTTAACATCTTCAACACTGGTTGGTTGGCGCTTGCCTTGAATACACAGCTGATAAACACAGTCAACTGGTTTTTCTCCTTAAACTACTCTCTAGAAGAGCAAGCAGCAATGGTGGTAAAAGGAATGCATATAGGCTTCGATTTACACAACAGGTATTTTGCATAAAGTATATTTTTCCATGCAAGAAATCACTTCGCCTGGCTGTCCTATCTAATCCAATCTTAAGTCTCTCCTAGCTTCAGAAACACTGGGGCATATACCAGGAGTGTTGCCAACTAAACAACTTTGTGTTGACAGCTCTGACTGTATCTCTGGTATCCCAAAATACATACAAATCCATTCTAGGAATATGCCTCTAGGAATGCATCCTAAAGAAAGGAATTGATCTAATTGATCAACTGATCTAGTAATGTTAATCACAGGACTTAAAAAAATAAAGAGAAGCTGGAAACCCAAATGTCCAATAGGTTAGTCTCTCCAGACAATAGACTGTCTCTCAATGACAGTCTATTGAGCCAACTGACCATTAGGTTCAGTCATTAAGTATGCAATATGCCGATTATATAACATGGAAGAGTATGACTGACAAACGAGAAAAGCAGGATACATGATTACATGTAAAAACCATGTTATGTAAACACTGTGTGTACATATGCATTTAAATGAGCTTTGCAACCCTGATTAAGTTACATCACCTCTTTGAGACAGTTCTCGTCCATTCAGTTTAGTTCTGTTGCTCAATCATGCCCAACTCTTTGCAACACCATGGACTGCAGTACACCAGGCCTCGCTGTTCATCACCAACTCCTGGAGTTTGCTCAAACTCATGTCCATTGAGTCAGTGATGCCATCCAACCATCTCATCCTCTGTTGTCCCCTTCTCCTGCCTTCAATCTTTCCCAGCATCAGGGTCTTTTCCAGTGCATCAATTCTTTGCATCAGGGGGCCAAAGTATTGGAGTTTCAGCTTCAGCATCAGTCCTTCCAATGAACACCCAGGACTGATCTCCTTTAGGATGGACAGGTTGGATCTCCTTGCAGTCCAAAGGACTCTCAAGAGTCTTCTCCAACACCACAGTTCAAAAGCATCAATTCTTCGGCGCTCAGCTTTCTTTATAGTCCAACTCTCACATCCATACATGACTACTGTAAAAAACCATAGCTTTGACTATATGGATCTTTGTCAGCAGAGTAATGTCTCTGCTTTACAGGGATAGAAAAGTAATAAAATAGTGTCCACCTCAATGATTTTTGTGAGGATTAAATGAGATAACATGTATCAAGTATACTACAGGAAGTACTCAATAAATGTTCACCATTATTGTTCTTATGTCTGAAAATTATCACTGTGTTCCTAACCACTAGATGCAATACACTATGTGTAAATTTATATTAAAGCCTTTTTGTACCATGAAAAGTAAAAATAAATCTCATTAACAAAACTGTTATTAAATGGTTCCTTTTAAGAAGTAGTGTGAAACTGGGGAAGCAGGGCAGATATGGAAAAAGCTTTTCATTCTTTGCATTTCCCTGAATTTTTTTGCATTTTCCAGTAGAAATATACTGATTTTACCTGAATAGTTTTCTCTTAAATGAAACGTGCACAAATGAAAATATTGATAGAAACACTTGATTATTACAAAAAAGAAACACTTGATTATGAAAACAAAGTGCTAAAGTGGAAAGATTGTACATTTAGCTTTTCCTGTATTTTCTAAATTTCTGCAATGTCACATTTATTTTTTTTAATCTATAAAATAACCCTAAGGCATCTTTTTTTCAAGCATATAATCACTCCTTCACCTGTTTTTTTCATTTTTCAGATCCTACTCAAAATGTAACAATGGAAATAGTGACAGACTTTATTTTCTTCGACTCCAAAATCACTGCAGATGGTCACTGCAGCCATGAAATTAAAAGATGCTTGCTCCTTGAAAGAAAAGCTATGACCAACCTAGACAGAATATTAAAAAGCAGACACATTACTTTGCTGACAAAGGTCCATATAGTCAAGGCTATAGTTTTTCCAGTGGTCATGTATGGATGTGAGAGTTGGACCATAAAGAAAGCTGAGCGCCAAGGAACAGATGATTTTGAACTGTGGTGTCGGAGAAGACTCTTGAGAGTCCCTTGGACTGCAAGGAGACCAAATCAATTCATCCTAAAGGAAATCAGTCCTGAGTATTCATTGGAAGGACTGATGCTAAAGCTGAAACTCCAGTACTTTGGCCACCTGATGTGAAGAGCTGAGTCACTGGAAAAGACCCTGATGCTGGGAAAGATTGAAGGCTGGAGAAGGGGACGACAGAGGATGAGATGATAGGATGGCATCACCAACTCGATGGATATGAGTTTGAGCAAGCTCCGGGAGTTGGTGGTGGACAGAGAAGCCTGGCGTGCTGCAGTCCATGGGGTCACAAAGAGTCGGACACAAGTGAGCAAGTGAACTGACTGACTCAAAATATAATTTAACCACACCACCTCATATTACACAGATTTTAGAGAAACCCCAGGTAAAAAACCTAAAAAACCCAATGATAAAACCTAAAAAAACTTTTTTACATAAGCTGCTTAACTTATTAGTTATTTGTCCTGTCCCTCATTACTATTAATATCACTGAAGCCTTTCCCAAAGCCTGACCACAGAGAGCGTACAGTGTAGCTGTGAAAAGTATGGAATCCAGGACCACACTCTCTGGGTATGAACCCCACTTCTGCCGCCTGCAGCATGATTCTGAGCAAGTTACTTGATTTCTCTTTACTTCAGCTTGCCCAGTGCCAAGTAGAAACTGCAAGACCTAATTCTCAAGGCTGCTGCAAAGAATAACGTGATGCCTGACATCGTAAGCAACTGGCTATATCTATTAGCTAATTAAGCTATTACTCTAAGCACTGCACAATACATGTGACAAATTATATATTTTAATGATTATTATAATCACTGAAAACTACATTTATAACAAAAGTGAAACTAATTTAACACTATCTTTATGTTCTACGCATTACTCTAACTTGGACATCAAAGGAATAAACAAGGAAACAAGGTTTTTCAGTAATGTCATTTTTATTTCACCTACATTTTACACTGTGTTAAGTCACTGAGAACTAAAATTGTTTTTAAGCATCTCTTCTCCTAATTTGCAACCGCAGTCATTACTAACCGAATTTCAGTGTTTTCCTAGTTTCCCATAAAAGGGAGAAACTATCGTTTATGGTCAGGGGAAAGTGCATATACCATGGATATCAGAATAGCAAAACACAAACTTTGAAGAGGGATATCTAAATGCTCCTTTCTTTCTTCCCACCTTTCAGATCACTCTTTGAAAAACAGGATTCGTTAAATAAAAAACAAAGATTAAGCTTTCCCCTTCTTCTTAAAGTAAGAGATATTTCTGCTTAGATGAAGGACTGAACAACAAATGAACGTTCTCTTCCTCTCTCTACCTGGACCCCAGCTGTACTGAAAAAACCCACTAGTCACTCATAGTGTATTGATTCCTGATTGGGATAAATTTTCCATGACTTGAGATAGATTAGCTATGCATAGTTCAGAAGTGTGAATTTATCTATGAGGACAAAACACTGTTGTCTGGATTTCTAGTATCTACAAAAGGAAATGCAGGCCCTGGGAGCAGTGTGAGAATTAAAACCAAACTGTCCTCATCAACCTCAAGGGAAAAAACTATCAGGATTAAATGAATTATAGAAAACATTTATATTCAACCATTTGATTTTTCTGCAGCAATTTTAGAGAAGAGATTGCTTTAAATAAATATGGCTGGGTCATTGCAAAGAAAAGAATCTTCACTAGAAAAATGTGCTGCTGCAAAAAGAAAAGATACAAAAGAAGTATTATTCATAGTATAGTACCCATGAAAAAAACTTTTTAAAAAGTGAGGATAGAAACCTTCATAAACTCTAAGATGGCTGGTAAGATGGATACACTCCAAGGGGTTGCCATTGTTCCCCACGGAGGCCCCATGGCACATGGGCATCCTGAGGCTGGCACTGGTCCCAAAGTCTGGAAGCATTTTACCTCCAAAGCATCAACTGCTAGCAATTTCTGAGTCTGTTTTGCCTCTGCCCATGACAAGAATCAACTTGTGCCAAAGTTCCACTAAGTATGTTTCTTTTACGTTAAAACTCTGCTGTTTCTGTGAAAGCTAAAAGCTAGAATTTTTTACACATGTGGACAAAAGCTATATTTGGACCTTTCAGTCCCTTAACAGAATAAAGACATTTTTAAAAAAGAACTCTCCCCTGCTGCAGTTTATTCTAAGAAAGGCACTCTTGATTTTCAGAAAATTAAAAAGTAGACCTTCTCTTCCTAAACAATTTAAAAGTGCAAGAAGATTTTGTTTTTAAGAACAAAAATAAAACTCAAGCATTTAATCTAAATTAATTTTAAGGTAAAAAAAAAACTGCTTAGGGAAATAGTGACGATTTCTATTTATACAAATGCTTTTTTCTAGTCATCCCATCTACAAACACCTAGGTTGTATATTTTTTAAAAACTGATAATTATGACATCACTTTTAAGTATTAAATAGTTGAGATTTTACAAAATTAAATGCTGATGTCTTAGGCTTCTCTTTAAATACAGGTAAAATGACTCAGGACATCTTTATTTAATTCCGTGTGAAACTACACTACCCAGCAGGATGTCAGCCTCACACGGTGAAGACCAACAGTCCAAAATCCCGAAGAATAGACCACAAACTGTGACAATCAAACCCACCTGCCTCAATTACATAAAAAGTGGACTTTTTGAAAGGTTATAAGAACATCTATAAGGTCTGAAATAAACAGAACTTAGAGCATGTGGCCTAAATGATAACAAAGTTGATATTTTAATAAGTATCATTTCCCTATGAAGCATTTCACTTGTTTTACACCCAGATTTCTATCTCAGCATTATCGACATTTTGGACCCCAAATAATTATTCTGGGGCCGTCCTGTTCACCACAGCAGGGTCAGCAGTTTGCTCTGGCACCGACCCATGAAATGCCAGTCAAGACCATCAAAGCACAACTCACAGACACGGCAAAGTCCTCGAAAGGCAGAAGTGTGCCCAGCTGAGCACTACAGCTTAATGCTAAAGAAAACCCAAGCATTCTCATGGACAAAATCCTAAAATGTGATTTTATCTTAAGTGATTGTGTAAAGAGACATAAAATACATCAGACTAACCAAGTCAGACCTTGTAAATGGAGACAATACTACCAGGAAGATACTACTACTAGGAAGATTATACTACTAGCGTCACTGGTTTAGAGGAAAGGAAAGAACTTCACAGACATGGTTTTCACAACATAAGTGCTTACAGGCACATGACACATGGGTACCTCTCCCATTAAGAAAGCTTTCAAGCCATAAAAGACAACCAGGGCCCCTTAAAACTCTATCACAGGTACCAGATGGGATCACTAGACTGTTGTTGATGAACTGATTAATTGCCTACAAATTGTTGAACCTCTATCCTTGTGTGAAAGACCAGGCTAATTAAAGTGAGAACAAAACATGAGTAGGAAGTAACCAGGAAAAAGAACATTAAAGTCAAGGCAGATAGTCTAAAATCTTGTGCACAGACAATTCATTAACACATCTTAGTTCCTTTCTCATGGCCTAAGCAAAGCTGTTCTTTTTTTGAGAGTTTTTAGAGAGCAGATAGTTTTGAAAAATTCATTTTATGGAAAAAAAAAATCAAAATGAACATTGCCCACTTAAAGCTTTGCATTAATCTTAAGCACAAGACAATTCTCAGGCTATTTCAAAGCAAAATTTAATCTCTTCACACTTATAAACCAACCAAAAGACAGACTTGATGTTTTAAATAGTAAGTCCACCTACAGTACAATTGTTGAATCCGTGCCCAGAAGGTTACAGTTTTTAAGGGTACCTGGCAATCTGAAAATATAATATTCAAAGCTGGGTCTATCATAAATGAAATTTATAATTTTTCCAAATCAACATCTTATTTCAAAGTTTAAAAACCTCTCTTTTCTTTGCACATATGAAATAATGTTTTAATCTTTTTAAGACATGAACAATGACAAAAATGATACATGTTACATTCTATAACCACATGCCAAAATTTCAATGATTAACTCAATGTTTTAATTTCTATGATCTGAATGAAATCAGCTTTATTTTCTTTCTCATTGCTTGAGTTTCTGCTTCTAAGCAGACACAGGAAGAAGCAGTGGAAATCAAAACAGCAAATACTGGATTTCTGATGGTAACTATAATTTTGTTGCCTTCTGAATTCATTAAAAAAAATTCTTCCTCTACTTTTCTTAACACAAAATTGAAAACATACTACAGTGTTTTTTCCTTGCTTTTTCCACTTAACATTTTCTTTTGCTTTTAATATTCCCCTACCACAATTTTCAATATCTACTACACATAAATCTTATGGTGATGCCATTTAACTGCTTTTTACTTTAGAGATTTTAAATTATTTCCAATCTTTTGATCTGATTGCTAGCATGATAATTTTTATGCACAATTATGTTTGTACCTTCAGTTACTTAGGATAAATTCCTAGAAATTAATATACTAGTTCAAATAGTAAAAATATTTTGAAGTTATATAAAAAAATTGCTTTCCATAAAGATAATGAGATGGAGTACACATCTACTCTTTGGAAATGCTGATTCACTGCACATTAAACAATAACATTTTCTTTTTTTAAAAAACCTATTAACTTTAAATATTAATAATAGTATCTCATTGCCTTAATTTACATTTTTGTTAGTGACACTGAACTTTTTTATGCTTACAATGTATAATCTTATCTTCTCAAATTGTCTGTTTGGCCCTTTATCCACTGTTCCATTGTAATGTTAGTTTTTTCATATTAAACTACTATGACTCAACATAAATGTACATAACCCTTGCTTGACATCTAGAAATTTAAAATTGTTATGCCTAACCAATCAACCTTCCCTTTGTAATTAATTTTTCCACTACTTTCATACTTAGAAAATCCTTTCCCATTCCAATGACTGACGTATCATCCTCTTGTTCTTTTGTCTCATTTTGACATCTGTATGTTCAAGACACCTGGAGCTTGGTAAGGCTATGAGGATGTGGATTTGATATCTGGTAACATGCCAGCCAATGAATCATTATTTCCAAATTTTCCTGCTTATTTTTCCAGATTAACTTTTAAAACCACTTTGTCAGGTATCACTCTCCTCACTCCAAAACAATCTCATTTACATTCTTAAGGAAACTGCAATTAAACAATACATAAAAATCAGGAGAGCTGATGAGAGTTGAACCATAAAGAAGGCTGAGCGCTAAAGAACTGATGCTTTTAAACTGTAGTGCTGGAGAAAACTCTTGAGAGTCCCTTGGACTGCAAGTTCAAACCAGTCAATCCTAAAGGAAATCAATCCTGAATATTTTTTGGAAGGACTGATGCTGAAGCTCCAATACTTTGGCCACCTGATGCAAAGAACTGACTCAGAAAAGACCCTGATGCTGGGGAAGATTGAAGACAGGAGGAGAAGGGGATGACACAGGATGAGATGGTTCAATGACATCACCAACTCAGTGGACATGAGTTTGAGCAAGCTCCAGGAGTTGGTGATGGACAGGGAGGCCTGGTGTGCCCCAGTCCATGGGGCTGCAAAGAGTCGGACACGACTGAGCGACGGAACAAGAACGAAAATCAACCTGACAGAACCAGGTGCTATCAGGCATCCTCATCGAGTACCTGACTGTCATAGAAACACTTGCGGTAACTCGTTTGTTTACCAATGCATGGGCTTTTGAGATACCCCACGTCCAAGGCAGGAGCGGCAGCTGCGGTTCACTGGACCGGCCGTGTGGAGATGCCCCACGTCCAAGGTCAGAGAAACCCCAGTAAGACAGTAGGCACTGGAGTGGCTGTGAGGAGATGCCCCATGTCCACAGGCAAAGGAGAAGCCCCAGCAAGACAGTAAGAGGGGCGAATTCACGTTTAGAATCAAACCCCGTTCCCACCAGAGATGCTCAGAGGACTCAAACAAACCTTGTGCACACCGGGACCCAGGGACCCCACAGAGACTGAGACAGAACGGTGAGCATCTCCTGTGGAGGACCGGGTCGGCAGTGGTCTGCCGCAGGGACAGGGGCTCTGGGTGTGGGTGTGGCATAAGTCCTCTTGGAGGAAGTCGCCATTAACCACACCACAGAGCTGCCAGGACTTACACAGGACTGGGAAATACACTCCTGGAGGGCACAACAGAACCTTGTGCACCAGGACCCAGGAGAAAGCAGCAGTGACCCCACAGGAGACTTGCCTGTGGGTGTCGGGGAGCCTCCGGCGAAGGCGTGGGTCGGTGGTGGCCTGCTACAGGGTTGGGGGCACGGACTGTAGCAGTGCATACATGGGATCTTTTGAGGGAGGTCGCCATTATCCTCATTACCTCCACCATAGTTTCAATTTAGTTGCTCAGTCGTGTCGACTCTTTGCGACCCCATGAACTACAGCATGCCAGGCTTCCCTCCCCATCACCAACTCCCAGAGTTTACTCAAACTCACGTCCATTGAGTTGGTGATGCTATCCAACATATCTCACCCTCCACTGTCCCCTTCTCCTCTCACCTTCAATCCCTCCCAGCATCAGGGTCTTTTCAAATGAGTCAGCTCTTCACATCAGGTGGCCAAAGTATTGGAGTTTCAGCTTCAACATCAGTCCTTCCAATGAACACCCAGGACTGATCTCCTTTAGGATGGACTGGTTGGATCTCCTTGCAGTCCAAGGGACTCTCAAGAGTCTTCTCCAACACCACAGTTCAAAAGCATCAATTCTTTGGTGCTCAGCTTTCTTTATAGTCCAACTCTCACATCCATACATGACTACTTGACTAGACAAACCTCTGTTGGCAATGTCTCAGCTTTTTAATATGCTGTCTGGTTTGGCCATAACTTTTCTTCCAAGGAGTAAGTGCCTTTTGGTTTCATGGCTGCAGTCACCATCTGCAGATGAGCTATTTCAAACACTAAAAGATGATACTGTGCAAGTGCTGTGCTCAATATGCCAGCAAATTTGGAAAACTCGGCAGTGGCCACAGGACTGGAAAAGGTCAGTTTTCATTTCAATCCCTAAGAAAAGAAATGTCAAAGAATGTTCAAACTACCTCACAATTGCACTCATCTCACACGCTAGTAAAGTAATACTCAAAATTCTCCAAGAAAGGCTTTAACAATACGTGAACTATGAACTTCCAGATGTTCAAGCTGGTTTTAGAAAAGGCAGAGGAACCAGAGATCAAATTGCTGACATCCGCTGGATCATCGAAAAAGAAAGAGAGTTCCAGAAAAACATCTACTTCTGCTTTATTGACTATGCCAAAGTCTTTGACTGTGCGGATCACAATAAACTGTGGAAAATTCTTCAAGAGGTGGGAATACCAGACCACCTGACCTGCCTCTTGAGAAAGCTGTATGCAGGTCAGGAAGCAACAGTTAGAACTGGACATGGAACAACAGACTGGTTCCAAATTGGGAAAGGAGTACGTCAAGGCTGTATATTGTCACCCTGCTTATTTAACTTATATGCAGAGTACATCATGAGAAACGCTGGGCTGGAGGAAGCACAAGCTGGAATCAAGACTGCTGGGAGAAATATCAATAACCTCAGATATGCAGATGACACCACCCTTATGGCAGAAAGTGAAGAAGAACTAAAATGCCTCTTGACGAAAGTGAAAGAGGAGAGTGAAAAACTGGGCTTAAAACTCAACATTCAGAAAACTAAGATAATGGCATTCAGTCCCATCACTTAATGGCAAATAGACAGAGAAACGGTCGAAACAGTGTCAGACTTTATTTTTGGGGGCTCCAAAATCACTGCAGATGGTGACTGTAACCATGAAATTAAAAGACGCTTTACTCCTTGGAAAGAAAGTTATGACCAACCTAGACAGCATATTGAAAAGCAGAGACATTACTTTGCCAACAAAGGTCTGTCTAGTTAAGGCTATGGTTTTTCCAGTAGTCATGTATGGATGTGAGAGTTGGACTATAAAGAAAGCTGAGCACCAAAGAATTGATGCTTTTGAACTGTGGTGTTGGAGAAGACTCTTGAGAGTCCCTTGGACTGCAAGGAGATCAAACCAGTCCATCCTAAAGGAGATCAGTCCTGGGTGTTCATTGGAAGGACTGATGTTGAAGCTGAAGTTCCAATACTTTGGCCACCTGATGCGAAGAGCTGACTCATTGGAAAAGACCCTGATGCTGGGAAAGATTGAGGGCAGGAGGAGAAGGGGACAACAGAGGAGGAGATGGTTGGATGGCATCACTGACTCAATGGACATGGATTTGGTCTCCGGGAGTTGGTGATTGACAGGGAGGCCTGGCGTGCTGCGGTTCACGAGGTCGCAAAAGTCGGACACGACTGGGTGACTGAACTGAACTGAACTGACATGGGCTTTTGTTTCTGGTAACAATTTTTCTTTTCTTAGTGTATTAAAGAACTCATCCCCCATTTTACTACTGAATCTTTAACAGAATATACATCTGTATTTTGTCAATGCCTTTGTGACATTTTTTTGGGACTGTGTGTACTACTATGCTTTTTCCTCTAGATCGCATGTATGAAAGGGTTTCTTAATAGTAAGCCGTCCTTTAATTCCTGTCATAAGTCTACTCATAACAACAGTTTTTAATAAGTTGGTGATTTGCATTGCTTGTGTTCTACTTAACATTTTTACATGTAAATATTTCTATCTGGAGTCTTTTCAAAGATAATTTTCTGAATACTAAAATTTCATTGATTTCTATTTCAATTAGATGTTCAACTTCTATAGTTTATTTACATTTTCCCTGAACAACATTCATTTGGAGATTTCCAAATTGGTTTCTGCTTTTAAAATCTTTACTGAATTCCAGTTTATACTGTTTATGTTTTCTAATTTGCTGCACCTTTGATTTTCATTTTTCCTTTTGTTAGGTACCTTAAACATCTGTCTTCCCACTTCTTGTCTTCTATGTGTCCACCAACAATCAGCTACTTGATTTACCAAATCTCCTTTCTGTCCTGTGGTCTAATTTTTTATTTTTTTTACTTACTTGCAAGATGAATCTTAAGGTGTTTTGTGTTGTGCTGTGCTACTAACTTAAAATGTAAAGTGTCTGTTTCCATTCATATTGTGAACCTATTTTGGGACAGGCTGCTATGAAATGTTATGCCTTCTCACTATTAATTTTAATCAATAAAGTCATTGTAAGCTCACTATCACGTACTAGAACTTTCAGAATCTACTGTATACAATTTTATGTTTAAGATAACAGCCCAGTAACTAGACCTGGTCTTAGAAAGCTAGAAACTAACTGTGTTTTTACAGAAGATATGACTCCAGTGTTTTTTATTATTCATTCTCAGCACTACACAAGCCAAACACCTCAAAATAAATTAAGTATGTTAGAGGGAAGAAGTAAAATGGAATGAAATAACAAATTGAATGCTGGAAACTAAAATGTTTAATACAATGTAAATCTAAACAACTTAACTACTGAAATTAGGAAAAAATACACTTTAGAAGTCTCATGCTTCTTTTAGAAATGATAATCTGATTGTTGTGAAACTCAATATTTGTATATCTGCTATTCATGCATTCTTGCAATCTATTCAACTTTTTTTTAGCATATTAGGTTCCCTGGTATATTGTTACTATAATTTAGCCTGCATCTTCCTCTGTAATTTGTGTAGATTTTTCAGAAATGCTGCTTAATTACATCCACTGTTCCCTATGAAACTCACATGGACATTCCTATGAAAATACATTCTTTGAAATGCATTTTCTGTATTATACATAAGTAGGCAGGAAAGACTTTCCTAAAAGCATTAAAGATCTTTTATTTTTACTTCTGTGATTTACCCAAACTCATAATGACTCTACTGGTCATTAGGTGTTTTTATTCTTAAATAGAGAATATTTCATTTCATGTAGCAGCCTTTTCAACTTACATTCTTCCCTCAGAAGTTCACATTTCACTCTAGGTTGGTACAACTACCATGGAAAACAGTATGGATGTTCCTCAGAAAACTAAAAACAGAATTATCATATGATCCAGCAATGCCACTCCTGGGCATATATACAGAGAAAACTATGATTCAAAAAGATACATGCACCCCCATGTTCATAGCAGCACTATTCACAACAGCCAAGACATGGAAACAGCCTAAAGGCCCCTCAACAGATGAATGAATAAAGATGTGCTACATACACACAATGGGATATTACTGAGCCATAAAAAGGAGGAAATAATGCCCTGTGCAGCAACATGGATGCAATTAGAGATTATCATACTAAAGTGAAGTCAGAAAAATAAAGACAAATACCAGACGATATCACCTTTTTGTGGAATCTAAAATATGACACAGATGAACCTACCTAGGAAACAGAAACAGAGTCATGGACACAGAGAACGGACTCGTGGTTGCCAAGGGGAAGGGGGCTGGGGGAGGCAGAGTGGGAGGTTGAGGGTAGCAGATGGAAGCTTTTATATACAGAATGGATAAACAAAAAGGTCCTGCTACATAGCACAGAGAACTATATTTCATATCCTATGATTACACCATAATGGAAAAGAATATTTAAAAAAGAATGTGTACACATATATATGTATAACTGAATCACTTTGCTAAACAACAGTAACACTATATTTCAAAAAGTTTATGACAGATTTCTCTCCATCTCTTTTGAGATACTTGGGTAAACAGACAAGGAAGCCGCTTGCTTACATTTTTCATGGTAAAGACAACACGCACACGCTCCTCACAAGAACAATAGGATCATTTCCAGTGAACGATGACAGTCACACAGTTAACTATGTAACTCCCGTGGTACAGAGAGGTTTAAAAGCAAGCTAGGGCATGTGGGGCCAGAACATCCTACCTGCTTCCCGTCCAGCGTGCAGAGCCTCTTCACCACTCCTGAATCCAGCTTAATGGCTTCGGTGATATCTGTTAAGACCTGTTCGAAGGAGTGAGCCGTCTTCTTATTCAGGAGGATCCGCACAGCTTTTCGAGGCTTCACTCCACTTCGAATCACAGTCACTAATTTGGGCTTGATGAAATCTTTACTTTCCTTCACTTCACTCTTCACTGAGGAGGGGGGAGCCGAGGCTCGGGGGGTCCCACCCTTGATGTTCACAGACCAGTTCGGATTAACGTTTTTGGTGTAGTCCACTTTACGAAACGGTTCATTTGATGCGCACACGTAACTCTCACCTAAAATGAAAAAAAAAAAATCAGGTTTATCAATGTAATTATTCCCGCTGTAGAAGCATTTTCTATGAAGCACAAATGCTGTAAGTCCACTGAGTGACTCTTCAACTTAACAGGTTCCGCATTCTGCCCACACTCCTTTCTTTTTAATAGCATCTTGAGTGATGCCATTCATAATGTGTGAGTGAGTGAAACACACTGGACAAAGAAACTAAAGATGTGAGTTTTTTTCTGGTCACATGTCACCCTGAGTGGAGTGGCTTGTGAGATCTTAGTTCCCTGATCAGGGATCAAACCTGCGCCCTCAGCAGTGAAAATGCAGAGTCCTAACCACTGGACCACCGGGGAATTTCCTACACTTTGCTTCTCAGCATCATTGTCTACAAAGGGAAGTTGTTGAACCAGATGAATTCTAAGGTACTCCTTACTTAACAAAAGTCCATTAACTAATTTTTAATATCTCATTCTGGAAGAAATAACTGTCTCATAAGATAATATATTCACATAAAGAAGTAAAACTGTTTTCCTCCTCTTTCCAATTATGTATTTCAGCCCTCAAAGAAAAATTACTATAAAATTCACAGAGCTGACTAAATTATATTCAGTTATATGATCATTTACTCAATTAATGAAACTACAAAAATGAAGCAAGAGTTTTGTCAGCTCAAAGAAATATACCGCAAGAATTTTTTTCTTAATGGAAGAATGAATTTAAAATCATTAGTTTAAGTAGATAACCTTTTCAATGTCTACTTAAATGAGGAAGGATTATTAGTTAAAATGATGTGTTCATTATTCATGTAGCCCTTGGCTTAATTTTTACCAAGAAAAATATAACAACTATGTTATTTTTCAATTGGTTAACTGATCCAAATGTTTATTAATTTTAAGTTCCAAAATTATATATTGAAAAAAATCACAATTTTTCTCTTAGGAAACTTAGAAGTCATCCAATTCTTTTAGTCTCAACTTTCTGGCATAAAAGATAAAAGTATTACATGCTAAGATTTTCTCTAAAGTATCTTCTAACTCAAAAATAATTCACTTTTTTTCACATATGTAATATAATGGCCTCATTTTAAATAGATGATACAAGCCTTAAATGCTAAAAACAAAATAACCAAAATAGTAGAGGGGAATTCTTGAGGAAAACCTGTTAATGCAAATACTATTTTTAACTATTATCATAATGTTTTGAAGTCTTAATTAATGGAGAACTCAAAGATTCCCAAAGGTTATGTGAATAGTTCAGTAACAGATGAGACACAAAAGGATCTGAAAAGAGGAGCAGCGCCTTCTGTTTAAAGGTCTAACTGGGCCACTGCCCACGAAAAGTTAGGGAACCAGTCTCAGGCTTTAATGCTACTTCTTCACCAATACTCTGAAATCTAGCCCAACCATCACCATTTAGAGATTTTCCATCTTGGTAGGTTTATAATTTTTCACAATGTGGGAAAACGGCACATAATTCAAAAGTAAGTGTAAAAAAAAAAAAGTAAGTGTAAATTTAGTAAAATGGAACTATACATCATATACATGTATTCATGAGCTAAAATAAATCATTACAATCCTGCTTTAATTTTATAGAGAAAACCATTCTTACATTGAAAAGCTTACTATTTTTACCTATGATAAAGTTTAATTGCATGTTTGATCCAAAATATTAAGTTGGAAGATAAAAGAAGGAATCTCAGCAAGAAAAACTGATTGTTCTTTTTTAAGACCAGAGAAATCAGCTAGGGGAGAGTCTTTCCACACATTAAGAGAAATGACCATGGCAAAACAAGTGCAAGCTTAATAGCTTGCACTAGCTAGCCCCTGCAAAGCTGACACGTCAACCAGGAAAGCTGCCTGTTAAATTTTCCTTTTGCCTCTTTACACGAGGTCAGAATGCCAGAATGAAAACAGGTAAAGAAAGCCTGTCTCTCAATTTGGTGTGTGGTTTCAGATAAATTTTTCCTTCCTTCCTCTCTCTTCCTCTCTTCATAATGTTTCTATTAAAAAATTGTGGATCAGTTCTATAATAAATATGTAAAGTTCTGAACCTGGTCTGACTAATGCCCGCTGAACAGAGCTCACCCTGTTCTGCACCCACAGCAGACACAACCGCTGACAGAGCACCCTTCTGCTTAGCCCAGACTTCCTCCTCACCGTTCACAGGGAGCGCCTGCTCACGTGACAGGTGCCCCATGACGGCAAACCCACCCTGGCATCCTTGGCACTCAACATTTCAGCCCAAAGTTTCAGGACATGATCTGGAGGTCAGCCCTGAGCTTCTGAGTACTGGACACAGAAGTCCCTACAGACAGATGTCACGCCTTGACAGAGCAGCCACGAAGACGCCTCAGCCAGCTTCCCCTGGCTCCCCTCCATCAAACAGTCTCCTGACTACACTTCTGCCACTTACACAGATCTGCCTACAGGGAGAGAGTATGTGGACAAAAGCACTTAACATTTTGGTTCCTAAGGCAGTTACAGTTCCTGCTATTCAACAATAAACCCTTATTCTTCGTTAGACACCAGGCAACTACAAGACTGAGGAGAAGTAATCAGTCTTCCAACAACTAGATTTACGCTTCTGTGGGGATTTCTGTTTAAAATTCGTTAGCCCCCTGCCAATGCGTCACTTCTCCCTTTTCTCCAACCTGGTGGGGAACATCACTTCCTACTCAACTCCTCAGCCAGAGACCTAGGCGTCATCCCTCACCCTTACGGATTCCCCTACAAACTATATTCTGATATCAAGTTCCATTGGCTTTATCGTCTAAATATGTCTCTCTTAAAAAAAGATTTGGGGCTTCCCTGGTGCTCCAGTAGTTAAGAATCTGCCCTGCAATGCAAGGGACACCGGTTCGATCCCTAGTCCGGGAAGATCCCACATGCCACACGGCAACTAAGTCCGTGTGCCACAGTCACGGAGCCAGCGCTCCAGAGCCCAAGGGCCACACTGCTGAGCCCGCTGCCTGAGGGCTGTGCTCTGCAACAGGGGAGGCCACCACGACGAGAAGCCATGCATCACAGAGAGAGGAGCCCCCGCTGCTCGCAGCTAGAGAGAGCCTGTGCAGAGCAGCCAAGACTCCTCACAACCAAGATAAATAAATACCAAGAAAAGCAATTTACTGGAGCATCACTGCTGTACAATGTCGCATTAACCTTCTAAGTATTCCTAAAAACATCCCTCCTCTCCACCCTCATCACCACCTACTTCCCTCCTGGGTCAGTGAAAGAATCTGTTTCCTACACGTTCTCCAGAGAACACAAGTTTTCCAAAAGGCAGTGCATTTTATGCTAATGACACAACTGGAAAAGTATATCCTAAAGTAACGAACCCTGGTATATGGATAAAATGCTACATTGTGAGAGAAATTTTTTTCTTTTAAATCACATATTTAATTAAGAAAGTAATAATGCAATATTACCCAAATAAAATACAATAAACACATGCTCAATTATCATCCCTGGTGGCTCAGACAGTGAAGAGTCTGCGCGCAATGCGGGAGACCCAGGTTCAATCCCTGGGTTGGGAAGATCCCCTGGAGAAGGAAATGGCAAGCCACTCCAGTATTCGTGCCTGGAAAATCCCATGGATGGAGGAGCCTGGCAGGCTGCATACCACAGGGTTGCAAACAGGTGGACACAACTGAGCGACTTCAGTTTCATTTTCATATTGCAGAGAAGAGGCATTAAGGATTTATGCCGTAAGTTTATTTACAAACATATCTAGGATGCTGAGTTCAAGGGTTTGATCCTTTTAAGAGATTCCACCTCTTAATATGCTCCTCTTTCTATCTGTCTCACTGATTATTTTTTAAGCAGTTGATGTCTTACTATTAAGAAAGGTATAGCAAATCCAAACCCAAAGAACCAAGCCATCATAGCTAGTAACCTCCACTTGCTTTCCACTGAAAGTGGTATATTCTTCCCTGGACCCTCCTCATAGCAGCTCCTACGGACCACAGAGGATGTGGACCTCTGGATGCTCTGTCCCAGCACAGCGCTGCTGGAAGCTCTGCGAAAGATGCAGGGACTGAAGGCGGAGAAACAGTGGCTGCAAACCAGGCACTTCTTAGGGGACCTTGTTCCCCTAACTTGTCAGAGAATCTTTTAAACTTTTACCAAGACACATTACGCACTCACCAAAACAAGGAATAAACATCTCATTTAAAATGAAAGCTATAAATGTGTTATGTATATATCTAAATATCATACATGGATGTATCAAAAATAAAGCCATCCCTGAGGATGGTCAGAGTTGACCTGACATTCACAGCTAGATCTCAGGGTCTGGTCTGAGATGGTCCGGCCTGTGTTCCTCTGTGGGTATCACTTCACAGAATATCCGTCAAATGAAGCCGAGTGACACAAAAAGCTCACTCAGCGACCGCCGCCTCTCACCAGCTCTCGCTCTTTCCTCAGCCTGGCCTGCCCTCACTGTAACATTTAGTAGGACACTGAGTCACAGAACTGCCCTTCTCCTGACGACACCCAGTGCAGAATGAGTCCCTGCTTCCTCAGATCCTCCCTGAAATGACCCACCCGAAGCCCAATCTCTGTGACAGCCGCCACGCCTCCTCCTGAGTTGCCCCGCGGACTCCTGTGGGGTCCAGTCCTGCTTCCTGCCGTGAGCGGGAAACTCAGCTTGCTAAATCTGGGTGTGCTCTTGGCGGTCTTCAGCTGAAGAGAACTGAGGTATGTACACACACTCAGACATATTTATATTCTGGCTCTAATAACAGTTCTTTGACCATAACACACTGGTGGGAAATCATGTTATAAATTATGATCACAAGAACACTATACAGAAGAGGATTTGTATGCAGAGAACAAACCAGTGGTCATCAGAGGGGAGAGGAGTTGGGAAAGTGGCAAATAGGTGAAAAGGATTAACAGTTACAAACTACCAGTTAGAAAGAGAGTAAGTCACAGGACTCTGAGATACACCACAAGGAATATAACCAACATTTTATGATAATATTGTATGGTGTGTAATCCGTAAAAGTATTCAATCACTATTCTTATGCCTGAAACTAATACTGTTAGTTGACTATACCTCAATGAACCTTTTTTTTTTTTAAAGGATTCGTTTTCCATGTAGAAGGATGGACAGAATCAGGAGGTGGTTACACATCACCCTAACTGTTTCCAAGCTCAGTGTGGAATAGAAAGATTTCCAACTTCTGACTCTCTCCAGAGGCGTGACTACAGCTTCTTACCACTGACATCTGTTCAGAGATGCTCCCTATAACTTCACATTAAGCAGGCTGACCGACCGTCAGCAGCTGTGGAATGTAACCTGGGTACCTGCTAACCATTAACTTTCATCCTTACTTAACCAAATGAACTGTCTCGTCTTTAGGAGGCAAGAGGCTATTAAAAGCTAGGAACTTCCCAAATTCTTCTCTGAACAGCTCCACCTCCTACAGACATGCCTCAGTCTGCGCCAGTTCTCTCACCTCCTTCCCTTCTCGGCGACAAGGGCACTCTCCTCCCACTCAACGTCAAGTCCCGTGCCCAACATTTGGATCCTTCCTGCCCCTCATGCTGAGGTTTCAGGTCAGGCACGTTCTTCTTTGTTCACCCAGGATTATACACAGGTGCCTCCAACCTTAACCACACTCAAATCCTCCCCCTCTTCATTCCTTTCCATTCCTACCCGAGGCACTCTGGTTTCCATTCACCCCTTGGTGGCTCAGAAGATAAAGAATCTGCCTGCAAAATGGGAGACCTGGGTTCGATCCCTGGGTTGGGAAGATCCTCTGGAGAAGGGAATGGCAACCCACTCCAGTATTTTTGCCTGAGAAATCCCATAGACAGAGGAGCCTGGTGGGCTATAGTCCACGGGGTCACAAATAGTTGGACAGAACTGAGCAACCAACACACGCAGTGCCCAGCTAGACAGTACTCATCTGCTTTCCCCACTTCCTCACCCACATTTTGCCCTTAAGCCCCTGCAGCATCACCTCTGCGTCCTGCGCCCCCCTGGCTGACACGCCCTGACCCCAGGCATCTCTCTCCTGCCACATGGAAGGCACATGCTGCAATGTCACTTGATGTCTTCTGAGGGCGCTGGACACCAGTCACGAGTTGTCTCCTGCAAATCCTTTTCTTCCTCAGCTTCCACGATCTAATTTCTTCCGGCTTACCTCACTTCTTTGGCCCTCCTTCTTGGTTGGTTTGTCAGAATTCCCTTCCCACCCTCCGTCCACCCCATCCTCCTCAGACCCTGTGAGCAGCTGCATCCACCCACAGACGGCTTCAACCCCCACCTGGACGCCGAGGACATCTCCAGTCCAGCCCTCTCGAGTTCAAGCCACTTACAAACCATCTCTACCGGGTAAGTGTGGTTAGCTCGAACGCCACGTCTGAAGCTAACCTCACTCCTCAGCATTGCCACTCGACCTGCAATGCTTCACTTGTGGAATTCACCAACCTAAGGCAACACCACTTACACAGTCACCCAGGCAAAACCCCAGACTCCTGCCTCTCTTTTCTCTGCCCACATTTAGCAGACTTGGCCATACTGCTGACTGTGGCCGAAGCATCCCGGGAGCCCACCCCTGCAACCCTGCCCTCTTCCAGGTCTCCCCGGATCAGAGGAGTTACGTGGCAGGCCTCACCAGCTCAGCCTCCACAGAGCTGTCAGCAAGCTTGGAAAAATGTAGATCTGATGTCTTTTGCCTGCATTGCTGCTGTTAGAATAAAGGCCCAACTCCTCAGCACACTTCCATTCACCTCCCGCCACTTCCACCCAGGCTCCCAAGTATTGTCCCACCAGGATGCATGCACGTTCCTCCCAAACTCACCACACCCTGTTCTCATTCTCACTCATATGCTGGAAATAGCCTTCTTCTTCCTCCCTCCTTACCTTTTTTTTACTGACCAGTCAAGATTCATCACCCCTGGCAAGGAGGTAAAGCAATAGGAATTTTGATATATTGTTGGAACTTCCATGTACTTTAAACTGGTTCAATCACTGAGGAAAAACAGGTGGGCATTATCTAGGGATGGGTAAGCTGACAATGTACACATCATACAGGTATCCACCCCAGGAAAATTCCCTGAAGAAACTGGTGTATATGGCAGCCATTAAAAAGAATGCATTTGAATCAGTTCTAATGAGGTGGATAAAACTGGAGCCTATTATACAGAGTGAAGTAAGTCAGAAAGAAAAACACCAATACAGTATACTAATGCATATATATGGAATTTAGAAAGATGGTAACGACCTTATATGCCAGACAGCAAAAGAGACACAGATGTAAAGAACAGTCTTTTGGACTTTGGGAGAAGGCAAGGGTGGGATGATTTGAGAAGGTAGCGTTGAAACATGTATATTATCATATGTGAAACAGATCGCCAGTCCAGGTTGTATGCATGAGACAGGGTGCTCAGGGCTGGTGCACTGGGATGATCCTGAGGGATGGGATGGGGAGGGTGGGAGGGGGGCTCAGGATGGGGACACATGTGCATCCATGGCGGATTCATGTCCAATGCATGGCCAAAAACCACTACAATATTGTACAGTAATTAGCCTCCAATTAAAATAAGTAAATTTAAAAGAAAAGAAACTGGTGTATATGGGCACCAGAGTTCACACACACACACGTGTTTACAGAAGTGTTGCTCAGTAGTCAAAGATGACAATCAACCCATATGTCCAGCAAGAGAACAGACAGTGGTGTGATCATATAATATACTACTGTGCAGTGATGAACAAACAAGCTACAGACAACAATTTGGACGAATTTTGCAAATAGTGAGCAAAAGACGAAAAAAGAATAGAATGCAGTAGGATTTAATTTCTTTAAACTCAAAACAAATAAAATTGAACTATACTGGTTAGGGATGCCCTCATCAGTGGTAAAAGCCCAGAGAAGCAGGAGCCGGACTACTGTAACTTGGGAAGAGCAGCAACTAGGAAGGGACAGGGAGCGCTTTCAGACGCCGGCAACACCCTCCTGCTTTTTCTCTGCAGGCCATGCATCTTGCAGGGTCTTAGTTTCCTAACGAGGGGCTGAACCAGGGCCCCGGCAGTGAAAGCAGAGAGCCCTAATCATGAGGCAGCCCGGGAACTCCCAGAGCTCTACTTCTCGATAGGAGTCACAAAGGTGTTCCCTTCGTCACAATTCACTGGGCTACACATGTACGTTTTATGAATTTTCTATAGATAAGTTTCAAAATTTTAAAAATTATGTTGCTCTTCAGTGTATTTACTGTATCCTGCGTCTACATTGTGCTAACCTCTCATAATCATTTATTCTTTATCTGTCTCATCTGCTGGTCCTCAGGGGAGAATTTCTTTTGTGTGTGATGGTTTTATTGAAGAACCCAGATACCCAGGCCTCACCACAGTTCATCTGAACCGGAAACACGGGAACGTGTGACCAGAGCATGTGACAAAGGCTTCCAAATTTCACAGCTGACTTTGAACACAATCTGGTTACAAGCCACTGCTCAGACTGGAAGCTCCCTGAAAACACCAACA
The DNA here is from genome assembly GCF_910594005.1 of Cervus elaphus. Classification (NCBI taxonomy): domain Eukaryota; kingdom Metazoa; phylum Chordata; class Mammalia; order Artiodactyla; family Cervidae; genus Cervus; species Cervus elaphus. Next base: position 61,946,987 of record NC_057819.1, on the reverse strand, counting down.
CCCCTTTCTTCACAGTCCCCACTCCGAGCCCAGCACCTGGTACATAGGAGGCACCCGAAACACGTTCGTCAAAGTCCTGACGAAGGCGCATACTTCCAGAGCAAACCTGCCCATCTCGCCGTTTGGATCTGCATTGCTTCTAGGTTAAACGTTTGCACGGTGTAGGTGTCGACATGGAATGACCGTGAAAGGCTCAGGCCAGGCTCCTGAAGGATGCCGTGTGTGGTCCGAGACACTCTGAGGTCATGAAAGCCCCTCAGAGGGCAACCAAAGGCATAGAGGAAACCAAGCAGGTGGGGAGGGCTGCCTGGTGCCCACCGAAATGTTCATTTCAGACCGTGACACATTTCTAGTCCAATAAATGTAAGTGAAAGTGTTACCTACTCAGAAACGTCTGACTCTTTGTGACCCTATGGACTATAGCCCACCAGGCTCCTCTGTCCATGGAATTCTCCAGGCAAGAATACTGGAAGGGTTGCTGTTTCCTTCTCCAGGGGATCTTCCTAACCCAGGGATCGAACCTGGGTATCCTGCATTGCAGACAGATTCTTCACTGTCTGAGCCATCAAGGAGGCCCCCAATAAATGCAATGTGTCTTTCAATCAATGGAACATGTGTGCATATGTGTTTTTGTGTGAATTATATGTGAAATACATTTTAATAGCTAAATCACAGTAACCCCTCGACATTTAAAATGTCAACTTGCTATTGTTTGGTTGCTAAATCATGTCTGACTCCGTTGCAACCCCATGGACTGTGGCCCACCAGGCTCCTCTGTCCAAGGGATTTCCCAGGCAAGAATACTGGAGTGGGTTGCCAGTTCCTTCTCCAGGGGATCTTCCCGATCCAAGGATCAAACCCATGTCTCCTGCATTGGCAAGAAGATTCTTTACCACTGAGCCACTTACTGTTGGAAACTGTAAATAGCTAAATGAAAATTCACAGTTGGAAGTTTCACAACACTATGTTTTAGCCCTATCGGTTACTATGAAAGTCTCCTATCCACCTCTGTTAAAATATTTACAGTAACTATCTAACAGCATTAATTAACTATATTTACAAACTATTTGACATTCATGGCAGAAACTCAGATATACAAAACTTGGACACTGAGACTATACCTAACTCTGGGAGTAGAAGCAAGCAATAAACTTCATGATGAAAAAGAAAACTTGTTTACAAGTCTAAAGTGCAAGGACTCATCAAGCTTAAAGTAAACCTCCCCCCGCCCCCACGCACAGATTTAAATATGGTAACAAAGGGGAGGAAAGGAAAAACAAACTCTGGCTGACACTTTAGGTCCAATATCACCAAAAAATCTTAGAAACCTAAATTCTTTCCCAACTTCCAAACTTGAGGGAAAAAATTACATCTAAAGGAATGTAACCAAGAAAAATAAACTTGGGTATGTTGCATCTATAAGATGATTTGGTGTCCTTAGTCAAGCACAACATTTGTGAGACTGTCCTACTGGGCGGTAACAAAGTGCATGCTGTGCTGCGTCACTCAGCCGTGTCTTCCTCTTTGCGACCCTCCAGGCTCCTCTGTCCATGGGGATTCTCCAGGCAAGAATCCTGGAGTGGGCTACCATGCCCTCCTCAGAAATAATGTGAGTATCTCCATCTAAAGCACACCAAAGATAAGTTCCCACACCCAGCTGGTTAAGAAAAATACAGAGTAAGAAAAAGTAAGACTGACTTGCTACCCTGTCACGGCAAACAGCTTAATTGGGTTTTCCACCCAAACCGCACAGTGCCCAGAATTTAAACTTTCGTGAACCGGAACAACGCTCACCGCTTTCGCCCGGAGGCTGGACCACTGCTGCTACCTTCACAAAATGAATATAATAGTCCTTCCGGCAGCGCAGGGCTGAGGACACAAAATGGTCTTCACCTCCAAGACCAGCGCTCCTTCAGGACATCTGAAGGCAAATGGCTGAAGACAACCTCCTAAAGCGCCATCCAGGGGTACAGCCTGTGATACCCGCCACTGAGGAAGGGGTGGAAAAGCTACACCGCACATCAGAATACCTAGGAGGAAGTAGGAGCACCACTCCACGCTTCAGCATTGAAACCTGGGAGAAGTTAACGTAAGACCAAAGAAATCATGTAAAAGCAAAAACAAAAATGCCACTCACCAAAAAGCCTTAAAGCTGGGAAATTAAAAAAAAAAGCCTAATCTCAGCAAACAGTCAGACATAACTTGGCAACTCAACAACAATCTCCTGGTAGGATGGAACCCACAGATCAGATCCATTATCTGTCTTCTTGCTCCTCAAACCTGAGCCAACCATACCCCACAAGCCACAAGCACCCATCATGGCAATTTTAATTCTGTACTTATTTATCTTGGCAGAGCTACATGGCTTACTTGATTTCAATTCACTGACCAGGGACTGAATCCGGGCCATGGCAGTAAAAGCCCAGAACCCTAACATCTAGGCCACCAGGGAACTCCCAGTTCTGTACTTAATTTGACAATAAGACTTAAAATGCTTACACCGTCCTATCTGGGACAGCTGAAGGTCTACTCCTAAAGCAAGCGCAGCCAGGCCACTCTGTGCCCACAGCCTCCACGCTTCTAGCATCATGTCATGTAATTCTGCTGGGAGGTAAAGAGGAGGAAGAGGACTTACTCCATGCACAGAGTTAAGGCCAGAGGACATAGTCTTAGCTGTGAGAATGAAGGTTCACGAGTCCTGCAAAGCTGACTCTCGCGCGGCATGAAACTCAGCACAGCACGCCTGACCAGGGTTCAGCACCATGACCACACTGCGAGCTACAATTTACTTTCAGCAAATAGCATCTGGAGCTTTACGTGGCTGTTTTGCATTTTTATCGGTTATACAGTTTTGTTGGCTTTTAGGTTGTCAATTTGTTTGTCTAGCTGTACTGGTGTCTAAGACCTATATGCACAGGTACATCTGCCTTAATAAATATTTAAGTGACAGTGTGTTTAAAAGAACTAAGGCAGTGCTGGGTTTCTGCAACTTGGCTGCGAGGTTTTTGCATTTTTTTTCAATTTTAATTACCCCAACAATGCAAGAAGTTTGAGAAATGCTGCAGTTTTAAGGATACTGAGAAAGAGATCTTCAAACCAAAATGTGGCCATCTAGGGGACCTCCCTGGAGTCCCAGTGGTTAAGGATCCACCTTCCAACACAGGGGACATGGGTTCAACCTCTGGTTAGGGAATTAAGACCCCACATGCCGTGGGGTAGCTAAGCTCGTGTACCACAACTACTGAATCCATGTTCCACAACTAAAGAGAAGTCTGCACGCCGAACTAAGACCCGTGAAGTCAAACAAATAAATAATAAAAAAAAACTTGCCCATCTAACAAAATCTGTAAGTAAACTGGGGCATAATGGACACAGGGTCAGTCCTGCAATTGGCTCATCATCTGAACAGAGGTGAACTTTCCTCCACAGAGTCTCCCCAGTCCACCAGTCATAAGATTTCACGACTAATCTCAGAGGAAGACTTGGCTCCAATTTTAAGCGAGACATTGATAGTGAGAACAGCTCAAAAAAATTCAGTCAAGTGGTTAAAAGATAAAGAAACCAGATGTTTGGCAAAAAAAAAAAAGTGGTTACATTTTGGGGATGGGCAGAAAGGGGAAACAGTAGAGCGAAGCATGACCACTGTCATAAGATGTGTGAAGGGCTGCATTTAGTCCCATCTGAAGTCGTATGGCTCCAAATGGTGGCTCTAGAATTACAGGGGGAAGTTACAAGGACACACATTTTTGTTTGAGATGCCGAGGAGCACTCCCATTAATCAAAGAGCCACAGCATGCCAGAACTCTGCTGAGTGTTTCATATACAAGGTTTACGTGAAACGTTCTAGCCATTGGCCTTAATCACTAAACTAAGAAGAGTCTTTCTCCAAGGCTTGATGAAGAATATAACCAGTAGTAAGTTTCTGTAACTCCCTTTTTCTTTTCTTGATTCCTTAACAGATGAGGTAAAAATGCTGTTAAGAAACAGAGATAATGAGCAAGGATACTAGGGAAGAGAGCATCCATCACTGTCTTTCAGAAATAATTACACTGTTATTACATAAAAATTAAGAAGGGCATCCCCCGTGGCTCAGAGGTAAAGAATCTACCTGCAATGCAGAAGACACCAGTTCAATCCCTGTGTCAGGAAGATCCCCTGGAGAAGGAAATGGCAACCCACTCAAGTATTCTTGCCTGGGAAATCCCATGGACAGAGGAGCCTGGCGAGCTACAGTTCACATGGTCACAAAAGGATCAAACACAACTCAGTGACTCAGTTCAGTTCAGTTGCTCAGTCGAGTCTGACTCTGCGACCTCATGGACTGCAGCATGCCAGGCTTCTCTGTCCATCACCAACTCCCGGAGTTGACTCAAACACATGTCCATTGATTTGGTGAAGCCATCCAAACATCTCATCCTCTGTCGTCCCCTTCTCCTCCTGCCTTCAATCTTTTGCAGCATCAGGGTCTTTTCAAATGAGTCAACTCTTCGCATGAGGTAGCCAAAGTACTGGGAGTTTCAGCTTTAACATCAGTCCTTCCAATGAATATTCAGGACTGATTTCCTTTAGGATGGTCTGGTTGGATCTCCTTGCAGTCCAAGGGACTCTCAAGAGTCTTCTCCAACACCACAGTTCAAAAGCATCAATTCTTCGGCGCTCAGCTTTCTTTATAGTCCAACTCTCACATCCATACATGACTACTAGAAAAACCATAGCCTTGACTAGATGGACCTTTATTGGCAAAGTAATGTCTCTGCTTTTCAATATGCTGTCTAGGTTGGTCATAACTTTCCTTCCAAGGAGTAAGCATCTTTTAATTTCATGGCTGCAATCACCATCTGCAGTGATTTTGGAGCCCAGAAAAATAAAGTCAGCCACTGTTTCCCCATCTATTTGCCATGAGGTGATGGGACCAGATGCCAAGGTCTTAGTTTTCTGAATGTTGAGCTTTAAGCCCAGTTTTTAACTCTCCTCTTTCACTTTCATCAAGAAGCTCTTTAGTTCTACTTCACTTTCTGCCATAAGGGTGGTGTCATCTGCATATCTGAGGTTACTGATATTTCTCCCCGAAACCTTGATTCCAGCTTGTCCAGTGATTCTCATGATGTACTCTGCATATAAGTTAAATAAGCAGGGTGACAATATACAGCTTTGACGTACTCCTTTCCCAATTTGGAACCAGTCTGTTGTTCCATGTCCAGTTCTAACTGTTGCTTCCTGACCTGCATACAGCTTTCTCAAGAGGCAGGTCAGGTGGTCTGGTATTCCCATCTCTTTCAGAATTTTCCAGTTTGTGGTGATCCACACAGTCAAAGGCTTTGGCACAGTCAATAAAGCAGAAATAGATATTTTTCTGGAACTCTCTTGCTTTTTTGATAATCCAATGGATGTTGGCAATTTGATCTCTGGTTATTCTGCCTTTTCTAAAACCAGCTTGAACATCTGGAAGTTCACAGTTTACATATTGCTGAAGGCTGGCTTGGAGAATTTTGAGCATTACTTTACTAGCGTGTGAGATGAGTGCAATAGTGTGGTAGTTTGAGCATTCTTTGGCATTGTCTTTCTTTGGGACTTGAATGAAAACTGACCTTTTCCAGTCCTGTGGCCACTGCTGAGTTTTCCAAATTTTCTGGCATATTGAGTGCAGCACTTTCACACATCATCTTTCAGGATTTGAAATAGCTCAACTGGAATCCCATCACATCCACTAGCTTCGTTTGCAGTGATGCTTCCTAAGACCCACTTGACTTTGCATTCCAGAATGTCTGGCTCGATGTAAGTGGTCACACCATTGTGACTATCTGAGTTGTGAAGATCATTTTTGCATAGTTCTTCTGTTTATTCTTGCCACCTCTTCTTAATAGCTTCTGCTTCTGCTAGGTCCATATAATTTCTGTCCTTTATTGTACCCATCAATGCATGAAATGTTCCCTTGGTATCTCTAATTTTTTTGAAAGGATCTCTAGTCTTTCCCATTCTATTGTTTCCCTCTATTTCTTTGCACTGATCACTGAGAAAGGCTTTCTTATCTCTCCTTACTATTCTTTGAAACTCTGCGTTCACATGCGTATATCTTCCCTTTTCACTTCTCTTAACAGCTATTTGTAAGGCTTCCTCAGACAGCCATTCTGCCTTTTTGCATTTCTTTTTCTTGGGGATGGTCTTGATCCCTGTCTCCTGTACAATGTCATGAACCTCCATCCATAGTTCTTCAGGCACTCTGTTTATAAGATCTAATCCCTTGAATCTATTTCTCACTTCCACTGTATAATTGTAAGGGATTCAATTTAGGTCATACCTGAATGGTCTAGTGGTTTTCCCTACTTTCTTCAATTTAAGTTTGAATTTGGCAATAAGGAGTTCATGATCTGAGCCACGGTCAGCTCCCGGTCTTGTTTTTGCTGACCGCATAGAGCTTCTCCATCTTTGGCTGCAAATGATATAATCAATCTGGTTTCAGTATTAACCATCTGGTGATGTCCATGTGTAGATCTTCTCTTGTGTTGTTCAAAGAGGGTGTTTGCTATGACCAGTGCGTTCTCCGGGCAAAACTCTATTAGCCTTTGCCCTGCTTCGTTCTGTACTCTAAGGTGAAATTTGCCTGTTACTCCAGGTGTTTCTTGACTTCCTACTTTTGCATTCCGGTCCCCTGTAATGAAAAGGACGTCTTTTTTGGGTGCAAACTGTTCAGTTTCAGCTTCTTCGGCATTATTGGTCAGGGCATAGACCTGGATTACTGATGTTGATAGTGATAGTGATAGTGATAGTGATACTGATATACTGATAGTGATATTGAATGGTTTACCTTGTAAATGAACAGAGATTATTCTGTTGTTTTTGAGATTGCATCCAAGTACTGCATTTCAGAGTCTTTCATTGACCATGATGGCTACTCCATTTCTTCTAAGGGATTCCTGCCCACAGTAGTAGATATAATGGTCATCTGAGTTAAATTCTCCCATTCCAGTCCATTTTAGTTTTCTGATTCCTAAAATGTCGATGTTCACTCTTGCCATCTCCTGTTTGACCGCTTCCAGTTCACCTTGATTCATGGCCCTAACATCCCAGGTTTATACCCAGTAGTGGATGTGACTGGTCATGGAAGGAAAGCTGTAAAGAGCAACTCAGTGTCTAAGCAACAGAAAATTAACAAAGGAATCTGAGATTTGTAAAACATACACAGTGAAGGAAGAAACAAATCAGTGAGAATTTAAAAACTTCTATTGGGATATATTTTGGTTGCTAGTGATTGTAATTTAACCAATGTATAAACAAAAAACACAGTCAGTCACAACTGTAGATTAGTTATGTTGAGATGTTACTAAATGTTATAATCAAAAGTACCAAAGTTGATCTCACAAATCAATATTTTCCCATTCTTTCAGTCTCAAAGGTAGTAGCTTCTGATATATTACAATATGGCCAGTCTAGTGGTTTAGGCTGCAGGAGATATGGCAAACAGGATAAAATAGCCTGAATTAGAATGGAAATTATTGCATTTTCTAATGAATAAAAGAATGAAAAGCGTTAGTTGCTCAGTCATGACTGACTCTTTGCAACTCCACTGACTGTAACCCACTAGGCTCCTCTGTCCATGTAATTCTCCAGGCAAGAATACTGGAGTATGTTGTCATTTCCTTCTCCAGGGGATCTTCCTGACCCAGGGATTGAACCCAGATCTCCTGCACTGCAGGCAGATTCTTTACCATCTGAGCCACCAGGGAAGTCCCAACACATAGAATTTTAAAATGTACATCATATCTATATATGAAATAAATTTTGTAAAAACAATACTTAAAATAAGAATATGAAAAGATGAACAAAACTAAGTCTTTGCTATGTCAGAGAACTAACTCAAAGCATATGCTGAAAATATTAGGGGGCTTAGAATAGTCCTGGGATTTAACACACATATTCAAAATAAAGGTATAAGAATTTGATTATGAAAGATTTCCAGAGGGAAAAGTCAAGTCAGGCATCTCAGACACTAGTGAAATTGACAAGTTGTTAACATATAAACATACTGTATCCTTTTTCCTTGAATAAAATCTTATTTTAAAACTGAGACAAAAGACAAGGAATATTTGCCAGTGACATGAACTGAGTCCACCTCTGCAAATGTAGCTAACGTTCAGCTGGTTGTCTTAACTAAGAAAGATTTTTTAAACACAAATACCCACTTATTCCCACCTATCAAAATTATCTTCTATATGGCACAAAGGTGAAACAAATCAAACATCATGTGCCAGAAGTATTTCTTGATAGGACAAAGGAATGAACAAGATGACCATGGTCCCAACACCCAATGGGTTTGTAATTTCCTCTTTCCTGAGAACATTCTATGGAGAAGAACCTCCTAGAGGTTACTGGAGATTCTAAGAACTCCATCTGAACCTGGGTAACCACATTCAAACACAAAACCTAGCCAAGTTTTAAAGAGAGACATGGAGGCAGACGGATCATTTCTCTTTCGCACTTCCAGAAGCATTTCTCAAGATCACTAAACTTTAAGCAGGAAGGCTTCTTAGCGATGACATAACCTTCCTCATTTTGCAGATGAGGAAGCGGCACCCTGCAGAATCTGAATGCATGGACCTTACTGAGCGGGTATACCTGTCAATACATGGTTCACTTTAGGAACTACACACAAAACATCCTCAAACTGCCTTTACATCCACAGTGACTGATAAATTACTGCACTCTTTTTTTTTTTTTTTCCCCCAAATACAAATGACTGGCGGGTCTGGCTGCAGCAGTGATGCAGCTCTAGATTGCTGACACCTAACCTATGTAAACTTCAGGGGTCAGAAGAGACCCCATCTCAGAGGTGGTAGAACACAGCAGTTAAAGAATACAGACGTTCAAAGGCCCAGGAGGAAGAACCCAGGTTCCAGCCCCACCTCTTCTGAGTGGTGCGAGGGGAGAATTTCTCTGTCCTCTGATTTCAACCTCCCTAGCTGCAAAATGGGGAAGACAATGCAGCCATATGCCACAAGGATAACAAGGGTGAAATAAAAACACATAAAGTATCTCACAGAATACCTGCATCTCACACAATGATTGCCTATAAAACGTAGAAAAAAAATCGTAGTTATCTTAAGAAAAGGATCCCTCATCTTTAGGGTAATGGTTTACTTTAACAATAGAAGAGAGAAAAACAGAAGTGGGAGGAGCAGAGGCTGGTGGGGATGAGAAGCAGAGACGCAGCCAGGCAGTACAGATGCACAGAAGCTCCCTGGCCTCTCTATGATGAAGAAGGCAGTGCGACAGTCACTGCTCAAGGATTCTGGTTCCCTTTACTTTATATCACAGGGCCATAAAAACATCCATTTCCATAGTTTAAAACCTCATGAAATAGTGACCTTCTCTTAACTTCCAGCATATCACTATGTCAGAACTTCATCTCACAAATGTTCTCCCAAGTATTTCCTTTCATCTTAGAATTCATTTTAGAAATCTTTATGCTTCAAATGAAAATTTCTCTTCCCTTAACCCCTGGAAAGAGCTTCCTGTGCAGCTGCAGTATAGCAGACCTGAGTTCCCCTGTTTTGAGGAAATGAGATGAAGAAAAAAAAATCAGATTTATAGAAGCAAGTACTGCAGAAGAGTACATTGTCTTCACCATGATGAGTCAGCAGGGCATCTCTGATTCATCGGAAATACAATCCAATTTTCCAAGACACACATTTTCACAAATATACAGGAACAACCTTATTCAAACTTAGTTCATAGTTTGAATTTTCTCTTGACAATCAAGAAACTTAGAGGGAAAGTCATTTTCTGGGCTTTATTGCAGTGGCTTCTCTTGGCACATGGGCGCAGTTGGTCTGGCACAGCATGTGGGATCTTCCTGCACCAGGGATGGAACACGTGTCTCCTGAACCGGCAGGGGGATTCTTTACCACTGAGCCACTGGTGAAGCCCCCTCTAGAATGCGAGCACCGTGAGGGAAAAAACTGCACCCCCCACACCTTGAAAAAGAACTATCCTCTCAATCAACAACACTTTGAGCCCAATGACCCTGAGATCTGGAATAGAGTTCACAGAAAGATGATATTTGAAGAGGGTCTTGAAGGAGATAGGAGTCTCCCAGGTAGAGAAGTATTTGCAGAGTGAAGAGCCAATGTTAACTATTATGTCCAGTCATCATACTTGCTGTATATAAATGTGCCCTGCTTTTCACTATGTGCAAATATCTTACAGGGGATTCTCAGGCGGCTCAGTGGTAAAGAATGTGCCTGCCAATGCAGGAGATGCAAGAGACGCAGGTTTGACCTCTGGGTTGGGATTATCCCCGGGCACCAATCTCCAGTATTCTCACTTGGGAAATCCCCTGGGCAGAGGACCCGGGAGGGCTACAGTTCGTGGAGTCAGAGTGGGACACGACTGAGCAAGCAGGCACACACACAAGTATCTTGTATCTCGTGGGTTTATGTTGCTTTCACTATAACAAGTTCCAAGAGCTCAGGTTCTACTATTAGTATAAAAGTCTACCTTTCAAGGGGGATAAAACCTATAATGTGAGTTCTTATGGGAGACTCATTTTTACTCAAAAGTAACTGTCACTATATTTTGATCCAACACCTTCAAGGAGATTGAATAACCAAAGAGACTGAATAACCAGAGTCAATAAACTGAGCATAGTAGGAAAACCTCAGAAGTTTCAAATGCTTGATTTCTTTTAGAACTTAATTTTTCTCAAATTCAAGCTAATTTAAGACAGCTTAATGGAAGAAGCTTATTCATTGTTGAATAAGGGGGAAAAGGTATAAATGATATAAAGTGACACATTACTTTGTAATGAAAGAGGCAGACATAGGCAGCAACTATTTAGGCTCCTTGCAAACAATTTATCAGAGCCACATACCCACTCCTTGTAGTGTAGGCATTTGCTACCTTGTCAATTCTCTGGAAGGTAGTTTCTGGGTGTAGGGAGGCACCCCAGACCATCACACAACAAATAACCACTTAGGCAGGGGAAGGGTATATATTTTAGATCAGATGGGATCTAACTTAGGGGATCTGCCAACCTTTCTTTCTACAGGATGCTGAGGCCATGAATGCAGGTGAATTATTTTCAAATCCACAGTCAGCAGAACCTAGGGACGTCAACTTGGTCATGCATTCTTTCCACTGTCCTTGGGCATTTGTCTTTGGAACATCAAAATTACAGGTCAAGCTCTGAAAAAGAGAACACTCAAGAAACAACACTGAGCCCAAGAGTGCTGAGAACCTGGAACATGTAAGCCGGACATCCTCTGTTATTTATCAGAGCTGCAACACAGTTGGCTAGCTCATGGCTTCAGACAGTTCAACCTGTGTTTCCCAATACTGACTGCTATGACTACAGTCCTTTGAGAGAAGGTCCCTATCCAGTTATATGGACTAAATAGGATTATACGGATGCACAGCACCAACTCGTTGAAATTTTTAATGCAGCAAGGGGAGTTAAACCATTAGGCTGGGCTTCCCTGATAGTTTAGTTGGTAAAGAATCTGCCTGCAATGCAGGAGACCACAGTTCGATTCCTGGGTTGGGAAGATCTTCTGGAAAAGGGATAGGCTACCCACTCCAGTATTCTGGCCTAGAGAATTCCATGGACTGGATAGTCCATGGGGGTAGCAAAGAGTCGGACACAACTAAGTGACTTTCACTTTCAAGGTGCCCGCTGGTTAGTGCAGTGCAGGAGTACCAGCCTACACCTGAACAGTTTTTAGTCTCCAGAGGCTCTCAAGGGCAGAAGAAAAAATCTGGGCCATGCAAATTTCTTTTGTCATCTGAGTTCAATAAGCTTGAGGCTCTGAATGAGTGTTCATGCCCAGCTATCTTGAGTCATCATTTTCTATTCTTCACAGCAAATATTTTAGAAAAAAACATTTTAGGAAAAACAGTTATCTCCTAAACTACACATTTCACAGAATGGAAGAGGCAGAGGAGAGAACAGCTAAACATAATGGTATAAAAACTTACTATCAGAAAATCTTTATTAAAAATGATGAACTAAGATGAAATAGTCAGTTTTGACGACATGGGTGATACTGATGCAAGTAACTTCACAGATAGCTCATTAGTCCTTCTGCATGATAAAGCTGAACATTTGAGTACACAATTTACCTAAATGTTGAAACTATTTAAATTACTGAATGGCTGGTATTAAGCATCGATGGGTCTTTCTTAAAAACTGCCTTGAAATAGGGTATCCCACTCATTTTGCGGGAAATTCACGACTCAAAGATCTATTGTCAAAGAGAATGCCACTACGACAAAAGAAGTGCTTAAATTTTCTTCATTTGCAGTGATTTTACTACATTTAAAAATATATAATTTTATTACATTTGAAACAAGTGGGCAATTGGCTATACTAGGGAAATAGTTCTGTTGCAAATATTTATTCTACCACTTTTCATATTGTGGTGTAATTTGGACTGTATACTTATGGTTCCCTCTCCTACAGAAATCAGTGAACAAACGATTAGAAGGATATTTATCAACCTTCAGTTTACAGTTTGAGAATTAGATTCAGTAGACCATGTACCACTTGAGCAATGACAAACTCAGTACACAATATGTGCTTTCAATTAATATGTATAATGGAAATGCTGACCATCTCCCCTAGATGATATTCATCTTTGGATTACATTCATCTCATGCAGCTAACACTATTAAAATTATTTCAGAAAAGGATATTAAAACTACTGTCCCTTCTCAGACCATACTAGGCACAGTTTCCCAAGGGCATGTGAGTAATGAATATTTAAGCAAAAGGCACTGCCTCCATCCTTCCATGGGGCCACTAGCCTAGCCTCCGGTCAATTAGAAAATTTGTCACTCAGTTTTTAAGTATCTAGGCAAATGTTACTTTTAAGTTTGCAACAGGATAAAGCAATAAAACTTTTAACAATGTATCTTAATTTTAATACTCTGCTGGTTGTCATGCCTCAGATAGCATTTAAGACCAAAACACTCAAATGTGCAGGAGAATTTGTGAAGTCATAAACACACACAGAGAGAAAAGACAACGTAATTTTGGCTGAGTCCTCATCTAGCCTAGAGCAGGGAAAACTTTCCGTAACAGTGACTAAACAGAAACCCAACCACTTTAAGGACTCCATGGTGTGGCTACATCTGTTTATTAAACTCAACCCAGTGATCTCTGACAACCTAGAAGGGTGGGATGGGGTGGGAGATAGGAGGGAGGTTCAAAAGGGAGGGGACACACGTATACTTGTGGTTGACTGAGGTTGATGTATGGCAGAAACCACCACAATACTGTAAAGTAATTACCCTCCAATAAAAATTTTAAAAAGTGAATTGTAGGTGAACGGACATATACTGCATGTCCTGTATGACAAGGCATGTTGCTTAAGTTTCCTCATGCATAAAACGGACATAGTGCCTTCAGAGCACAAGAACACGGTGAGTTACTATAAGAAAAATAGTTGGCTTCAAGTTCAGTTTCCTTCTCCTGCCAAGCCAGTATAGGTATGACTACCACAGCAGTATGTGCTATTTGCGTTAAGATGCATGAGGGGCTTTCCCTGGAGGTCTGTTTAAGATTTTTCATTTCTTGCAGGGGGTATGGGTTCGATTCCTGGTGGGGGAACTAAGATCCCACATGCCGCACAGCACAGCCAAAATTTAAAAAATTAAATTATAAAAAAGATGCATGACAGCAGGCTGCATATAAACACAGTAAGCACATACTTGGGTTCTGAACTTTATGGGTCATGTTTAATTCTGGATGTAGGTTCTTAACTACTAGTGACGATTTCTCTCCCTGAAGCGAAAGAAGCCTAAATACTGCAGGAATTCAAGGATGACCCAAAATAAGGCCAAACAGTCTGAGTCCAGCATGGTAACAGGCCTCAATTGCTGATTCTGTGGCCTCTATCTCCCTAACTAGGAAAGATTAACCTTGAATCACCTCATTACCAACCAATCCTGGAAAACTCTTATCACAGCCCTTCTCAACCTCAGTAGTACATTCAAATCCCCTGAGGAGCTTTTAAAACTCCAGATGGTCAGACCACACCCCAGGCCAATTTACATCCAAATACCTGGGAAGGGGGCCCAGGCACCCTCACTTCTTAAAGTCCCCAGTGATCCAAGATGCAACCAAGGTTGAGAATCACAGTCTCCGGATCACCTCTCCTGACCTCATGGAACTTCTGCTGCAAGGCAAACCAGGAGAGGCAACCTAGAGTGTTTCACAAACAGCTTCTGAGCAGACCCGGTACAACAGGGTCCCGAAAGCCGAACCACCACGGGTGCCCGTTCTGAGCTCCACACAGAGGGATGGACAGACAGCTTACGAGCTAGAGGGTTACCCAGATCCTCACGGGAGAGCCCCTTTCACAATGATGGAGCACTTCAAAAGAGCAAATATCGAAAATAAGTTCACCCATCTTGAGAGATGTCACAAAGCCCGTTAGGATTTCTCACTTTTTTTTTTCACCACCTGTCTCTTAGGAAGGCCCGAGTGTCTGTGAACGCACGCCCCGCACACAGAACCCGTGGAACAGCAGAGAACCCCAACATCCCCGCGGCCGCCTGGAATCGCCGCCCCTCCGCCCCCGCCGCAGGCTGCCCAGCCGGTGCACCTGTCGCCGGCGGCGCCGCACCTGCCGCGCCCGGCCCTCCTCGCCTACCTTCCAGCAGCTCGTCCAGGCTGGTGACCTTCCGGCTGCCGTCGATGGTGTAGATGGTGCGGACGCCCTGGGGCAGGTTCACGTTGTCAGACAGGGAGCGGGTGAGCTCCATGAGCAGCGCGTCGAAGGACCGGAAGCGGTCGCTGGAGATGGCAAACACCAGGCCCTTGAAGTAGCGGTCCCCATTCCGGTAGAAGCGCGCCTTCTTGGCCTTCTTCTCCGAGCTCAGGGCCTGCAGGGTCCGCGTGCGGTAGAAGCTGCAGTGGGCGCTGTGCGCCGGGCTGGGGATGAGCCCGTTGCCTTTGGGGCCCGAGCCGCTGCTGCCGGCGGAGGAGCTGGGCGCCCCTCTCCGCGACCCCGGCCGCGGCCGTTTGTCCCGTTCCTCAAAGTGCTCCAGCTCGATACTCCTGGTGCTGGCCATCGCGGCTGCTCCGGGCCGCCCGGCCAAGCACGTCCCAGCCGGAGGCTCCAGGCAGCCCGGGGTCAAGGCGAGAACCGGCTCGGGAGCGTCGGGCTACGAGAGCGCCTCAGCGCGCCGGGACACCTGGCCCGGACATCCCGCCCCCTCCGCGCAGGTGGAGCCGCGGAGGCCCGCGCCCCCTAAAAGTGGCCGCCGCGCCGAGCTGCCCAGCTCATTGTCCGGCGCGCTCCGCTCGGTCCCTCCCGCCGCCCGGGAGCCGCACGCCCCCCGGGCACCTCCTCCACCCGGTCACGCCTCACCACTCCCGCCCCGGAGTCCGCTGGCCGCCGTCAAGTTGGGCCGCCCGAGGCTCGCCCCCGGTCCGCAGGCGCACACAAAGCTCTCCGCCCGCCGCTCCCGGGAGCCTAGGGGAAGGGAGGGAGGGGCCGCGAGCGTGGGAGAGGCGCCGCGGGGGCGTCGGCCCGGCCCCAGCCCGCGCGCCCGGCCTGAGGCCCGGGATGCAGCGCCGCCGCCGCCTCGCTTGCCCCCAGGCCCCGCCCGAGAGCACCGCGCGGAGGCTTGTCCCGCGCAGAGTCGGGCCCTAGGGGGAAACAACGCAGCCCGCCTCCCCCGCAGCCGGCTGGCCCGGCCCACCCACGGGCATCCGCCCCCGGGCCCGACCACTCTGCCTGCCCGGCCCGCTGCAGGGCAGGAGGGGGGCTTCCTGCTCCCCAAGGAATCCCAAACCCCAGAGGGAGGGAGGTGGGCCAAGAGGAGGAGGAGGGGGCCGCACGTGGGGGCGCCGAGGCTCTGCGGCGCCGGAGAAGCGGATCCTCCCGGGTCCTAGGCGGCCCCGCCCGCCTGACAGCCACAACCCCGCGCCGCGCGCTGATGGGCGCAGCCGCGGCGCGCGCTCCTCCGCCTTGGAAACGGAACCGCGCAGGTCAAAAAAACTACAAAGGAAGGAGATTCAAGGGCAGGGATCACATCCCTTAGCCAGCCTCCAAATGAGGAGCCGAGGTCACACTAGGGCACCTGAAACATGGCACTGGATTGGGGCGCACGATTTATTTTTCAAAGGAAATCTGGAGCTTTATTTAAAAATCCTTTGATAAAGCACCTTCTGTTGCAGGTTCGCTAACACGGTATGTTCGGTAACTTTGAATGAATGAAAGGTCAGACTTTATTGTTTCTTGAGGAATTTAATTAACAAACATTTATTAAAGCATGCAACGTTCCAGGCATTGTCTCTTTCACTGGGGATGCATTAGTAAACAGACAATCCCCGCACCCCACCACCTGCATCTAAGTGATACTTATCAATTTGAGCTTCTTGTTAAGTAATAGGTCGGTTATTTGTAAGCACCTGTCATAGTGGAAATCTTAATTTAGTAGTGCCTGGTCAACAGTAAAAGCATATTTTCCAAAGGCTTGAGAGAAATACTAGTTACTTCCATTTCACAATTAGAAAAGATGAAACTAAAAGAAATTTGGCGCTAATCTGACAGGTGGGTAAATTACCCTGAGGCCTTAGGTTATTTAGCACCTGGTTCTCTGAGTGGCCCTAGATAGCAAATCCAAACCACCTGTAAGGTTAGAACATGGATGCTTTTCTTGGAATGAATTAAGTCCTGAAGGTGCATGAATAAGAAAAGGCAGAAAATATGATGGAGTTTCTCAGTAGCTGTGAAGTTGAACTGGCATGCAGTGCCCCAGAAGCTTCCTTCTTGCTCAGGGCACCATAGTTCCCCCAGGACAAGCTCAGGACACATGTGGGCATACCTGACTTCTAGAACCAGTACTGGGATGCTGGGAAGTCAGGGCTGACCTGTCACTTAAATGTAGTTTTCCAGTGGGGAGATTGTGAAATTAGGTCCATGGCCATGATAGACCTCAACCCAAGCCAATTAAATCTGAATCTCTGGAGTTGGGCTTCCCAAACAGTAGATTTTAGAAGTACATATAAGGTACAGCCAGGGTTTCCAATGATAGGCTGTAACATCAAGATTCAAACAGATCAGTGTTGATTCTCAAACTTTGATGTACTTACACGTAGTGGGGTAAATCTCATGTCAGTTCTGAGTCAGTAGGTCTTTGGTGAAATTTGAGATTCTGTATTTCTGATAAGTCTCCGTGCATGTGTGCTCCTGCGTGCTCAGTTACCCAGTTGTGTCAGCCTCTTTGCAACCCCATGGACTGTAGCCTGCAAGGCTCTTCTGTCCATGGAATTCTCCAGGCAAGAATACTGGAGTGGGTTTCCATTTCCTACTCCAGGGGATCTTCCTGACCCAGGGATCGAAACTGCATCTCCTGCCTTGACTGGCAGATTCTTTACCATCTGAGCTACCTGGGAAGCCCCAGATAATGCCAGTACTGCTAGTCTTGATACAACACTGAGAAACAAGAACCTAGATGCCAAATTTCTTAAAATAAGTCCTCCTTAAGTAGTAGTCTGCAGGGCCTATCAACTATGTAAATGGTTTTAAATGGGTGGTTCATTTGCTTTGTTATTCAGTTCAGTCACTCATTTGTGTCCGACTCTTTGTGAACACACGGACTATAGCAAGCCGGGCTTCCCTATCCATCACCAACTCTCAGAGCTTGCTCAAACTCATGTCCATCAAATCAGTGATGCCATCCAACCAACTCATCCTCTGTTGTCCCCTTCTCCTTCTGCCTTCAATCTTTCCCAGCATCAGGGTCTTTTCTAAGGAGTCAGTTCTTCACATCAGGTGTCCAAAGTATTGGGGCTTCAGCTTCACCATCAGTCTTTCCAGTGAACTCCCAGGACTGATCTGCTTTAGGATGGGCTGGTTGGTTCTCCTTGCAGTCCAAGGGACTCTCAAGAGTTCTCCAACACCACTGTTCAAAAGCAATAAATTCGTTGGTGCTCAGCCTTCTTTATAGTCCAACTTTCACGTCCATACATGACTACTGAAAAACCATACTTTGACTAGATGGACCTTTGTTGGCAAAGTAATGTCTCTGTTTTGTAATACGCTGTCTAGGTTGGTTATAGCTTTTCTTCCAAGGAGCAAGCATCTTTTAATTTCATGGCTGCAGTCACCATCTGCAGTGATTTTGGAGCTCAAGGCAATAGAGTTTGTCACTGTTTCCATCATTTCCCCATGTATTTGCCATGAAGTGATGGGACTCTGATTCCATGATCTTAATTTTCTCAATGTTAAGTTTTAAGCCAACTTTTTCCACTCTCCTTTTTCACTTTCATCAAGAGGATCTTTAGTTCTTCTTCACTTTCCACCATAAGGGTGGTGTCATCTACATATCTGAGGTTATTGATATTTCTCCCCATAATCTTGATTCCAGCTTGTGCTTCACCCAGCCTGGCATTTTGCAGGATATATTCTGCATGTAAGTTAAATAAGCAGGGTGACAATATACAGCCTTCACGTACTCCTTTCCTGATTTGGAACCAGTCTGTTATTCCATGTCAAGTTCTAACTGTTGCTTCTTGACCTGCATACAGATTTCTCACGAGGCTGGTAAGGTAGTCTGGCATGTCCATCTCTTTAAGAATTTTCCACAGTTTGTTGTGATCCACACAGTCAAAGGCTTTGGCATAGTCAATAAAGCAGAAATAGATATTTTTCTGGAACTCTCGTGCTTTTTTGATAATCCAACAGATGTTGGCAATTTCATCTCTGGTTCCTCTGCCTTTTCTAAAACCAGTTTGAACATCTGGAAGTTCACGGTTCACATACTGTTTAAGTCTGGCTTGGAGAATTTTGAGCATTACTTTGCTAGCGTGTGAGATGAGTGCATTTGTGCAGTAATTTGAACGTTCTTTGGCATTGCCCTTCTTTTGGATTGGAATGAAAACTGACCTTTTCTAGTCCTGTGGCCACTGCTGAGTTTTCCAAATTTGCTGAAATATTGAGTGCAACACTTTAACAGCATCATCTTTTAGGATTTGAAATAGCTCAGCTGGAATTCCATCACCTCCAACTAGCTTTGTGCATAGTGATGCTTGCTAAGGCCCACTTTGCTTTTCAGCATATCTGGCTTGAGGTGAGTGATCACATCATTGTGGTTATCTGGGTCATGAAGATTTTTTTTTTTTTTTTAAGATCTTTTTTGTATAGTTCTTCTGTGTATTCTTGCCACCTTGTCTTAATATCTTCTGCTTCTGTTAGGTCCATACCATCTCTGTCCTTTATTGTTCCCATCTTTGCATGAAATGTTCCCTTGGTATCTCTCATTTTCTTGAAGAGATCTCTAGTCTTTCTCATTCTATTGTTTCCCTCTATTTCTTTGCACTGATCAATGAGGAAGACTTTCTTATCTCTCCTTGCTATTCTTTGAAACTCTGAATTCAGGTGGGTATATCTTACCTTTTCTCCTTTGCCTTTAGCTTCTTTTCTTTTCTCAGATATTTGTAAGGCCTCCTCCAATAACCATTTTGCCTTTTTGCATTTCTTTTTCTTGGGGATGGTCTTGATCCCTGCCTCCTGTACAATGTCATGAGCCTCCATCCATAGTTCTTCAGGCACCCTATCAGATCTAATCCCTTGAATCAATTTGTCACTTCCACTGTATAATCATAAGGGATTTGATTTAGGTCATACCTGGATGGTCTAATGGTTTTCCCTTCTTTCTTCTTTCTCCTTTTGCAATAAGGAGTTCATAATCTGAGCCACAGTCAGCCCCCAGTCTTGTTTTTGCTGACCGTATAGAGTTTCTCCATCTTTCGCTGCAAAGATTTCAGACTGAAATCAATCTGATTTTAGTGTTGACCATCTGGTGATGTCCATGTGTCGAGTCTTCTCTTGGGTTGTTGGATGAGGGTGTTTGCGATGACCAGTGTGTTCTCTTGGGAAAGCTCTCTTATCCTTTGCCCTGCTTCATTCTATACTCCAAGGCCAAATTTGCCTGTTACTCCAGGTATCTCTTGACTTCCTACTTTTGCATTCCAGCCCCCTATAATGAAAAGGATATCTTTTGGGGGTGTTAGTTCTAGAAGGTCTTGTAGGTCTTCATAGAACTGTTCAACTTCAGCTTCTTCAGCATTACTGGTTGGGGCATAGACTTGGATTACTATGATATTGAATGGTTTGCCTTGGAAATGAACAGAGATCATTCTGTCGTTTTTGAGACTGCACCCAGGAACTGCATTTTGGTGGAAGCCAGATGTCTTTCATGATGTAGGCTTGGAAGTAATACATGGTCATTTCTGCAAACGAGATGATGTTACAAAGTTCAGCCTTGTTTAATGTGGCAGAAGACTACAGCACTATGTCTATCAGGAACTCACTGGGGTCGTCGTGCAGGCTGGCAGCACAGGTTCAGTCAATCAAGCTTTAGGACATACACACGTTCTCACTCAAGGATTCCTAATGAAAGATTTCACCCTTCTTAAACAGTGAGTACAATGATGTAATATGCCAGTGTTTTAACATTATTCTCTAAGGTTCTGTCCCTAAGTTGACAAAGATTATGGCTTTTCACGAGAAGAGAGGGGGGAGAAGAGAAGTATTAATATTTCCGAAGCTGTTTCCTAATGTAAAAAGTCATTTTGTTCCTGCTTTTTACATTATTCTGTTTGAAGAATTTTATCCCTGATCTTCATAGAAGAATTAAGATGCAATCACTTTTCATAAGATATTTGCTTAGTGAATATGGCTTATATCAAGACCCAGCTGGCCCAAATTTAAAGATTTATTGGGGTGGGAAAAATTAGTTCAGCATTATAATTCTAATGCAAACAAAATTTGGGGGTACTAGGTAGGCAGCCGGAGAAGGCAATGGCACCCTACTCTAGTACTCTTGCCTGGAAAATCCCATGGACAGAGGACCCTGGTAGGCTGCAGTTCATGGGGTCATGAAGAGTCGGACATGACTGAGCAACTTCACTCTCACTTTTCACTTTCATGCATTGGCGAAGGAAATGGCAATCCACTCCAGTGTTCTTGCCTGGAGAATCCCAGGGATGGCGGGGCCTGGTGGGCTGCCGTCTATGGGATTGCACAGAGTCGGACACGACTGAAGTGATTTAGCAGCAGCAGCAGGTAGGCAACTATTAATTAATTTGATTACTTTGTGATTTAAAATTTATAAAGCAAATACTCCCCTTTCAAGGGGCTGCAGAATTTGCAAAGTAAGATATATCCTTTCTTTCCTGAGATGCCCCCCTTTTTATCTAACCAAGAAACACTATCTGATTTGCTAATCGTTCATCCTTCCAAGTGAAAGTCAAAGTCGCTCAGTAGTGTCCTGCTCTTTGCAATCCCATGGACTTTACAGTCCATGGAATTCACCAGGACAGAATACTGGAGTGGGTAGCCTATCCATTCTCCAGGGGATCTTCCCGACCCAGGGATCGAACTGGGGTCTCCCACATTGCAGGCGGATTCTTTACCAACTGAGCTGTCAGGGAACCCCTCTTAGTCAAACATTTATCTGAATAAAAATTGCTGTGCAGAGTACTTAAAAATGGTTCCTCCAGGAGGGGATATATGTATACATATAGCTGACTCACTTTGTACAGCAGAAACGAACACAACATTGTAAAGCAACTATACCCCAGTTGAAAACAAAACAAAACAAAAACAAATGAAAAAGAAGGAGACCTTATTTGGAAATAAGGCCTTTGAAGGTGTTAGTAGTTAAGATGAGGTCATATTGGAGTAGGGCGGGCCTTGAATCTCACCTAAGATGCCTTATAAGAAGAGACCCAGACACACAAGGAGAAGGTCATGTGAAGATCGATCCCCACCAGGAGACAGCACGGGCATGCGGCCCCAGCCAAGCAGTGTCAGCCCATCAAAGCCGGAAGAGGCAGGAAGGGCCCCTCATAGAACCTCAGGGGGACATGGCCCCATGACACTTTGTTCTTGGACTTCTGGCCCCTAGGACCACCAGAGAAGAGAGAATAAATTCTTGTTGTTTTATGCCTTAAAAAAAAAAAAAATCATCTCTAAGCTACAGAGGATCCAAGAATATCAATCCAAAATCTCTTCTGCATTTATTTTTTGCAGGGTTAGAAAGAACTCCTTTCTGCTCTGGATATATAATATTTTTAAATCACAAAGTACCCAGGACATGTGAAACTTTTCTTAATGCTATCCAAGACGGATCATCTGAAAACCACCTGGGGCAGAAAAATTCAACCAGGCTGGAAGGAAAGGTGATTGTTCTTTGTTCTCAACACATCTCTCCAGATTTCACATATGAGCAACAGAATTTTAGAGCTGCCTTTAGCCAAGTGGTAACTCCTGCCCCCATCCCCATTTCCACATTGATTAAGAAATACAATACTAATTTTTATTTGACATAATTTGTCTAAATGAGATTTATTTATTCCATACTTCCTTGTGAAGCTTTACCTAAGAAACTCGCCTTGAACATCTCCTGGGTTTGCTTCACACTACTTTACTTCTCAAATGCATTGGCTAGTCTTCATTTTTGGCCAGAACCTTCTGCTTTCAGAGGCAGTTTTCCAGCCACTCCATTATTTATTACATAAAGGGTGCTTGCAAACCTTTTAGACGTCACTGTGCTAAGACTTTCTGCTGTCTCATGTTTTCATTTCTGTTCACTGTGTGCCAAGCATTTCTTCTAGAAGCAAAAGTGATGAAACAACTATTTTCAGTGAAAAGGCCGAGTGAACATGAACTTGAATTTTTGAAAGAGCATTATTTTTATTTAATAATCTTTAATGATTATAAACTTAGTGTTTTTTGTCACACTTTAACAAGAAAGTATATAAAGCCCAGAGGTTCAGAGACTCTGTGCCCCACCGTATAACCAGAACCACGACTGGAAGAAAGACTCAAACTCTTCTCTCATTTTTTGTTTTCCCTTGAGAGCTTTAACTGTCCTTTGCAGCCATGATGCTTGTAGCACTTCACAAATAAATTTGACTTTGCAAATACAGATGAGAGAATGATTAAAACTACCCTTTCAGGTTTAGAAAATTGGTTAAGTCTTTCAAAAATTTCAAGTTTAATTTTTTAGTGAAAATATCAGATAAGTGGAAGAAAAATTAAGATATGCATGCTTGAAATGTTTATAGAACACAAGTGTGTGGAGTTTTTTTTCCTTATAAGAAAACTGTGGTTTAATAGTTCTTCTAATAGGTCTACTTTCACTTCTAATGGTCCATTTCACTTCCATGAAGTGTCTAGTCAAAGACTCCCACTTTTCAAGTAAATTCTCTGTATTCTAATTATACTGAGTTATTCTGTCATTTTTCAGTCAGTAAAGAATCTGCTTGCAGTGCAGGAGACCCAGGTTCTATCCCTGGATGGGCAAGATCCCCTGGAGAAGGAAATGGTAACCCACTCCAGTATTCTTGCTTGAAGAATCCCATGGACAGAGGAGCCTGGTGGGCTACAGCTCATGGGGTCACCAAAGAGTTGGACACAACTTAGGAGCTAAACCACCACCATCTGCAATAACTTTTAAAGTGAAAATAATGGAAACATTAAAACTATAAAGTAACTCTTTTTAGAAATTGGAACTTTTTTGTCTTAAATATCCCTAGGAAGAAAGTCTAGGCACTTACTAGTATCCCTACTTTCAGATAAGGGGATGGAGATCCAGTCAGTGATTTTCAACAATTATTTAATTATTTGATATTTAGTAATATCAAAAGTGGAAGACCATGGAAAAGAACTATATAGTATTCTCATTTTGTTTCTGAAGAATCAAATTTCTCAAACCAATATAAAATTTACTCTTTGAATGTAGGCTTTTTGCTTCATTTAAAATTCAAAAGAATTACTGTGTTTGTCTTAAAATCAATCATGATAGTGGTTTCCTCCTCTCGATAGCACCTTTCATATTTATATTAATACTGAATATGACAAACTGTGTTACTGTCATTCTATATATGAGATTAAAATAATGATGGTCATGAGTACTTAAAGGATAATAAAGCTTTCATAATGATTGATAAGCAGTTATGACCTAGTTAAAGAAACAGATTACAGACAAGGAAATAGGAAAGATTAAGCAGCAGAAATAGAAATTGACTCTGGGGTATGCTAACTCTAGAAGGTGTTCATTTCAGGCTTTCAAAATTGATTAATCACAAGGAGGTCTCTTTAGGAGTTTATGGTTAAAAATTAATGATCTTTATACCTATGGTAGGTTTGTAATGGAAATTAGCTGGTTATTTTAGGGCAAATGTTTTATACCTCATATACATATTTGAAAAACTTTTATATTAAAACAATATATTTATCTTATATACAGAAATAATGGTACTATTCAGACTTTATCAGTCCCTGTTAGTAAATCTATACTCACTTGGCTATGCATTTAGTTAAAAAAAATAGCTTTTCCTTGATACTTTCCAGAGTCCTATCTGAAGTAACTGCTATTGATCATGATTTACTGGTCATACAAATTATTTGTTATATATGCATGTATATCTGTGTTTGTTCACTTGTTTGTATGTGTAGGTGTGTGTGTATATATGTTTTATATATGCATATATATAATGTATATATAAAAAATTTAAGGTGAAGAGGTATACGCGTATGATTGCCCAATAATATATATTTTAATGTAACTGATATGTTCATTTTTAATAGTTTGGTAGCAATGTAAAATTACATTTCTTTCAGTATTATGATTAATTATAGTTACTGTTTATTATTATTACTTCAATAGTACAGACATGCCTCAAAGATATTTCCAGTTTGATTCCAGACCACTGGAATAAAGCAAATATCACAGTGAGTCATACAAATTTGTTTTCCCAGTGCATATAAACGTTATGTTTACACTATACTATAGCTGAAACTCCAATACTTTGGCCACCTCATGCGAACAGTTGACTCATTGGAAAAGACCCTGATGCTGGAAGGGATTGGGGGCAGGAGGAGAAGGGGACGACAGAGGATGAGATGGTTGGATGGCATCACCGACTCGATGGACATGAGTTTGAGTAAACTCCGGGAGTTTGTGATGGACAGGGAGGTCTGGCGTGCTGCGATTCATGGGGTCACAAAGAGTCGGACATGACTGAGTGACTGAACTGAACTGAACTGATAGTCTGTTATGTATGCAATAGCATTATGTCTAAAAAATGTACATATATTAATTAAAAATACTTTTAAAGAAATGCATCCACATTCAGTATCAGAAAAATCTATTATAATAATTTAAGAATTACTAATAATTATTTGGAGCAAATGAATGATTTAAAAATTCTGGATTGAGTCACAGACTAAATGGTATCAGTCAGCTCTAAAATTATGTTTTCCTTTATTAGTTATTCATGGTAAATAGATGGGGAAACAGGGGAAACACTGACTGACTTTTTTTGGGGGGCTCTAAAATTACTGAAGATGGTGACTAGAGCCATGAAATTAAAAGACACTTACTTCTTGGAAGAAAAGTTATGATCAACCTAGAATGCATATTAAAAAGCAGAGATAATACCTTGCCAACAAAGGTCCATCTAGTCAAGGCTGTGGTTTTTCCAGTAGTCATGTATGGATGTGAAAGTTGGACTATAAAGAAAGCTGAGCACTGAAGAACTGATGCTTTTGAACTATGGTGTTGGAGAAGACTCTTGAGAGTCCCTTGGACTGCAAGGAGATCCAACCAGTCCATCCTAAAGCCGATCAGTCCTGGGTGTTCATTGGAAGGACTGCTGTTGAAGCTGAAACTCCAATACTTTGACCACCTGATGCAAAGAACTGACTCATTGGAAAAGACACTGATCCTGGGAAAGATTGAAGGCGGGAGGAGAAGGGGACAACAGAGGATGAGATGGTTGGATGGCATCACCAACTCAATGGACATGAGTTTGAGTAAACTCCAGGAGTTGGTGATGGACAGGGATGCATGGCATGCTGCAGTCCATGGGGTCGCAAAGAGTCAGATATGACTGGGTAACTGAACTAACTATTAGTTACGGGACTTCCCTGGTGGGTCAGATGGTAAAGAATCTGCCTGCAATGTGGGAGGCCAGGGTTCAAACCCTGGGTTGGGAAGATCCTCTTGAGAAGGGGATGGCTACCCACTCCAGCATTCTTAACCTGGAGAATCCCAAGGACAGAGGAGCCTGGCGGGCTACAGTCCATAGGGCTGGAAAGACTCTTGACATACCAAAACACTCTGTACCTTAAGTTTTCTGTTTTTCTTTTTTTGGTTTGTCTGTTTTTGTTTTTAATTATGAACCTCAGACTGACAGAAAAAAGCGCAAATTCAGTACAAAGCAGTTTTTTTCCTGAATCATTTGAGATTAAGTTGCCAACATGATGTCTCATCATCCCTAGATAATTTACTGTGTATTTTTTTGAAAATAGAAACATTCTCCTACACAGCATGATGATGCAAGTATCAAACTCAGGAATTTAACACTGATACATTGCTACCACCTAATCCTCAGAACCCATTCAAATTTTCCAGATGCCCCAATAATGTCACTTTAAGTGAAAGGATCCAATTCAGAATCTCTATGTGCTGCTTTGTCTTGTTTCTGTAGTCTGTTTCAACTGGAATGGTTTCTCTGACTTTCCTGGACCTCCAGGACCTTGACTGACACTTTTGAAGATTGTGTTGTTTAGAGGAGCTTCCCAGGTGGCTCAGTGGTAAAGAATCTTTCTGCCAACCCAGGAGGTGCAGGTTCCATCTCTGGGTCAGGAAGATCCCCCAGAAAAGGAGATGGCAGAGAAGCCTGGCGGAGGGATCAGACACGACCTAGTAACAGCATGCTGTTTAATCTCTAAGTCACGTCTGACTCTTTGTGACCCCAAGGACTGTAGTCTGCCAGGCTCCTCTGTCCATTGGATTTCCCAGGCAAGAATACTGGATTGGGTTGCCATTTCCTTCTCTGGGGGATCTTCCTAACCCAGGGATTGAACCCACATCCACTGTATTGGCCAGAGGATTTTTAACACTGAGCCAGGAAGGAAGCCCTTTTGAAGATTACCAGCCAGTGATTTTGAGGAGTCCCACAGCTGGGTTTGTCTGATTCTTCTTCAGGATTAGATTTAAGTTATGTTTCTCTGGCAGGAATATCAGGGTAGTGATGCTGTGCACTTTTGTATCATACTGGGGAGGAGGTCAATTTCAATTTGTCTCATTACCAATGATGTTCCCTTTGATCACCTAATTAAGTGATACCTATCAGGTTTCTTCAATGTAAGTTTGCTCTTTTTTTCCCCTTGTAATTAGTAAGTATTTCATAGTATTTCCTGTAATTAGCTAGTATTGTCAGAAGACACTTTGTAACTTATGTGACTATCATTATATCCCTCAAGCTATCAATCTATTCGTTTATCACTTTTGACTCATGGTGTCCTACTTTAGTCAATTACTATCATTATTTATGTGAATGCTTAATTATCCCCAGTTTGATCAATGCATTCAAGCTGATGTCTACGCCCTTTTGCTTCCCCCATCATTTTCTAGTACTGACTTTTGGTTGTGTTTTGGACTTGTGTGGTGCTTTCTCTGCCCTAGCTGTGGAATCAGTTATTTTTCTTCCTTTAATGATATTGAAGCTGAAACTCCAACACTCTGGCCACCTGATGCGAAGAATTGACTCATTTGAAAAGTCCCTGATGCTGGGAAAGATTGAAGGTGGGAGGAGAAGGGGATGACAGAGGATGAGATGGTTGGATGGCATCACCGACTCAATGGACATGAGTTTGAGTAAGCTCTGGGAGTTGGTGATGGACAGGGAGGCCTGGCATGCTGCAGTCCATGGGGTCAAAAAGAGTTGGATATGACTGAGCAACTGAACTGAACTTGATAAATAATGCTAATTAGGAGCCAAGATTGGGGTAACAGGTGTGCTTCTTGTCACTGGGTTTCATCTGCGCTTGGGCTTCTTAGTGGACAGAACTAGGAAATATATGTATACACACAGTATCTTGAAAGCTGTCAGCTTGCGCTGAAGCCCCCTTTCCACATAGAAGCCCTCCTCAGCCAACTCAGACCCCAGGATGCTGTGTGGGGCTGCGTCATGCACGGGCGCTTTCCTTATCCTGCTTGGATCCTCCACACGGGGTGGCCCTCCCGGGCAGAGTCTCCTCATCCTGATTAGGCTCTGACACTCCCTGCAGCCCAGTCCTCCTGGGTGTTGACTTTCTCACCCCTCCCAGATTCCAGCAACCATGCCTGGCAGCCACTGGTGCCTCCTGATGGGAATACCTTCCTCGCCTGATTGGGGTCAGACCCCCTGCTCTGGTCCACCATGACTACCCTCTGGGTCACCCAACTGCCTGAGGACTGAATCGTTTGGGAAGGGAAAGGGAGGAGCTGTTTTTTGTTTTTTTCTTGAAGTGTATTTTCCTCACTATGTGTCCTCCAGAATATAATCAACAGGCCTCTAATGAGCTGGTGTTCTTGGCTCACCCAGCATCTCTCCCCCTGCCTCTGATGGCATGCCCTGATGTTTGCTCTGGCGGAATATCCTCTTATGCGCTCAGTATATGTGTTTCAGGCAAGACTGACTGCACTCTTGCTTTAGGGATGGGCGTGTGAGTCAGTCTTGGCCAGCTGACCACATTCTCTTGGCCCTAGTGATTAGCACTACCTTTTACTCTCTTGCTTAGGCCCCAATTCACAAGCAAATTGCTTTCCTTCAAAATTCATCCCAGATAGAACCATTCCTCTCTGCCACCTACAGAAATATCCTATTCTAAGCCATCTTCATCTCTCACCTGACCTCCTGCCTCCAGTTTGTCCCACTACAGCGTATTCTTCACACAGCAACCAGAGTGAGTCCTTTAAACCTTAAGACAGATTCTGTCACTCTGCTCATTAGCCATCCTCAACTTCCCCTTACACTCAGAACAATATCTAATGTCCTTACATTATGGCCAGCAAGAGCCTACATCAGTGCTATATCACCTGAAGAAGTTATAAAGCTACAGATGCCTGTGCCCACCCCCAAGAGAAACTGATTGGATCTACCTAGGATAGATGCCCTGACACTGGTTTCTTTGAAAAGCTCTCCAGTGCTTTTGTGAGCTGCCTGGCTATCAATCAGACTCATATATATATGACTTTAACCACCGCTCACCTAGCCACCTGGGCCCCTCTGCTGTTTCTCAAGTGTGCCAAGCATGATCCCACTTCGGGGACTTTGCACTGCTGGATGCAATGACTTCTGACACTAACGGCCCAGAATTCAGCCAGCCTTCACAGCTGAGAGCATCGTCCTGCATAAAGCTGCCTTCGCTTCCATCAGCAGCGGTGAACTCAGGAGCTCCCAGGCCACCCAGTCTTCTGATTAACTGGCTACATGAGACACAGTACCTCCTCAGTTTTCATAATTCACTGGAATGAGCCATAGAACTCAGGAAAGCACTATACTTACAGTGATAGTCTGGTTGTAGCCAAAAGGATGCAGATTGGGTCCAGCCAAAAGAAGGGAGGGGGAGGTCTAGGAGGGTCTCAAGTGCAAAGCTCCTGCGTCCTCCCTCTGCAGAGTCGGGACGCATCGATGCGTAACAAAACGTACAGAATATTGTTAGCTAGGGATGCTTTCTCGAGCTTCGTTGTCTTGTGTTTTACTGGAATTTTACCATGTAGGTATGATTGATGGAACCATTAGTTGTACATGTAAACTTGATCTCCAGGCCCCCTCCCCTCTGTGGAGATCAGGCTGATGTCACCTGGCTCAGTTCCCCAACCCTCATGAGTCATCATCTTAGTATAAACGAGGGACCCAGCGTGAGTCACAGCATTAGCATAAACTCTCAGGGTCCATTATGAATGACAAAAATATTCCTATTACTTAGGAAGTTCCAATGAATTATAGGTTACTTCCCAGTGTCCAAGGACAGAGGCCACATTCTGTTTTTATTAATTAATTATTTTTTTTTAAATTTCTTGGCTATGCCGTGTGGAATGTGGGATCTGAGTTCTCCAACCAGGGAGCAAACCCACAGTCTGTGCAGTAGAAGCCCAGAATCTTAACCACTGGACCACCAGGGAAGTCCCTCAAACTCTTTATTATGGAACACTGAGTAAAGACACACCCGACCAGATCTGCTCTGCTCATTTTGGTTACATGATCTAATAAAGCTTATTTGCCCCAGTCAGGTAGAGTTGCATTTTCTGTCACTAGCCAGCGTCCTTTGTGACACAAATCAACTGATTTCCCTGGCTCCTCTGTCTTCCCTCTAGTTCATATTGTGTGTAACTATTGGTTGGATCAATCATCCTAGACAACGGTTCTGATCTTGCCACCCCATTGTTGAAACACCTCCATCAGCGAGTTACTTGAAGTATTTTTTCTTTCTCCACTAGTCCAAAATAGTTAACCCGACATTCAAGGCCTGTGTCATCTGGCTCTGTTTTCTTGCTCTCCCACAACTAGTCCTTGATTTAACCAGAAGGGACCACTTGCCTTTTCTTGAATGCTTTTTGCCTTTTCCCACTCTGTGTCTTACCAAATCAATACCACTGTGCCTTTGTCAGATCATCCTGTTTGTTGGGAATGGCCACCCCCTCCTTCCTATCTGTCAAATTGTACTCCTTTCCTTCTTCCATGAATTCTTCTTTAATAATCTCAGGTGTAAGCAATTTCTTGCTATAAATTTTTCATCAATAGCACTTCCTTTGTATTTCTCTCACATCTTACTTTAATATTTTTCCTTTATTGATATCTGTAACTTGCATTATACTCATTAAATATATATTTAAAGAGTTCTTACAATGCTCTATGAGAATTCTATGGACTAGAGGAGCCTGGCAGGCTATAGTCCATGGAATTGCAGAGTCGGACACGACTGAGCAGCTAACACTCTTTTTATATAAATGCTCTAAGAATATAAATATTAATAATTAGTTTATGCCCCAAAGCAGTTATCCAGTAAAAGAGGAAATATATCTTTTATCAACTGATTTTATCAGCTAGCCTTTCAGTTCAGTTTAGTTCAGTTGCTCAGTCGTGTCCGACTCTTCGCGACCCCATGGACTGTAGCACGCCAGGCCTCCCTGTCCATCACCAACTCACAGAGTTTACTCAAACTCATCTCCATTGAGTCGGTGATACCATCCAACCATCTGATCCTCTGTCATCCCCTTCTCCTCCCACCTTCAATCTTTCCCAGCATCAGGGTCTTTTCAAATGAGTCAGCTCTTCATATCAGGTGACCAAAGTATTGGAGTTTCAGCTTCAGCATCAGACCTTCCAATGAACACCCAGGACTGATCTCCTTTAGGATGGACTGGTTGGCTCTCCTTGCAGTCCAAGGGACTCTCGAGAGTCTTCTCCAACACCACAGTTCAAAAGCATCAATTCTGTGCTCAGCTTTCTTTATAGTCCAATGCTCACATCCATACATGACCACTGGAAAAACCATAGCCTTGATGAGATGACCTTTGTTGGCAAAGTAATGTCTCTGCTTTTTAATATGCTGTCTAGGTTGGTCATAACTTTCCTTCTAAGGAGTAAGCGTCTTTTGATTTCATGGCTGCAGTCACCATCTGCAGTGATTTTGGAGCCCAAAAAAATAAAGTCAGCCACTGTTTCCACTGTTTCCCCATCTATTTGCCATGAAGTGATGGAACCAGATGCCATGATCTTAGTTTTCTGAATGTTGAGCTTTAAGCCAACTTTTTCACTCTCCTCTTTGACTTTCATCAAGAGGCTCTTCAGTTCTTCACTTTCTGCCACAAGGTTGGTGTCATCTGCATTATCTGAAGTTATTGATATAGTCAACTAGCCATTATTTCTCCAAATATTTTATCTCCCATATCCTGTCTGTTCTCTCATTCTGGAATTCCTATTAGATGTTAAGTTGGACCTTTACTTTTTTTTCTCTGTGCCTTTTTATATAATCTGTCCTACAGTGAGAAAAATGTGTTCAAATCTATCTTCAAGTTTACTGATCCCTTCTTCAGCTGACTCTAATCTGCTGCTCAGACCATTTGTCCAGTGGTAAATTTAAATGGCCATTCATCTAGGTGTGTAACCAAGCAAGGATTCTTCGCCTGCGCTCAGAAAGCCAAACTCTGACTGTGGGAGTTTGCAACAAACAAAGGGTTTATTGCAGGGTGCCAAGCAAGGGAGGGGGAGACAAGCCTCAGATCCAACTTGGTCTCTGAGTTAGGGGGTATTTTTAAAGGGGAACAACAAAGAAACTAGGGTTAATCATTGTCTTGTGACATATCTTAATCATAGTTTTGGGAGTTAGGGTGTCTCTGGTTTACAATTTTTTTGTCTAGGTGATCTGTCACTCAGAGATCTATTATCTCATCTTGCCCCAGAGAAACAACCTGAGCTTGTATGTTTGATAGTGATATCTAACAATTTTAGAACATTAACAGTGTTATCAACAACACCAATCTCAGTCATCTGATTCTGGTGTTCAGTTAGCACAGGATTGAGTTCAGAGAATAAAAAAGAGAATAGAGATGTGGATAGACAGATAAATCATTAACTCTGTAAGGGATCTCAGTTTTAAGGGGACTTGGTTCCAGATGTTCTAATTTGTTGTTTTAAATTTTTGCCTTTTCTTTTGTAGTGAATTGCATTTGTTTGGGGCTTAATAGGTAGCACTAGTGGTAAAGATGGAGAAGGCAATGGCACCCCACTCCAGTACTCTTGCCTGGAAAATCCCATGGACGGAGGAGCCTGGTGGGCTGCAGTCCATGGGGTCGCTATGAGTCGGACACAACTGAGTGACTTCACTTTCACTTTTCACTTTCCTGCATTGGAGAAGGAAATGGCAACCCACTCCACTGTTCTTGCCTGGAGAATGCCAGGGATGGGGGAGCCTGGTGGGCTGCTGTCTATGGGGTCACACAAAGTCCGACACGGCTGAAGTGACTTAGCAGCAGCAGTAGTGGTAAAGAATCTACCTGCCAATGCAGGAGAATGAAATGTGGGTTCCATCCCTGGGTTGGGAAGATCCCCTGGAGGAGGGCATGGCAGCCCACTCTAGTATTCTTTCCTGGAGAATTCCATGGAGAGAGGAGCCTGGTGGGCTACAGTCCATAGGGTCACGCAGAGTCAGACACAACAAGTGACTTAGCATGCACACATGCCATTTGTTTATTTTTTTCAATGCCTTTCAGATTTTCAAAATTTTAAACATGTGGACTGTGGTTTCTTTTAGATTGTTTTTCTGTATACTAAATTTTGAGATTAAAAAACTTCCTGTTTATTATCTCCCTGGTTATTTCTTATACATTAGACGTGGGTTTTTATTAAGAGCTCACTGCAGTGAGGCTCATTTCTGCCTCTGCTCGTCCCATGCTGCGTGGGTAACAGAGTTGAATAGTAACATCCTCCTGGTGTCCTGGAGGCAAAACAGGCCCAGGACCATGACAATTTCTAGGCTTGAGGTTTCCTGCAGTATCCCTGTGTGTGTGTGTATATACATCCAACTCTCTGCAACCCCATGGACTGTAGCTCACCAGTCTCCTCTGCCCATGGGATTCTCCAGGCAAAAGTATTAGAGTGGCTTGCCACTTCCTGCTCCAGGGGATCTTCCCAACCCAGGGATTGAACCTGAGTCTCCTGCATTGCAGGAGGATTCTTTACCATCTGAGCCACCAGGGAAGCCCCATTGAAACCCTGGACTTCCCAAATCAATACCATGGTTTCCATCAGCTTCTCAAAGTTGCTGCACCCTCAGTTCTGGCATTTCTTACTCTGGCTTTCAGTTCCCTTTGTGTTTCTGGCAACTGGAGTGTTCCCGTTCTTTCAGTTAAAAATTAACTTTAAAAACCTTTTCTGCCATGTTATTTTCTAATCCAGTGTTCCTAAGGGCTTATAGCTAGTGGGCTTCCATGATGTCTTAGTTCAACATAGTGCTGGAACCATAACAAAATGGTATGTGTCCATCTACATAACATCTACCCCACCGGAAGACAACCAAGACACAGTAGAAAAGCAAAAGAAATCTCTTGGAAATTCATAAAAAGTAGTAATCAACAGTGACTGCAGGATTTGAGAAGGTCTTGGTTTGGTAATTGCCTTAGTCTCTTCTGGCTGCTTTATCAAGTGACCCACAGACTGGGTCACTTATGAAACAACAGAAATGTATTGCTTACCGTTCTGGAGGCTGGAGCTCTGAGATCAGGGTGCCAGCACAGCCAGGTGAGGCCACTCTTCCAGGCTGCAGACTTCTCTGGATCCTCCCGGAAGGAGCTAGGGAGTTTTGTAGGGTCACTTATTAATCATATTTGTAAGGGCTCCATCCTCATGATCTAACCACCTTCCAAATGTCCCCACTGCTGATACTCTCACCCACACTGGGCATCAAGATTTCAACAGATGAATTTTAAGGGGACACAGACACTCAGACCATGGTAGAAATGAACAATTGACCTGGGCTTTGAAGAATATGTAGGATTTTGACATGAAGAGAGGGAGGGGTTGGGTCTTGTGGGGGAAATCCCAGGTAAGGGGTGAGCAATCATGAAAATGCATGTCACTCTGTGAGGTGGATTGCTGTCCCATGTGGCTGGGTTTGTGTGTGGCTCATTAGATGGAGTCTTGGGGTGTGTGGCTGGAAACATCCCGGCATCTCCATGCAAGTCCTAGCACAGTGCTTCGTGTGCCAAGGACACTGACTATTTACTAGATGAGCAAATGTATGTGAGAGAATGTTACCAAAGGAAGGAGAAGAGGCTGGATGTACGGGATAATCTTCAACCTCACTGTATGTCAGTTTGCTCACCTACAAACAAGAGGATTGCCTACAAGTGAGAGAGAGGCACGGTGTGACTCTAACACTTCCTTTGGTCCCAACATTCTGTGATAACAGTTTGTACAACTTAGTGCCAATCCTAAATAGTTCCGATTTAAACAAGGAGATATCTGGATGAATTTTTGTTAGGGGTAAATGGGTTTGATTGTTTATATGCTATAGGGAAAGAGAATGAAAAGTAGTCTTGAAAAATGCTGTTTAATGTGGAACAAAGAGAATCAGAGGTTGACCAACTGCAGGGCTATATTCTTATAATCTACTCAAAGTTGCTGCTATCCTGGCCTAAATAAAGAGCCACTGCCTAGAAGTTCTCTTTTGACTTTCTAAAAACAAACCAAATAGGAAGACTTCTACTTGGAGGAAACATTTAGCAATAATAACCACAAAAGTTTGAAAGGGAAACTCATTGTCCAACAAAAGGAAGGAGAAAAAAAAATCTAGATTTCTTCTATTTTTAAAACTTTACTCTACTTCCTGAGCTTTCTAAAAGCTGCTTAGACAGACACAGAAGGGAAATGAGACAGTTAAGAATATTTTAGTTTGTATTTGAAATAAGTGAACAAACAACTATCACGACATCATTTAGGAATAATTTTTTAAAAGGAGACTAAAAGAAAAAGCCCCCGTTACAGTTCATTTCTGTGACATCCACAGTGCATTTATTCATTGATTCATTTTTTTACTTATTAAATTTTTGATGAGCCTCTGATAGGTGTAGGACGTTGAACTAGGCACTAGGTTGGAGACGTGACTCACCTGGTAATTCCACAGTGATCATTCGACATGGGAAACTCAGTCCTTCCTTCTGTGTAGTGGGCATGGTGGACTGGCTAATTCAATTTTTATTTGATCATTCTTCTAGTATGTTTTTCTCTGTTGTAGGGTTTGGAATGCTGAAAATTTCATTTCCTATGGTAATTTTCTCCAGCTTGCATGGGATTTGCGAGGCAGAAGTGAAGTAGAGGCCACTTTCTTGACTTTGCCTTATTCTGTTGGCAAACAAGGTCATGGGATGTGAAGTTTTCTGCTAGTGATGTTACCAATTTCATTATCTAGCTTTCTGTGTATTTAGAGGAGTTGCTGTGGAGAGGAAGCTGAATGTCACGTTCAGCTTCTTCATTTCCACTTCCTAATTTCATCACTACAGTTATGACTGTATGTTCTTGAACTCAATTGTTCAAATGGTAGTCTCAGAGAAACAGCTTCCAGTGAGTCAGTTCTAAGGAATGGTTCTGTGATTGGTTTCTAGAGACCAAACTCTTCCAAGCATTTTATCAGCCCCTAATTTCACATGTTAGATCCTTTTTTTTGTTTGAAGTATGAAAAGTGGTTTCTGTTTCCTGCACTGAAGCACACCCAACACACCCTCCAATATTATTTAGGGATAATAGTAGAACTCAGAGTTTCAGCATTTGGGGATGTTTTTGTTATTAATGTACTGATACCTATGTATTTCCTTTCTCCTATCTTACAAAATATTGCAGTGAGAATTAGAAGATACAGAAGTAAGTCAAAGGCATATATATGAGATTGCTTATAAGCAGAATCTTAAAAAAAATGAAAATAATGAACTTACAAAACAGAAAGAGACTCACAGGAAACAAACATATGGTTACCAAGAGGAAAGGTGACTGAGAGGGATAAATTGGGAGTCTGGGATGGAAATATACACACAATAGTATTTAAAATAGATAACCAACAAGGACCTACTGTGGGCTTCCCAGGTGGCAGAGTGGTAAGAATCCACCTGCCAGTGCATTAGAGGCAGGAGATGTGGGTTCCACCCCTGGGCTGGGAAGATCCCCTGGGGAAGGAAATGGCAACCCACTCCAGTATTCTTGCCTTGAAAATTCCATGGACAGCAGAGCCAGGCGGGCTACAGTTCATAGGATCTCAAAGAGTCAGACACGACTCAGTGACTGCGCACGCAGGAGCACGCGAGGAGCTACTGTCCGGCGCCAGGAGCTGTGCTCAATGTTCTTGTAATAATCTAAATGGGGAAAAGCTGATCAAGAATTTACGGTAAAGAACCTGCCTGTGATGCAGGAGACCAGGGTTCGATCCCTGGGTTGAGAAGTTTCTCTGGACAAGGGAATCAAAATCCACTCCAGTATTCTTGCCTGGAGAATCTCATAGACAGAGAAGCCTGGCGGGCCACAGTCTGTGGGGTTGCAAAGAGTCAGACACAACTGAGCAATGAACACACACATGTATAACTAGTTTCCCAGGTGGCACAGCGGTAAAGAATCCACCCGCTAGTGCATTAGATGCTGGAGACATGGGTTGGATCCTTGGGTTGGGAAGATCTCCTGGAGAAGGAAATGGCAACCCACTCCAGTATTCTTGCCTGGGAAATCCCACGGACAGCAGAGCCAGGCGGGCTATAGTTCGTAGGTTTGCAGAGTTGGACACTACTCAGTGACTGCGCACGCAGGAGCACGCGAGGGCCTACTGTCCGGCGCCAGGAGCTGTCTCAATGTTCTGTAATAGCCTGGAGGGGAAAAGAATCTGAAACAGAACTTATATACGGATATGTATATATATATATATATAGTTAGTTTCCTAGGTGGTGCCAGTGGTGAAGAATCCACCTGCCAATGCAGGAGATAAGAGACGCAGGTTCGATCCTTGAGTCAGGAAGATCCCCTGGAGGAAGGCATGGCAACCTGCTCCAGTATTCTTGGTGAATCACTTTGCCGTTCACTTGAAACTAACACAATGTTGCAAATTAACTATAATCCAATATAAAATTTAAAAAAATTTTTTAAGAAATACATGTAATATTAGGTGGGTTACTGGGATTGGCAATGTGCTGCAGAGATGAGAAGCATGGCCCCAAGTCAGATAACCTGACTTTTCCCCAGAGAATATGAGCTTCTTGAGGACTGGTTCACCATAGATGCCCCAGGTTCTAAAACAATGCCTAGACGAAAAAAGCAGACCCTTTTCATAAATTTCCTTTGAATGAATCAGTTTGACTTCCTCTTCTAACACACACTAGCAGAATTACACTGCCCACTGGGAAGGCAGATTACACAGCTGGGATACTTTACCAGAAGCAGAACTTCTGTGCATCTTGGCAGATGAGGCCTGGGTACCAGGGCTGCAGTAGGTCTGCCATTATGGGCTTAATGTAGACTGTGTCCCAGCCTGACTCTCCCTCAAGCAGCCTCTGGAAGAGCTCTGGGAGACGGGACATGAGAGGCAGTGGCTGGGGCTCCTCATGGAGTGAGGAGGGGGTAGACTTGGGGGTATGCATAGCCTGGGCCTAACACACTCATTTTGGCTCACATGTGGAGCATGAATAGTCAGATATACAGTTCTTCTGTCAGCCTAGCCTAGGAAAAGATGCAATGTTTTCATTCCTTGGTGAGAGGAGCGTTTCTGTATCTGCTGATGACCACCTGATTGCCACTGAAAGTGAAAGTCACTCAGTCGTGTCTGACTCTTGGGGACCCCATGGACTATATAGTTCATGGAATTCTCCAGACCAGAATACTGGAGTGGGTAGCCTTTCCCTTCTCCAGGGGATCTTCCCAACCCAGGGATCCAACCCACATCTCCCACATTGCAGGTGGATACCAAAGAATACTGGAGTGGGTAGCCTATTCCTTCTCCAGCGGGTCTTCCCGACCCAGGAATCAAGCCGGGGTCTCCTGCATCTCAGGTGGATTCTTTATGAACTGAACTATCAGTGAAGCCCTGATTGCCATTGGCCAGACACAAATTTTATTCCTAGTATGATGTGGAGTAAGGATTTGGAGTATAACAAGTAAATGGATTCCATTCTAGCAACAGAAGCATGACACTTGCCTAGCCATATCAGCAAGTTTTATTTCCCTATGTGCCAAATGGGGAAATTGATGGTCACCAGGCAGTTGTGAAGATTACATTTATGTATGCAAAACACAGGTTCTCCCCTGATTTCTCCAACTTAAAAACGGACCCAGTAGTTTGTGCTTTCTCTCTACCCCGACCCCTGACTCTCGAATCACTCCCAGAATCTAATCTCATTGCTCTGTGGAATATGGGATTCGTGTGGCAGATTCGTGCATTATTCATTGAGAGCTACTATTGCAAGACAGTAGCCGTGTGGCACACGAAGATAGGATTGAGCAGTGAGGGGCTGACACTCGGGCCCCAAAGCGTGTCCCAGTGTCCTTGGACGCGATAATGTTCCGCCAGCATCATTACATCCCACCACCCACAGCAGACCATAGGATTCTGTTTTTTTCTACAAGTTTTGGGGACAAAAACTGTATTCCTTGAGAGTCCACTTAAAAATCCCTTTTACAAATAAGGCCTCAAAGACACTGGCTTTCTTTCAAAGCAGTAATCAGTGGCAGCACATTAACTTCTCCTGTTTAATATCATACTCTGTTTCATCTTTTTCCAGGTGGCTTCAGGCTGTCCCAGGAAGAGAAAGTCAGCAGAAGTGCCCTCCAGGGACCCACAGAGTGAGACAGATAGATAGAGCTGCTTTTCCTATTTATTCCCAACACTTCTTAATGTTTAACATTTTGGGTAAAATCTTATTCCTTCCCCCAAAGAAGAAAAGGGTAAGATTTTTTACTTTGTTTTGCAGAAATGTATTGGTACGACTTACCTTCTAATTACAGTTTCAACATCTTGGTATCATAATGGTTGCTTCAAAGACCATGAAATAATAGATTTCGAGGAGCATAACACCCATGCTTTTTCAGCACATCTGTAATTATTATATACATTCTAATTACAATGCTTCTTACCTAGGTATTATTGCTCAAGGGAAAACAAAAACTCCTGCTATTTTCAGTTAGTCTATTTATACTCTGAGACCTAAGCCTGACTAGTGATCAGGCTTTAGTGATGACTCTGCCATCAATATTCTTTCCTGCAGCCTCACAGTGGTTGCAACCTGAAATGATATAAATGATATAAAAATATTTATGTACAATCTCAAATCTTTTTTTTAATGGACATACAATTGATTTACAATGTTGTGTTAGAATCTGCTGTATTACAAAGTGATTCAGTTATACATATATATATATTTTTTTTTTTCTCTTTCATATTCTTTTTCATTATAGGTTATTCAGTTCAGTCACTAAATTGTGTCCAACTCTTTGCGACCCATGGACTGCAGCATGCCAGGCTTTCCTGTCCTTCACTATCTCCTGGATAATGAGCTCAAACTCATGTCCATCGAGTTGGTGATGCCATCCTACCATCTCATCCTCTGTCATCCCCCTTCTCCTCCTGCCCTCAATCTTTCCCAGCATCGGGGTCTTTGATGTTGAATATAGTTCTCTGTGCTATGAATACATGAAGTGAAGTGAAGTGAAAGTCGCTCAGTCATGTCTGACTCTTTGCAACCCCATGGACTATACAGCCTGGTGGGCTGCCATCTATGGGATTGCACAGTTGGACACCACTGAAGTGACTTAGCAGCAGCAGCAGGTGGGCAACTATTAATTTGATTACTTTGTGATTTAAAATGTATAAAGCAAATACTCCGCTTTCAAGGGGCTGCAGAATTTGCAAAGTAAGATATATCCTTTCTTTCCTGAGATGCCCCCCTTTATTTCTAACCAAGAAACACTATCTGATTTGCTAATCGTTCATCCTTCCAAGTGAAAGTCAAAGTCGCTCAGTAGTGTCCTACTGTTTGCAACCCCATGGACTATATAGTCCATGGAATTCTCCAGGCCAGAATACTAGAGTGGGTAGCCTTTCCCTTCTTCAGGGGATCTTCCCAACCCAGGCATTGAACCCAGGACTCCCGCATTGCAGGTGGATTCTTTACCAGCTGAGCCACCAGGAAAGCCATAGTACGTCCTTAGTAGGACCTACTATTTTTTATATAATAGTCTGTATCTGCTAATCCCAACCTCCTATTAGTAATTTATCCCTCCTCCCCCTCCCCTTTGGTAGCCATGAGTTTATTTTCTTTTTTAAAGAATATTTATTTATTGATTTGGCTGCCTTGGGTCTCAGCTGCAGCACGCGGGATCTTCTTCGCATCATGCAGAACCTTTCCTTCTGGTGCGTGGACTCTCTAGCTGTGATGCAGGCTCCAAAACGTGTGGGCTCAGGAGTTGCGGCTCAAGGGCTCCGTGGCTCTGCAGCTTGTGGGATCTTAGTTCCCCCACCAGGGATTGAACTTGCATTTGCATTGCAAGGTGGATTCTTCACCACTGAGCCACCAGGTAAGTGCTCCATAAGTTTGTTTTCTTTGCCTGTGAGTCTATTTCTGTTTGGTAAATAAGTCCATTTGTATCATTTTTTAGAGTCCATATGTAAGTGATGTCATATATTTGTCTTTCTCTGACTTACTTCACTTAGTCGGGTCATCTCTAGGTCCATCCATGTTGCTGAAAGTAGCATTATTTCATCAAATGTTAAAATCTTAACCCTGTGATTCTCTAGCAAAGAAACACCCCACCCATCTAAGGAAGGGGGTAATTTTCATCTTTCTGCTTAGCTAACTTCTCTCGGGTGTGAGTGGGTGGAGGGTGTAGAAAAAACTCACAGGAATCAAAATAAACTCACAAAAATCTGTTTCCATCTAATTAGAATTAACTCACTGATCTCATTGGTTAATTTTTCAAAAAATATGCATTAAAAATTGTTATTTTTAAAGTTGCTTCTGTGTTTCAGTGTTTGCCTCATGAAAAGTATAGAAAAAACTAAAAAAACTCTAGTCAAAAGTGGCAACATCTATACTTCCTGATGTTTCTGACACCTTGAGTACTGTTTGAAAAGTGTGTGGCTGTTGAATTATAAGTAGAGATAAAATATTTAGAGTCATTATTTTGTTTCATGTCTTAAAAAAGCAGGAATGGTGGGAAGGACGTGGAAGAAGGCATCAGAAGAACAGAAGGACAATCTTGGCTCTGCTGCTTTCTAGTCTCTCAAGCAAATCACGTAAGCATTCTGAACTGCAGTATCTTTATTCAACACAATATGGAATATGTGTTTTCTCAGTGGGATGGTTTAGCACTTCTGAAACAACTGTCAGTGTATCCTTGGCATGAGCAATAGGTCAGTATATCGAGGATGACGGGGGCCAAGTTTTTCATGGTAAAAAGAAGGAGTAACAAACAGGGAAAGAGAGAAACAAGAAGGAGCACTACGGTGTTGGGCTGAAATTAATTGGAGGTGTCAGGATGAACTCATGGCTCTTAGGAGAGTAAGAGTGAGAAAGCGGGAGAGAGAGGAAAATGAGCAGAAAAAGAGGAGGGAGAGAGATTACATATAAAATGGATAAACAACAAGGCCCTGCTGTATAGTACAGAGAATTATATTCAATATCCTGTGATAAACCATATAGAAAAGAGTATTAAAAAGAATGTATATTTTTCTGGAATTGAGCTGCAGGAGTTGCTTGTATATTTTTGAGATTAATCCTTTGTCTGTTTCTTCATTTACTATTATTTTCTCCCAATCTGAGGGCTGTCTTTTCACCTTGCTTATAGTTTCCTTTGTAGTGCAAAAGCTTTTAAGTTTCATTAGGTCCCATTTGTTTAGTTTTGCTTTTATTTCCAATATTCTGGGAGGTGGGTCATAGAGGATCTTGCTGTGATTTATGTCGGAGAGTGTTTTGCCTATGTTCTCCTCTAGGAGTTTTATAGTTTCTGGTCTTACATTTAGATCTTTAATCCATTTTGAGTTTATTTTTGTGTATGGTGTTAGAAAGTGTTCTAGTTTCATTCTTTTACAAGTGGTTGACCAGTTTTC
Source organism: Cervus elaphus (assembly GCF_910594005.1). NCBI lineage: Eukaryota > Metazoa > Chordata > Mammalia > Artiodactyla > Cervidae > Cervus > Cervus elaphus. The sequence goes on along the minus strand of NC_057819.1, from coordinate 61,904,565 downwards.
CCAGCACCACTTGTTAAAGAGGTTGTCTTTTTTCCATTGTATATCCTTGCCTCCTTTGTCAAAGATAAGGTGTCCATAGGTTCGTGGATTTATCTCTGGGCTTTCTATTCTGTTCCATTGATCTATATTTCTGTCTTTGTGCCAGTACCATACTGTCTTGATGACTGTGGCTTTGTAGTAGAGTCTGAAGTCAGGCAGGTTGATTCCTCCAGTTCCATTCTTCTTTCTCAAGATTATTTTGGCTATTCGAGGTTTTTTGTATTTCCATACAAATTGTGAAAAGACATTTCTCCAAAGAAGACATACAGATGGCTAACAAACACATGAAAAGATGCTCAACATCACTCACTATCAGAGAAATGCAAATCAAAACCACAATGAGGTACCATTACACGCCAGTCAGGATGGCTGCTATCCAAAAGTCTACAAGCAATAAATGCTGGAGAGGGTGTGGAGAAAAGGGAACCCTCTTACACTGTTGGTGGGAATGCAAACTAGTACAGCCGCTATGGAAAACAGTGTGGAGATTTCTTAAAAAACTGGAAATAGAACTGCCATATGACCCAGCAATCCCACTTCTGGGCATACACACTGAGGAAACCAGATCTGAAAGAGACATGTGCACCCCAATGTTCATCGCAGCACTGTTTATAATAGCCAGGACATGGAAGCAACCTAGATGCCCATCAGCAGATGAATGGATAAGGAAGCTGTGGTACATATACACCATGGAATATTACTCAGCCATTAAAAAGAATTCATTTGAACCAGTCCTAATGAGATGGATGAAACTGGAGCCCCTTATACAGAGTGAAGTAAGCCAGAAAGATAAAGAACATTACAGCATACTAACACATATATATGGAATTTAGAAAGGTGATAACGATAACCCTATATGCAAAACAGAAAAAGAGACACAGAAATACAGAACAGACTTTTGAACTTTGTGGGAGAATGTGAGGGTGGGATATTTCAAAAGAACAGCATGTATACTATCTATGGTGAAACAGATCACCAGCCCAGGTGGGATGCATGAGACAAGTGCTCCGGCCTGGTGCACTGGGAAGACCCAGAGGAATCGGGTGGAGAGGGAGGTGGGAGGGGGGATCGGGATTGGGAATACATGTAAATCCATGGCTGATTCATATCAATGTATGACAAAACCCACTGGAAAAAAAAATAAAAAAAAAATAAAACAAACAAACAAAAAAAGAATGTATATATTTTGCTGTATAGAAGAAATTAACATTGAATTATGGAAGAATTAACATTGTAAATCAACTATATGTCAATAAAAAGTTTTTTAAAAGAAAAAGAGGAGGAGGCAGAGGAGAAGAGGATGTGGGGAAGAAGAGAGGGAGGAAGGCAGGAAAGAAGGAAGAAAGGAAGCGAGGTAAGCCTGAGTCTAGGATCCTACAGGAAAAGTACAGGATGTGTGCTTTTAAATAGACAAACTGAAGCCCCTCAGAATCTGCAATCACCTTGGAAGGGGACTGGACCATGTGAGTTGGGTGACTTGAAATAATTACATCCAAATCTCAAAAGACCAGGTTTCAACCTGAACTCAATAGAGGGAGGTCAAATTAAAGCAGTCCAATGGTATTATTTCCCTTAGATTGCAGATCTGATGGTACTAAGACCTTTGGACCATTGTCTATTTTATGCCAATTGGCCTGAAGTATGATGTAAAGCAAAAGAAAAAGGGATTGGATTTTTTTCACTTTCTATGTGGCAGATAATTCTAACCCAGAAGCCAGTGAAGCTACCTCGATTCCTAATTTTCATTGCATCTACTCCCTGAACTATTTTAAGATTCAGTAACGGCTTCTCATTACTCTTAGAATGATCAGAGCCCTCACCACAGTCTATAAAGCTCTATACAATGTGGTTCCAGCCTTGACACCCAGACCTAGCCCTGCACGCTTCTGCCACTCGGCGCTACCCTGACCCGTCCTTGGTTAAACTTGGTCCTCCCGCAGGGCGTTTGCTTGTGCTCCTCCTCCTGCTCGGGATGCGCTTCTCCACCCTCTTCTTTGGACAAACTACTTACTGGTAATACCAGCTTAAAAGTCACTTTCTCAAAGATACCCCCTCGAAGTGGGAGAGTAGGACTGATCTGTATACACCACCATGTGTAAAATAGCCGGCTAGTGGGGAGCTGCAGGGTGAAGCCCAGGGAGCCCCGCTCGGTGCTCTGTGATGGCCTAGAGGGGGGAGGGGGGTGTGGGTGGGAGGCAGGCTCAAGGGGGAAGGCGCATATGTATATACACAGCTGATTTACTTCACGTTCAGCAGAAACTAACAATAGTGTAAAGCAACCATATCCCACTTTTTAAAAAAAGCACATAGAGTGAAGGCGGGCCAGCTGGCTGAGGGGAGCACAGTATTAGATGAGGAGGTAAGGGATGTCTGAGCTGGTGGCGTTTGAATACCTGAATGGCTAATGGGCCCAATCAGATGATCTCAGAGGGAACAATACTAGACAGAGGGAACAGCAAATGCAGGAGCTCTGAAACAAAAATGAACCTGATGTGTGGAAAGGAGAGAGGGAGGCAAAGCATTGCTGGAGAGGGAGAGGGAAGGATGAGCTGAGGACGCATGGGCAGGCAGGGTCCACACCGCCAAGAGCCCCATGGGCCATCTGATTTGATTCTTAGCAAAAGTGGAAGCTATTAAAGGGTTTTTCAGTTGTCTTATATTTTAAACAGTGGGATGAGGGAGTGTGAAAGCAGGTAAGTCAGTTAGGTATCTAGTTCTGCAGTCCGCATGAGAAAAACTGGTTCTGAGCTTTGCACTATGGGGGCAGCAAGGGCGCTGGAGAGAAGTGGGCAGGTTTAGAACGTGTCTTTGAAGTGGTGCTAGCAACCCTCTATTTATGAACTGAATGTGTGGGTGTAAAAGAAGGCCCAGAATCAGGGACTAGTGAGTGGTATTTGGGTTTGGGCAATTCCATGTAGATGATTGGGGCTTCCCGGGTGGCTCAGCTGGTAAAGAATCCACCTGCAATGCAGGAGACCTGGGTTTGATCCCTGGGTTGGGAAGATCCCCTGGAGGAGGGCATGGCAGCCTACTCCAGTATTTTTGCCTGGAGAATCCCCATAGACAGAGGAGCCTGGCGGGCTGCAGTCCCTGGGGTCACAGTGAGTCGAACACGGCTGAGCAACTAAGCACAGCCCAGCATGTAGATGGTTATTCATTTACAGAATCTGAGGAGCAGTCGCTATTTTTTTTTTTTAGAAATAGGAGTGCCATGCTGGACATGCCAAAAATGCTATGCATTTTGTGGATGTGGAGTAGATACTGATCAAAATAACTATGGGACTCAGAGGGGAGATCAGGGCAGGGATATCATTTTAGCGGCCATCAGAATAGACACAGTATTTAAAGCTTGGGATTATATACACTGCCCTGGAGGGGTATGCTGTCAATGAGGAGGGCAGGGGGAAGGAGCCAGCAAAGGGTGTTGAGAAGAACTAGCCGATGAAGAAGCAGGGACACCAGGAAAAGTGAATGGGTGGTGGAGACCAAGAGGAGAAAGTGGGGCATGGTGCTGCATGCTGTTCAGAAGTTAAAGATGGAAAGATGGGAACATTTCATGAGCTGTGGCAATTTGGAAGCTGGTGACTTTGACAAGAACGGTTTCCAGGTGGTGTAGGAGGGAGCCTCCTAAGGGTTAGACAGTGGCAGGAGCATGACTATAAACTACTTTTACTTGGGGCACAAGTCTTGCTGTCGAGGTGTGGCCGAGATACTCTCTGCCTCCTTCACACTCATCTTCCCCTTTTACTTTAGAAGCAGCACCTCTTTACCTCATCTTTGCTACCTGGAATAAAGACTTCATTTTCCAGCCTCCTCTGTAGCTGTGGATGGAAGTATGGTCCCAGGACTAGGTTCTTGACACAGTATTTCTAAGCAAGCTTCTTAAAAGGAAGAAATTCAGCTGATTCACATTGTTGTATAGCAGAAGCCAACACAACATTGGAAAGCAGTCATCTTCCAATTAAAAATAAATTTTAAAAATTACAATAAAAAAAGGAAGCAATTCACCTGGGAGGAGCACCACTTTGCCTTTTTCCTGCTGCCTGGAATGTGGGATGCGATGACTTATCCTCAAGAGCAGCCATTCTGAGCCCTCAAGTAATTGAGAGCTGCTGCTGCTGCTAAGTCACGTCAGTCGTGTCCGACTCTGTGCGACCCCATAGACGGCAGCCCACCAGGCTCCCCTGTCCCTGGGATTCTCCAGGCAAGAGCACTGGAGTGGGTTGCCATTTCCTTCTCCAATGCATGAAAGTGAAAAGTGAAAGTGAAGGCACTCAGTCGTGTCTGACTCTTGGCGACCCCATGAACTGCAGCCTGCCAGGCTCCTCCGTCCATGGGATTTTCCAGGCAAGAGTACTGGAGTGGGGTGCTGTTGCTGTCTCTGAGTAATTGAGAATGTGACATCCAAATCCAGTGCGGTGGGAAAAGTGATAGAGTCTGGTCTCTGATGACTCCATGGATTGTCTACTTTTGCACATCTTTAACGTGAGAGAAGAAATACTTGCATGTCTAAATCATTATCTTTCCCCCTCTTGTGTTAACCAAATCTGTTGAAGAGAATTGAAGAGAAATGGTGGTGGGTTGGAGATAGACATGAGGTCAACAGCTGTTTGTTTGCTTGTTTTTAAGTCAAATGGTTCACTGAGTAGTTATTAGATACTCTGATGTATTCTTTGGAAAAAGTTCCAGAGTTATTCAGGATACCTCTTGTGAAATGCCATTTGAGTTTTTGTTTCTGGATTTAGATTTAGTGTATCAGTCAGTGTTCTTGGGTCTGAGCAATAGAAATGGATGATATAAGCAGAAAAGGAAATGCAGGGGCTTCCCGGGTGGCTCAGTGGTAAAGAATCCACCCGCAAAGCAGGAGACCTGGGTTCAATCCCTGGGTCAGGAAGGTCCCCTAGAGTAGGACATAGAAAAGCAAATGCAGGAAGGCAATCAGTGTCTGCATGTGCTGTGGCTGGGTGGGAAGTCAGGCTTGGACGATAGGCAGAGTGAGGAGGGCAGCTCCTGAGACCACAGGTACCATCATGTCATGAGATCAGTCTGTCAGGGCCACTGTAGCCCTTGCTGTCAAGGGCTGCATGCCACCCTGCCCTCGCCACTCCTGGAGGCTGAACAGATTTAGCCAAATAGATTCTCTGCTCCCCTCCCCTCCCTCCTTATGCCAGGCATGCCTATTCAAAATCTGTGATGGGGTAGTGGGTTGACCTACATTATGGGCTCATCTCCTAGCTGCAAGGGAGGCTGGGAAAGAAGCAATCTGGCCTTTTCAGACTTCTGGAGTGAGTGGTGCTTCCCACAAAAAGTCACATGGGGGTTCAGATGCCAGGTAGACCAAAGTAATAGTTAAAAATGCCAGCAAATATCTAGTATGTTTAGTTTCTTAAGTATTATAATAAACAAGTATATAGTGTTCACTTAAAAAGTTTACAGGCAAGTGACACATACCATGGTAATTTGAATATGGATTTTTAAGTCTATTTGGATTATGTACAGAAAGATAAATTACTTAAAACTATAATAAATTAGTAAAATATATAGAAAAAATCAAAGAAAATACATTTGAATGAAAAAGGATTGCCTGAGAATAGGTGCAGAACTGGCATCAGTACAGTATTACTTGTGATTATACACACTGCTTTCAAATATTTTAACATAAATAATAACTTTAAAGTTCTGGTTAAAGAGAGCTTTACAGTTACTAGGTCACTTTAATCTATAATTGCTCATTTAAAAATCACAGTAATCAGTGGGACTTCCTGGCAGTCCAGTGTTTAAAACTTGCCTTCCAATGCAGGGGATGCACGCTCAATCCCTGGTTGGGGAGCTAAGATTCCACATGCCTGTGGCCAAAAAACCAGAACATAAAACAACGGAAGCAATATTGTAACAAATTCAATAAGACTTTAAAAATGGTCCACATTTTTTAAAAAGTCTTTACAAATAAAAGGTTTAAATTAAAAAAAAAATACAGCAATCTGGGCTAAAACTGGAGGACTAAAATTATTTTCATCTTATAGCCAAGTAAATAAAAACAGAGGGGACAAAACCAACAATTTGTTCTAGAGATTGGAAGGCTCACGGAAGTAAAAGCCCTTCCCATAGTGTTTGCATCAGGAGTGGATATCTGACTCAAACTGGCCCAGTCAGACATTCTTCTAAGACGGTTTGGAAGGGTGACCAAAAATCAAGTTGTTGGTCCCTTGGGGATCTGGGGTGCGGTTCTTCTATCATAAATGGTGAAGCAGGAAGAGGAGGGTTAAGGAAAGGGGAGAGGGGTGAAGGGAGGCAGGAGAACTTTTGTGGGTTCTGATTCAGGCTGTTTATCTGCCTCAGGTCCCCGAGATAGACTTGCTCTGAGATAGAGCTTGGAGCAGAACTTGAATAGACTACAGAAGACACCTGTCAATGCTTGAGTGAAGTAGAGAACTCATGGAACGGAACTCTGGTGGAAACAGGACTCCTGCTTGATCCAGTGTTGGCAAGAATCATGAAATAGAATGCAAAAAAATAACTTGAATTCCAATCTTGTTTTTGGTCTCTTGTGGACAATTCACAATGTTTTTTATAAGAACATCTTTTTAAAAAACCGCTTATGCCTGATTCCTGGCTCCTCAGGCCTAGTTTGAAACTACTCACATAACAAACAAAAAACTCTGTAACATTTCAGCATGTGTGGATTTATGTCTCATTGTTCTCACTCCCTTCCTCCCCCTCCTGTTCTTTCCTCCTGTTATCTTTATTACTCATCACAGAAACTTGGAAACTTGGGAGTGGGTAGAGAGGAAATAGAAGTTTTGAGAAAAACTGGTAATATTTACATGTTCAGAAATATTACTCATGCTACATATGTTTATAATAAACTGGTTTTTGCCTAAAATGATATGAGCTGGTTTCTGTTATTTCTATCAAAGAGTTTTAAGTAATGTGTTCTTGGAGATAGTGGTAGAATTGAGGCAAGAACTTGAGTCTTTTGACTTAAAATTTCTTGCTCTTTTGGCACACCCTGACTCTGTCTGCATAGTCTTCGACTGCCAGAGAACTGAGGATTCTTTAATCCTCTGAGTACTTTAAAACAGTTTTGTATTTCTTACTAGTCCATGAGGGCAGGTACTATGTCTGTTTTGCTCAGTTGTGTATTTTCAATGCCTAACACATTGTTGATGTGTAAAAAATTGTTGGTGCTAAAAAAAAAAAAATCATTGAATGAATGAAAGAATGAATGAAGTCTCATCTTCACTTTTTAAAATTTCATGATCTTATTTACATTTGGAGTATCTTGACAGAAAAATATAGTAGATGAATACAACTAAGAATACAGTTGCTCTTAAATTTAAGCTGTCTTTCAAGATAAAACTTTGAATTTCTGATAATTTTTCATTATTGTTTCTGGGTTTTCCTTGTATTTTATATCTCGAGGGAAACTTTTTCAATTAACTGTGATTTCTGTTGAAAGCTCTTTACTCCAAGAGGGCAATCAGTCTTATCTTCAAGTGTGTTATATGTTAGCACAAACGGGAGTGGAGGCTTATTTTGCTAATCAGAAACAGCTCCAGTTACATAGCTCAGGCCTAAAATTATGGGATGGACAATAGACAGGGAAAAAGATTGATGAAACAATATTTCAAGCCATGTTTTCCACACATGTTGCAATGAATCTGTATTGGCATTATGATGAATACAAGACATAATTGACTTGGTTGAAAGCCCAGTGAGTGTGTTGTGTGATAGTGACAATTGCACTGGGCTGTGAAAAATCTTCCTTGAGATTTGGAAAAAGCTTCTTGTTCTTACAGTCCAACAACATTTGTAACAGAAGAGACTTAACCTTAATATCAGCTTTATTCTTCTAAGAAACAGCTTCCTGACCCATACCCCCAAAGGACCTGAATTTCTTCTCCCAGGGACTCAGGCCTTCCTACCTCTCTTCCTACCAACCTTAGATCTTGGATTCAGAAGAAGGTGGACATAACATTCCAGGGGCAAGAAGGGATCACAGTTATGGCAGTGTCCTTGATCTCTCAAACTGAGCTGAGGTATCAGTGGGGAGCAGAGAGTGCTCTGAACTGAAAGATCAAGTTTAAGGTTCAAAACTTAACTCTGGCACTTCCTAGCTTTGTGACCTCCAAAAAGTTAATTAGTTCTTCTGTTAATAAATTCCTCAACCTTAAAACAGGAATAATGGTACTTTTACAGGCTTACTACTAAATGAGGTGATATCTTAAATACCTGGTACATGTAGACCTCCAAAAAAGGAATGCTTTCTCATTTTCATTCCCAGTTTCTCTCCTTCATTCAATTTTGTGCCTCTACAAAGAAAAACCTGTGACTTCCACTTCTGAGATTTTTCTCTTAAAAAATATCTTCCTTTGACTCTTGGGAAGATGTGCAGAGATTGCAAACTCTCCCCCACATCTGTGTTTCTAGGGCACTAGGACTCTACAGACTGGTGAGCTTGCAGGGAAAATGTCAAGTTCAGAATCTCCAATAACCTTGCTCACTCAAGCCCTTGAGTACCAAGTGACAGACAAATGGTCAACCACGTTGATGCCTATTCTCTTTTTCTGGTATCATACAAAGAGCTCATAAAGTACCATAGTGAAAGAGAGTGTTAGTCACTAAGTCATGTCAGACTCTTTGTGACCCCATGGACTGTAGCCCACCAGGCCCCACTGTCCTTGGAATTCTCCAGGCAAGGTACTGGTGAGGGTTGCCATTCTCTTCTCCAGGGGATCTTTCCAACCCAGGGATCAAACCCGGGGATCAAACCCAGGGATCAAACCCAGGTCTGTTGCATTGCAGGCAGATTCTTTATCATCTGAGCCACCAGGGAAGCCTATAAAGTATCATAAGCTCATGGATTACAACAGGCAATGACACAGTAATTGACTAAAAAGATCATCTTTTAAATACTTTTAAATAATAATTTAGACTTGCATGTTAAGATAATTTTCCCAAGCTAGGATAAATTTTTAGTAGAAAGTGGGTTTAGACTAAGGCAAATTTTGCATCGTATCAAAAAACTTTGTTTAGATCATCTTCATGTACACATGTAAATTATTTATTGATGGCCATGGCTTATTATATCTGGTAAGATATAAGCAAAAAGTTTAACCTATTAATGGATTGAAATCACTAATTCTCTCAGATTCTGTGATTCTTTGTAAAAGGGGAGAATTGAATCTCTGTAAAAATAAAGCCACTTTTGATTTCTGCAATATATATTTTCCATGCTAATCTCCTTTCTACTTTGGGTAGCATAGCCAAAGATTTTGGTTTGCCTGATGCTGCAATACTTTGGCCACTTGATGCCAAGAGCCAACTCATTGGAAAAGACACTGATACTGGGAAAGATTGAGGGCAGGAGGAGCAGGCGGTGACAGAGGATTAGATGGTTGGATGGCATCACTGACTCAATGCACATGAATTTGAGCAAATTCTGGGAGATAGTGAAGGACAGGGAAGCCTGGTGGGCTGTGGTCCATGGAGTTGCGAAGAGTTGACACGACTTAGCAACTGAACAACAACAGGACAATCATGTTTGGAGACTTTTGTTCTGGTGTAATTATTAATATACTTCCCCAAGCTCCCCCACCAAAGGTGTTTTGAACAATGAGATTTTGTGAGGAAAGTGAAAAAGTTGGCTTAAAACTCAACATTCAGAAAACTAAGATCACGGCATCTGGTCCCATCACTTCATGGCAAATAGATGGGGAAGCAATGGAAACAGTGACAGACTTCATTTTTTGGGGCCCCGAAATGAAGGGGTCCTGGGGATTAAGTGTGCATTAATTTTTTTAAACACCATTCTTGTAGAGAAGGGGGACAAAAAGAGAGAAACCTATTGAAAACGTGTTCATTTCCCTAGTACCCCTCATTTTGGAGTGAGGGGTGATTTTCGGGCTCCAAAATCACTGCAGATGGTGACTGCAGTCATGAAATTAAAAGACACTTGCTCCTGAGAAGAAAATCTATGACCAACCTAGACAGCATATTAAAAAGAAGAGACATGACTTTGCCAACAAAGGTCCATCTAGTCAAAGCTATCGTTTTTCCAGTAGTCATATACAGATGTGAGAGTTGGACTATAAAGAAAACCGAGTGCCGAAGAATTGATGCTTTTGAACTGTGTTGTTGGAGAAGACTCTTGAGAGTCCCTTGGACTGCAAGGAGATCCAACCAGTCCATCCTAAAGGAAATCAGTCCTGAATGTTCATTGGAAGGACTGATGTTGAAGCTGAAACGTCAATACTTTGGCCACCTGATGAAAATAACTGACTTCTTAGAAAAGACCCTGATGTTGGGAATGATTGAAGGTGGGAGGAGAAGGGGATGACAGAGGGTGAGATGGTTGGATGGCATCACAAACTCAATGGACATGAGTTTAAGTAAGCTCTGGGAGTTGGTGATGAACAGGGAGGCCTGGCATGCTGCAGTCCACAGGGTCACAAAGAGTTGGACATGACTGAGCAACTGAACTGAACTGAACTGAACCTTGGAGGTTTACATTTGCTATTTTTCCTTTGGAATTTCAGAAGTAAACTGGAAATCTCAGGTTTACTTTTAGGACAGGAGTTCTATGGATTGAAATCAGAATTTGAGGGAGTCTATGAACTTGGATTTTAGGAAGAGGTGGCAAGAATACACAGAAGAGCTGTACAAAATAGATCTTCATGACCCAGATAACCACGACGGTGTGATCACTCACCTAGAGCCAGATATCCTGGAATGTGAAATCAAGTGGGCCTTAGGAAGCATCACTATGAACAAAGCTAGTGGAGGTGATGGAATTTCAGTTGAGCTATTTCAAATACTGAAAGATGATGCTGTGAAAGTGCTGCACTCAATATGGCAGCAAATATGGAAAACTCAGCAGTGGCCACAGGACTGGAAAAGGTCAGTTTTCATTCCAATCCCAAAGAAAGGCAATGCCAAAGAATGTTCAAACTACTGCACAATTGCGCTCATCTCACACACTAGTAAAGTAATGCTTAAAATTCTCCAAGCCAGCCTTCAGCAATACGTGAACCATGAACTTCCAGATGTTCAAGCTGGTTTTAGAAAAGGCCGAGGAACCAGAGATCAAATTGCCAACATCCACTGGATCATTGAAAAAGAAAGAGAGTTCCAGAAAAACATCTACTTCTGCCTTATTGACTATGCCAAAGCCTTTGACTGTGTGGATCACAATAAACTGTGGGAAATTCTTCAAGAGATGGGAATACCAGACCACCTGACCTGCCTCTTGAGAAACCTGTATGCAGGTCACGAAGCAACAGTTAGAATTGGACATGGAACAACAGACTGGTTCCAAATAGGAAAAGGAGTACATCAAGGCTGTATATTGTCACCCTGCTTATTTAACTTATATGCAGAGTACATCATGAGAAATGCTGGGCTGGAGGAAGCACAAGCTGGAATCAAGATTGCCGGGAGAAATATCAATAACCTCAGATATGCAGATGACACTGCCCTTATGGCAGAAAGTGAAGAAGAACTAAAGAGCCTCTTGATGATGAAAGTGAAAGAGGAGAGTGAAAAAGTGGGCTTAAAGCTCAACATTCAGAAAACTAAGATCATGGCATCTGGTCCCATCACTTCATGGCAGATAGACAGGGAAACAGTGGAAACAGTGGCTGACTTTATTTTTCTGGTCTCCAAAATCACTGCAGATGGTGATTGCAGCCATGAAATTAAAAGATGCTTACTCCTTGGAAGGAAAGTTATGACCAACCTAGATAGCATATTAAAAAGCAGAGACATTACTTTGCCAACAAAGGTCCATCTGGTCAAGGCTATGGTTTTTCCAGTGGTCATGTATGGATGTGAGCATTGGACTATAAAGAAAGCTGAGTGCCAAAGAATTGATGCTTTTGAACTGTGGTGTTGGAGAAGATGCTTGAGAGTCCTTTGGACTGCAAGGAGATCCAACCAGTCCATCCTAAAGGAGATCAGTCCTGGGTGTTCATTGGAAGAACTGATGTTGAAGCTGAAACTCCAATACTTTGGCCACCTGATGCGAAGAGCTGACTCATTTGAAAAGATCCTGATGCTGGGAGGGATTGAGGGCAGGAGGAGAAGGAGACAACAGAGGATGAGATGGTTGGATGGCATCACCAACTCAATGGACATGGGTTTGGGTGGACTCTGGGAGTTGGTGATGGACAGGGAAGCCTGGCGTTCTGTGGTTCATGGGGTCACAGAGAGTCGGACATGACTGAGTGACTGAAGTGAACTGAACTGAACTTGGAGAGGAAAAAAATATGTCCTTAATATATCTAATTCTAATTACCCTTCAATTATGAATGTAGATGACAAACCACGGTGGTGTTATTTCTCCTGTGACTTCATTATCAAGAAAATCTACAGATATTTTCATATCTATAGCTATTGCAGATTTGCAAAATATCACCCATATTCATTGTTATTTCTGAATTAGAAAGATCACATGGACCACAATCTTCATGTTTAGAGATACTGTGCAGTGTTGCTGGCCAGCTATTGGTCAAATCTATACTTTCATCAAACAAATAGTGTAGTCCTGGACCTGTATCCCAGACAGTTATGCTGCTTTACAAGATTAACCACCTACAATGGTTTGTTGATCAATATGAGGAATTAGTTCTTAAATGTTTGCAACACTAGGGAGTTTAAATAAGAATTCTTAGCTCTCTGCAAGGCAGTGAGGCCTTTTGAACCGAGAGCATAAATTCTACTGTCGCCTAAATGGATGCTCTTGTAAATCTTGCTTTCAGTGCTGTAGTGGATGCTTTAACCTCAGGACGATGAGATGCAAAAATCTCTTTCAATTTCTTTGAAAAGACAAATTTGCAAACATCTGGAAACAGTTCAGAAAGTTCTACCAGTTATTCTCTATTGATGACATCAAAATTGAACCATGAACTCTTACTCTTTTTTCTTTTTGCTATAAAGTATATTAAGATGATGAGCTAGCCAAGGGGGAATTCATTAGTCTTAGGTTAAAAAAAAAAAAAAAAGACTCCAGTTGGCGTTTAATTCAAAAAACCTTGGAGAGTTCAGGTGTTCCTCGACAGAAACTATTCTTGCCTTGTAAAGCAGCTTTAAAAGCTTTAAACCATTTACAAGGATTTACATTTACAATCAGCAATCTCAATGTCTGTAACAATAACAAAAAATTGACATAAGTTGTTTATCCAACAAGACATGTCTATAGCTTTTTCAAAGACCTCTCCAGAGATTAATGTTCTTGTTCAATCTAGCAACAACAGACTTCCCACTGATAAGTCTTTACAGATAAATTTATTTTTAATTTGTTTATATTTTAATGTATTTTTGAACTTAGCACACTAATAAAAAACACATAGTATTATATTACACATTTGTTTTTCACAGCTGTTTTGACAGCCACATCTCAGTGTAATTGGTTTCTCTTGTAAATCTGTGTATTTTATCTTTTTGCAATAAAAAATATCATTCTGAAAGAGATCCCTAGCTTGATCAGTTTGCCTCTAGAGTGCTAACAGGGCCCATGATACACATATAGAGTTAATAATACTGGCTTTGGGGAATTTCCTGGAAGTCCAGTGGTTAGGATTCAGCACTTTCACTGCTGAGGGCCCAGGTTCAGTTCCTGGTCAGGGAACTAAGATCCCACAAGTTGCTCAGGGCAGCCAAAAAAAAATATATATATATACATATATATATATATATATATATATATATATATATATATCTGTTCCTGTTGTCTATGGCTTGATAATTTCTGAGAGAAAAAATGGGACTCCTTGTCCAGGCCCATAATCATGGACCATCAAGTTTCCCTGAACTTGTTCCTAAGTAGAGTCCACAGGATTCTAACAAATAATTTAACAAAACAAAACACTGGCTTTGGAGCTGCATCTCAAGGTAGAAACTTCTAGGAGACGTAGCAGGCATACTACCATTTATTCACTATACAGAACTGTAAGGTCTTGCATATGGTTGGGAAGGACTGAACAGAACACTTACTGTAGAGGCTCATGTATGCATCATGTCAGCAAACGGTTAGACGTGACGAGCACCACGGAGAAATACAGGTGAGTTTCTAAGGATGGCCAGAAGAAAGACTGTTATCAGGAATAGCAGGGAACACACGGAAAAAGTGGTATTCCTGCTGGTTTGGATGAAATTGGTAAAAATCTGAATATTTCAAGTGGGGCTATTCATGCTAACTTTGTCCATAGGCCATCCAGACCAGAGACCTCAGAGCTACCCTTGAATTCTCCTCCTCACACTTGCATCTGTGATCAAGTCTTGTCCCTTAGGTCTCTTTCCTAGTCTTATTTCCGTCCCTCCTATTTATCCCCAGGGATATTGCCTGGCTTCATGCTTTTTACCAGAACTACTGGAACAGCCTCCTGCCTGGACCTCCAACTCCTTTCTCAAATCCCTTCCACACAGGTTACCCTAACTAAATGAAATGATATAATGAAAATAATATATTCTTTATTTGCAGTAAATTATTATTATATTATTATTCTTTGCTGTAAGTTAAAGATATGTTCAAGTTTTAGTATTTTACATATATGACATTAAGCCCCACGTTAAAATGTGGAATATTCACATACAACATGTATGTTAACATTGACGAGAATGCATTGGAGCTGTAGTTATCAATCTTGGCAACACATATAATCATCATTTACGGATCTATGAAAAGGTCCTGATGCAGGAGACCTACCCTTGCAGTTCTGGTGTAACGTCCATGGAGACAGAGCTCCTGACTGTCAGCCTGTTCCTGTCTGCCTCTCTAGTTTTGACATTTATCTGCTCCCCCATGTACCCCATCAAATTGCTGGTGTTGCTCAAATCCCCATGAGGGTCCCAGGACGTCCTACATGGCACACTTATCCTCCTGGTCTAAACATTTCTTTAGATGTCTCAGCTCACCTTTCTAGGGAGAATTTTCGGTCTTCTCCAGGTAAGATGGGCCGCTCTCCTTTTTGCCCCTGCTCTGATCTGTATGTCCTTGTATCATAGCAACCATATACTTTGACTTGTGTTCCTCCCCGCCCCACCCCCCATTAATGGCACTGGAAAAGAAGCCATCTCCCTTGTGTCATTTTCATGAATATATTTCCAATGATTTTAAAACCTTGCTTGCACAGCTCCTACTATGTGGAAATATCACAAATAAGCTGGAACAAAATTTAGCTTTTTTCTCTATATTTGCTGAAGCAAATAAGGTACAGTTGCTCAGTACCTTATTTATCAACCTCCTTTTATATTAGTGTAAGTAATACGATCCTGTTTTTCTGTGATAGACATCTTTGTAATAAAACATGTGTGAGAACTCAACTGGGAGTTTTGAGAAATGTATCTTTCTCATTAATTATTTTAAAAATCCCTCTTGGAGTCATGAAAAACATAGCATGATAAAGTTTCTATTGAAGTGAAATTAAGCCCAGATGTCAATCTTTTATTTCGCTTGGGAGTTTCACACCAACATACACCAGAAAAGCAGCAGCTGCTGCTTTTACAAGCGGTAGAATCCCCGGGCAGATGGGATCCGCTCAGCTTGGGACCCTTCGGAGGCTGTGGGAGTAGTACATTCTGAGCTCTCATTTGCAATTCTGGGCAAAATTTGCAAAAGGGCTTCTCAGCGAGAAGTCTATATTTGCATACTCAAATTAGATGCATATGAATATGAATGCCTCCAACCTGGTATCCACATCACATCATCACCCTCTGGCAACACTGATCTAACTTGAATGATAACCCCTAACTTTGAAAATTGAACCTTAAATTTTATATTATGTTATTTCACCTATTTCTTTTTGATTTTCAAGTCATTAATCATAGTCTAGAGAAAAGCAACTTCTCATTGCATTCTCTTAGATACACTAAAGATACAGACCCCTCAAATAATTAAACTTAGGGGAAATATTTTTAAATGAATTTATTTCCCAAGTGTAAGTTTTGCTAAATTTTAAAAATCTGAGTCTTATCACTATTAAATTATGTGCTCAGTTGCTTGGTTGTATCTGATTCTTTGCAACCCCACTCAGTCATATCTGACTCTGAGACCCTGTGGGCTGTAGCCCGCCAGGGTCCTCTGTCCATGGGATTTTCTGGACAAGAATACTGGAGTGGTTGCCACTTGCTTCTCCAGGGGATCTTCCTGACCCAGGGATCAAATCTGTGTCTCTTGCATCTCCTGCTTGGCAGGCAGATTCTTTACTGCTGTGCCACCTGGGAAGCCATATTAAATTATGTAGGAAAGTCATAATGAAAAATCTCAATTATATAAGAATTCCTACTTTCTATGTGCTACTTTAAAAACATGATCAGAAGACCCCCTACATCAGAATAAAATGCAGATTCCTGTCCTACCACTAATGAGAAATTCGCATTCCTGGTGATTTCTATGAGCCATAAAGTTTGAGAACTACTGCTCTAAGTCATTTTGAAAATTACACACTCCAGATAAAATGGCTCTTTAAATTTCCCTTTTTATAATCTGTTGTGCGCAAGTCTGGATTCTGCTGACATTTTTACTTCTTATGTTGGATTGGCCATATTTGTCCCTCAAGATCTAATATTGATAATCACTGATTTAGCTCCATGTGACCAAAGACAGAATCCAGTTATTATCAATCTCATAATTGGCTACTTTTCTTCTTCTTTCCCTTTTTTTTTTTTTTTTTTGCATTTGATATCTTTAACTTCAAATCTTAGGTTCTTAAAATATGGTTATTCTCTTGTGAAGTCAGTTATAAGTATTCTTTTAGCTACAGCAAGAACTGTTTTTAAAAGCCCATATTCAATATCTTATAATAACCTACAATGAAAAAGAATATATAATGTGTATATGTGTGTATATATATATATATATATATATATAGTCTGAATACATATAACTAAGTCTACTGTACACTCGGAATTAACACAACATAGTGAATCAACTATTCAGTTCAGTCGCTCAGTCATGTCCAACTCTTTGTGACCCCATGGACTGCAGCACGCCAGGCTTCCCTGTCCATCACCAACTCCCAGAGCTTACTCAAACTCACGTCCATTGAGAGAGTGATGCCGTCCAACTATCTCATCCTCTGTTGTCCCCTTCTCCTCCTGCCTTCAATCTTTCCTAACATTAGGGTCTTTTCAAATGAGTCAGTTCTTCAGATCAGGTGGCCAAAGCATTGACGTTTCAGCTTCAACATCAGTCCTTCCAATGAATATTCAGGACTTATTTCTTTTAGGATGGACTGCTTGGATCTCCTTGCAGTCTAAGGGACTCTCAAGTGTCTTCTCCAACACCACAGTT